>NC_136816.1:35602724-36065834 GCF_951394365.1 Tetrao urogallus
ATGTGCAGTTGGCTTTTCGTGAGCAACTTTCATTTTAATACTAGTGTAGCTTAATTTTATTTTTTGTAATAGATGAAGGACTTTAGTTTCTACATTAGTGCCTTAAGGAAACAAAACAAGTATATATACATCTTATATACATGTATAAATAGAATCCATGTATATTATGGATAAATATATATATCTCTTCTACAGGTTTCAAGAATGTTTTTGTACATGAGGAAGCTCATTTTTCTAAAAATATTACTGTATTAGGACAGAATACTAAATAATTTCTAAAGGCACACAAAGTTAACTTGTATTTTGTTTAAAAATATTCAGTTTACTATGAAAATACTTAGACTCAAAAGCTAGTTTATAGATCACCAGTATTAATTTAAAAAGTGTCACAGTCTCAGGTGACTCAAGTGAGGACTGAAATTAGTAGCAGGGAAAGCATGAGAACTGAAATGATGAAGGGACGGTAAAAGAACATGCATTATGTATATCTGACTTTTGGGAGAAGTGGTTGCAGAATGCTCTTCAAAATGAGTATGTTAGATGGAGGTTTCCTTTTCTTTCTTTCCATCAAGGAATTCAGAAAACAGTGAAATGATGGGTTTTGTAAGAACAGCTTTTCCACACGAGAACAGCAAAATGAAGAGCAGTCTTTATTTAATACTAATTATTTAAAATATTCTATATTCAACTGAATACTTGGATTTGCATATGGTTGCAAGGTATTTGGATACATGCAGCAAAAACGGAGAAATGCTGCATGCTTGATCTCAGCTACCATTTGTCGGAGACTTCATTTTCCCTTGCACAGTAACAGGTTTTTCAGTGTATGGCTCTATCATAGCTGTGATGCTTAAATTGTAAGTCTGTTTCTCAACCATTTTTACTACTACTTTTTTTGAGAGGGAAATTTATTCTCTGAGAAGTGTCTTGAATGTCAGTTTTGTTTGTACTGGTTACAGCACATTGTTTGCCACCTGTAAGTGACAGAGATACTGCTGACAATCTGTTTAACAAGTCTTTATGAGGTTGCATAAGACAGTTATGTCTCTGTGGTTCTAGGTAAAGCCCTTTTTAATCCAGTTTTTATGTTCTTTTGTGTGTTTTATTTTTTACTGTTTTTCTCTCCCAGATGCTGGCAGTAAAGTTCTTCTGTTTTGCCAGCTTCTAATGTTTTTATATTTATTTTATATCTAGAAGAGTCCCAGTGTAAGTTTTATTGGTCACTTGAGCACTAATATTCATAAAGAACAGTTTTGCCATCCACTCTATTCTCCCTCTTTTGCCCTATTCATTTTTAAGGTTATTTGTATAACAAGTATGCAACTATCCTGTAACCACTTTCGTGAGAAATAGCTAACTGTGTGGGTTTTGTTCTTGATGACAGTGGAAAAAAAGCAGTCTTGCTTTTCTGTATTCAAAATACATGTTTTTCCTACTGTTTTACATCTCAGATGATCTGAGAGAGTAGTGCAGAAAAGATGTTCTACTGTATCATGCCATTGGAGTGTGCTAAGAGACTTTAATTTCCTTCAACTCTAATGCTATTGTTAAATGGGCAAATAGCTGAAATGAACTGGAGGAAACAAGAATGCAGGTGTAGAAATGAACTGCTGAAATCTTTCTTACAGATTCTTAAACTAATTTCCCATGGATTTTTCCATGCCTCAGTACAAATCTGGAAAAAAAAAAAAAAAAAAGAATTTAACCAAATATGAGGTTTGTAAATACATGTGCATTGAAAGAAGGAAGTTTCAAGTGATTCTTTGGGCACAAGCCTGAGTGCCCTATGTTCTTTATCTTTGACTCCATGAGGAATTAATAACAGAATTTGAAGAATTATGGTAATTGGCTGATGAAAATCCTTCTTGCCTGGTGTTCTACCACAGCTAATTAAATGTGACGCGGAAGACTCCACAGTTGGAGGTCTATAACAGATTAGCAATCTCTCATACATAAAATAAAACCACTGAGTAGTGGTCTGCCTTAAACATGCTCAGGCAGTTATGTGGATAAACATCTGATTTACTTAGTAAGAAAAGAGATATATGGAATCAGCAGCATACGTAGCATATGTCCTATGGTTCTCCAGAGGTCCTTTTGCAGTGGTAGTTAACATGAAGGTAGCTGGAGTATATATAAATATATATTGTACAATGAGCGCTAAATGTTGGTGAGATAATGTAGTTCAGAGAATCTACAACAGCAAAGGGAGATAGAGGAAGTTTTATGCCATGTTGTATCCACAAGGTTATGAAGGTAACTTAAACATGTGTTTTTGGTAGCTGTGTAAACTCCGTGTTTAACAGGAAAAAAAAAAAAAAGAAATACTGCCAATATAGATCTCTGCTGAGGTTAGTATTTGTGCTGGTTGAAAAGAATGTTGTTGAAAAAGAAGAGGAATCAAACACTTATAGAACTTATATCAAGTTTTTCACTGTATTTTTAAATTTTTTTTTGTTTGTTTGTTATTTCAGATTTTCTGCCAATAAAGGAAATGATAATATAAATGTGTAATTTTTCTTAGGCTTATCATTCCTGTAAGCTCTTTGTATATAAAGCCAAATTAAGTGATGTAGGAAGCCTTGCTTAAAAATAGATGCACTGAGTTCCATGTCCCACCTCCTTCTTTGTTTCAGTCAGAGTATTGGAGGTTTGGTTTTCAACTAAGAGCTCCTTACTGTTTAATGCATATTGGATAGTTTCTCTTAGTTAAAGGCAATCAAAATCTTAAAACTTAAAATCTGTTACCACAAAAAACTTCGCATGCTGTGTGTGCAAGCTCTTTCATGGGGCTCTAGGTCAAGCAGTGGAAGGTTTCAGCATTTGACATAATTAAAGTAAGTTTTATTCTTTTTGGCCATCATCTTTTATGTACTGTTAACACGTAATCAGCCAAATTAATAATCTTATTGCAACAGATTTTACAGTCAGTACTATTCTAAGTGATAAAATCCTTCAAAATGATTTTAACTGTGAATCTTTTTGAGTAAGAAAGGAAAGTTTGCAGTGGTAGGATGTTCTGAGAAACCCTTGGGCATTTCCCTACACTAGCTGCTCCTTATCTGATAAAGGACCCATTGGAGAGAAAAGGCTTAGAGCTATTGTAACCCCAATTTTATTCAGACATTCAGCGTTGAAGAGAAGTTCTGAAAATTGAGTTCTGTTTTGGGAAGGTTTGTTGTTGTCATTGCATCCACTTCAGTAAAAGTGAGAAAGTAATTTTAATTTCAAGGAACTGAGGAATTGTTGGATTTGACAATCTCATTTTCTGAGCTGATACAATCCACTGACTATCTTGCTTTTCATGGCAATATACAGAATGAAGGAATGTGAGGTTCTCTTTTGCGTTTCTCCACTGCTGTAAAATCTGTAAGACAAAGGCCTTTATAAATGTTTGCACATCTCTGTTTCGGTTTTTGTAGGAATATTATGATTATGGTATATTTTAAACTCACGTTGGAGAAGAAAGTGTTGTATGTGTTTTCTCCCTCCCTCTTGCCTCAAATGTTTGTTGTGGCTTATTTTCTAATTGAGAAAAAGGGCCTGGAAAAGAAAATCCTTTTTTCTTCTGTAGGTGAAGGTGCCCTGTAACACTTCTAGAGCTTAAAGGAATGCATGGTGTCATATTCTTTCTAGTATTTCAAATTGCAATTTGGGATCGTGCTGTTTGTGTGTGTTGCAGAAAAAGTACATCTATTTAGCAGGCAGCTGGAACCTTGTTTTGTATTATTTGCTGCTCTCCTGAGGAGGAGTCTAGGAAAAGGCTTCAAGTTGGCTTCAAACTACCTTGCCCAGTCTCCTGTGCATTCTGAGTGTTTAAATACACTTCCACTGAATGCTGCTGTGCTAGAGGGACAACATTTCTGTTATAAACTTAGCTACTGACTGGTTGTGAGCTTTCTTTGGTCTGATACTCTTTTGCACAGGGAAGAGTCATTATTGCTTTTCTGCTGCTGCCACAAATTACTAAGAGTTTGGTTCTTCTACCATTAACTTTCTTTGCTTTTTCACAGTCGAAGTTTCATGTCACTTCACTGACATAAAAATTTTGCTCAAATTTTTAGGGTCTTTTGTAGGCTTTTACTAACTAGATTCTTTCTGCATCCCCATTTCAAGCAGAAACAAATTCTATATCTATCAGGACATTTGAGTATTTTTCTTACTGAGGAGTTTTTCTTAACCATTTAATACAAGCTATCTCTTCTGTCAAGTTTTCTAAGTGGAAGCACATTCTGAAAGTGCAAAATTTTGTCCCTTGCTTAGTTGTAAGAATCCTATTAAGAAGAGATAGACCATTTAAAATGACAAACATTATCTTTCACTTTGTCCAGGTAATGTGACTCCTTCATTTTCCTTCATGGGACATTGAGTTTAGTTTGAGTTTAGTTGTCCTTCCTACAGGGCAGGAAGGACATAGCAATGTTGGATGTTTTACAGAAAATTTTCAATCCCTTTAAGACAATAATGACATCACATATAAGATGAAAAAGCCCACAGAAGCTTTCATCCCTATGATCTCTCATGAGGTAACCTGTAGATTTGCCAGTTACCATGACTTGTGTGATAGTGCAGTAGTTTTCTCTCCACACCATTTACTTTTTGAATTTGCAGGATTTTCCTTCTTATTTCAACAGAAATCTGAAAAAACCCACAAATGTTATCAGGCTACAGATAGTTCTGAGTGCTATCCCTACCATGCCTGATACATTTTTAAGCCCTCAATGTGGTTTTCACACTTATTTTTTCCTAACGTGATATTTGAAAGATGTCTCTTTCATTAGAATAATGGTGTTTTATTTGCTTTCAGCTCCTTTTATAATCACCAAATGATTACTAGCTTTGGGTTAGATGGTATCTTGAATGCTATCAAAGATACAACAGTAGGATATAAAGCTTTGTTCATTAATGTAGAGCTGAGAGACACAGATTGCTTACGTTAAATCTTTTTCTGTTTACTGTACTAATTTTCTTCCTTTCTTTTTTCCTTTTCCTTACTCTCTCTTTCTCTCTTTCTCTCTCTCTCTCTTTCTCTCTCTCTCTTTCTTTCTTTCTTTCTTTCTTTCTTTCTTTCTTTCTTTCTTTCTTTCTTTCTTTCTTTCTTTCTTTCTTTCTTTCTTTCTTTCTTTCTTTCTTTCTTTCTTTCTTTCTTTCTTTCTTTCTTTCTTTCTTTCTTTCTTTCTTTCTTTCTTTCTTTCTTTCTTTCTTTCTTTCTTTCTTTCTTTCTTTCTTTCTTTCTTTCTTTCTTTCTTTCTTTCTTTCTTTCTTTTTCTCTCTTTCTCTCTTTCTCTCTCTCTTTCTCTCTCTCTTTCTCTCTCTCTTTCTCTCTCTCTTTCTCTCTCTCTTTCTCTCTTTCTCTCTCTCTTTCTCTCTCTCTTTCTCTCTTTCTCTCTCTCTTTCTCTCTTTCTCTCTCTCTTTCTCTCTCTCTTTCTCTCCCTCTCTTTCTCTCTTTCTCTCTTTCTCTTTTTTCTCTCCTTCTCTCTCTTACTGTTTCTCCCTCCCTCCCTTTCTCCCTCCCTCCCTTTCTTTCTCTCTGCCTTTCTCTCTAAGCGTATTAAGTGTATTTAAGGCCCATGGCTGATGTGATAGAAGTAGATAATGGGGTCTTATTAAGTACTGAAAACAGAAACAATTCTTTCTCTAACTTCCTTAGCTAAAGTTAATTAATGTTTCCTTCTATTTTTGTTATCTTAGCATTATCATTACCAGAAATAACAATTATTCATAACATCTTCATACCTTACTGTAACTAGATAAAAATTCTTCCTGTTCATAAATTGCCAAAAGAAAAAAGAAAAAGAAAAAGAAAAAGAAAAATAATGAGCAGTTCAATTTTTTTTTTGTTTTTTTTTTGGTACTGCTTGTCAAGTGCAAAACCATGTATAAATTGATTTGCGTAGATAGCTTGCATTTTGCACATCCTTTCGTCTTTGTCATTTACTTTGTTCTTTTAATGTGCATTTATTTTATTTTATTTATTTTTTTTTTTTTTTAATTCCCGCCTGATTCTTCAGAGCTAACCTTCATACAGGCTTCTTTGTAGGACTCTTGGAGGCCACTTCTTCAGAGCGGCTAAGGCAATGTTATTTGCTACTGTTCTCATGCTTTTTCTTTATGATTTTTCAGCTCATCCACCATATACCATGTGCTTTAGAGTGAAATTCTACCCTCATGAACCCTTGAAGATTAAAGAAGAGCTCACCAGGTATTATTTTTTCTGTGCATTTAATGTGAATTCTTTTACAAGTTCAAACTAAGACAGCTTGTTGGGTAGACTAGGGTTCTCATTGTGCTGAAATGCACTGTTTGCACTATTGATAATCTTTTTTTATTTACTGTATACCTGGGGACTTTTAAAAGTAGCTTAAAGGGACTTTTCCTAACATACAGAGAAGTAGTGATGCTGGTAAAGGACTTTCTGAAAGAGAAGCAGTGATCAGTGGTTGGCAAATATTACGCTAATTTCTGCATGGAAGGATTTTGGACTGGAATAAGTTTCTTTTTGTTTCTTAGGTTTTCTTTTGTATGTGTCTGAAACAAGCTGTGAGTTTAATTCAATAACATTTCTCTTTCAACAGGAACTTTGAAACTTTTTCTGTTTTTTTTTTTTTTTTTTCCATTTGAAGTGTCTGTTCATTAGAACCAAAACCCTATAGTATTTTTAAACTGTGAACCAACATTCTTTAGAAAACTGATGTAGAATTGAAAAATATTTACAGTTTTAATGTATAGCTATGTTAGAAGTTTTGTTGCGTATATAGAATTTTCCAATGTTTTCGAGATACACCTGTGCAACAATTCAACTGCACTTATTGAATGGGATTTCTGTCCTTTCTTCTAGCCTTAGTAAATATTCCGTGACTGCATATTTTTCAAGAAAGTTATTGAGGAAAAGAGGTGGCAGCTTTTTTGAGCTCTGCATCAGCTGTGCAGGACTGTATGTCTCCCTTATCATGTTGATAGTTAGCAGGTCGCACCGCTAACTAGTGTGTGTTATAGAAGTACAGAGCAATGAAGTTATAGAAGTACAGAGCAATGAAGCACTTGTTGTTTTGGGATTTCCACTGACACTTTCGCCAACGCTTGCAAATTCTTGTGTTCACAAGTCACTTTGTGAACAGCAGTGAACCCATTATCCTTGATCTTGCAGTTGAAGTTTCAGGAACAGCTTGCATTCTCCTGAATGGTAAATTTACAATTTGTATAGAGCAGCTGGAACATACTGTTCATATTACAACTATTTATCTCGAATCACATTTAGCTGAGGGAACAGGTTGTAAACCAGGAAGTCAAGGAATTTTCAGTATTTGTTAATGTTTGCCCTTGAATGAATATTTTACTTTTCATGAGACATAGTTTACACTTTCTAAGACTTGGATGCTCACTCAGGAGAAGTTTCATCAAAACACAAAGCACCTTGAATTAGCTCACTGATGTATATTGTGCTGTCAGTATGTTTTAGTCTTTGCTAGAATAGTTTAAAAACCAATTTGAAGTCAATATGTTGTTTGAAAAATATTTTTTTGATCTTTTTTTAGAGTATTACTAATGAGGTACTAGATTGTCTTAAAACAGAGAAATAATCTTTTTTTTGTATATTCTCCTACTGTGCATGATGCATTTGTGTATCTGATCAGCTTTCTAGTTTCCTGTTGTTGCTGTTTAGAAAGTTTTCTTTGTTATCTGCCCAGGTCTCTTACACAATAACAAGGTATGAGAGTGCTCATGAAATCGGCAAGTAAAGTGTAAAGTCTTGTAAGTTAGCACTGAGAGTCTGCTTCATTGATTAAAGGAGGAGGTCAAATTCAAGATAATGCTCTAAATTGATTGGAATTTTTTGTTTTTTTTCTTCTTCTTAATTACAATGACAAGTGAAATACAAGAAGAAGAATGCCAATTAATATTTGACAGAGGGCAATTATGAAACCTGGATGGCTGATGATCTGTTCAGTATGTTTTTTTGTGGCAGGGGTTGTTTGTAATTTTATGACCTCTGCCCTTATCACGTGTTCTTTGCAGCGTGTGCTTAAGATGATCTGAAAATAAATTAGTAATATTGCCCCTCTTTGACTTAAAAGCTGCTGAACTTCATAACTGTATTTATGGTCAGATGAGTCACAGTAAAATTGTGCATTTACATTTCTCTTTCTGTACATGCCTAAATGTACCACAGAGCAGTTCTCTTGCTTCAGAAATCTGATGGGTGCCACAGTCCCCACTTAGGTGAAGAAATTAAAAGACAGTGGGACTTATCCTATCACATTTTCATATTACTGTTTTATCCAGAATATTAATTAACCATTTCTAAATACCCCAAGTGAATTGTTGTCAATATATTCTTTGTAAAAGCCATATATGGGTAAATCTTCAATGAAGTATCTTAGAGACATCAGGGAGATGTACAGCTGGTTAAAAGAGCTGTATTTGATATAAAAATCATGTATTTGCCACATGAAACTGTGTGTATGGAATAAAGTGTATAATTTCTGTGAAGACAGTATGAAGTAAAGAGTTTCAGACATTCTCCTCCTTGGATTACTGCTGCTTCATTTCTCACCTGCCTTGGGTAGGATGGACTGTAATCCTTGAGGTATTCTGTTGTTTTACTGCTCTGTAGGAGATGTTTTTAGAAAATTAACCTAGCTGAAGTCACTTCTCTGTCTATAATATATGGGAAAAAAAGCTGGAAGAATCTGAAAGTATGTGCACCACATATTCGGAGACTGGGAATGCCCCGGGAAAAGCACTGAACCATGCAGTTGCCTGTCATTACATTTAGTTCCACTGTTCAGGACATGTGTGAATACTGTTAGTCACATTATACCATTCTACTTGCTTTCTTTCATCTTCCCTCTTTTTAATTCATGATAACTTCCATGCTTTTGGAATAAAATCAATGTGTGCTGCAGGATGTTAAAGCACTTTGAGATAAAGCTGTGCTAAATAAGAAATTCTGTGAGCTTGGAATAAAGTTTCAACGTATTCCTGGACACTGAGGTTCTGTGTGGTCCTTGATCTCTGTGTACTCTGCAGTTGGTTAATGCCACAATTGAGTGTGCCTCTGAACTTAATTTCAGTTGCACTGGAGGCTTAGCAGATTGCAATGCTAACAGTGAATGTAGGTTTTTGAATAGTTTGTGTAATCTTTTAAATACAAATACTTGAGTGATAAGTATTATATATACATATCTATCATCACTATACATAGTGATAAGAGTGGGGGGGGTCTCTGCATTATGGACAATCTTTCCGAGTTTGACTTCTGTCTCAGGTAGTATCTAGTGACCTCAGACTTTTCTGAATGATAAATCTGTAGTTTTCTTACAGATGATCTAACAGTATTATGGGCAATATGGACTCAGATCAAAACACCTCAGTTTTTGAAAATAACATTTAACTGACTTCACTTAATATCCCTAACTGAGATTAATAACTACAGTTTTTTAATTAGGCAATAGCAGTATAATAAGCAGTATAATATAAGTATATAAGCAGTATAATAAGGCTCTCACATCTCACTTGTTTCCTGCCACACATACCTGTAAAACATAGGTTCTATTTCTTTCTCATTAAATCAGCATCTACTCTGCAACCTGTTTTCTGACTTACTCTCCACGGAGCTAGGTGGACTTGATACATAGACTTGTAGTATTGTTAATTTTCTTTACTCTTTATTTTGCATCTTTTTATCTTTTACTGCACTGCATGTCAGTTGTTTTTGCATACAGCATGAGAGTCTTCATGGAGAGAGCATACAGGATTCACCGTAAGGGTTAAGATTATTCTTCTGGCTTGACATGCAAAAATGTAAAGTTGCTGTGAAAGGAAGTTGTAACTACAAAGGCCATTCAATCTGCTGTACAAACAGCATCCCAGTGATTTTTCTGTAAAGCGCAGATGTTTTTGCTCTGTGCCACTCTTCACTATTCTTTGATCACAGGTCAGAGCCTTGGGAGGGTCCACAGCTGTGTAAGCATGAGATGTTGCACGTGAACAGATTGCGAACACACAAGGGAGTGTGAACAGATGGGTCCCAGGACCCATTGCACATGGGCACAGATTTTTACTGTTTACTTTTTTTCAGCGTTCTTGTTTAGATAATAAATAAATCAGTGTTTTTTCTTTCTTATGTAATAAAGTAGCCCAAGGACTCATTCCTTGTTATCTCTAAATCCTTGCATTATACTGTGTATGCATAATTAAAATGCAAAAATATGAAGTCATCTGAGGTCCCAAGGGATTGATCTAAAATGCTGCAGATAATACGGTATCAACAATAATCCATGATTATTGTAGAAAAGATGGGTCGTGGGTTAGTAGCTCGTGGAATTAACCAAAGATGGATTATTGCTACTAGCTGTCATCAGGCACTTTTTTCCTAATCCATGTTTCCTAATCCAAGCAGTTCTTCAATCACTAGGCTGTCATAAAACAGTGTTATAGGTACTTGGTACAAGAGAAGCAGATGAAAAATGCCTTACTGGAAATCATATAAAATAGCAAAGACTGTGGGGATGTAAACATGGCAAATTAAAGAGCCCTGAGTGAGCTGGTCTAACTGAGGAAGAACAGTACTGCTGCATGCATGCAGGGCTTAACTAGCCCTGTTGCAATCAGCTATACTTGATGCTGCTTTTTGCTGGAAAAGCCTGGCACATTTCCCTCCAAAAGTGGCCATTAATGCTTCTGTGGTATTTGAGTATCAAACTACATATTTGCAAGATTAAAGTCTTGCAATAAACTAATCCTTCAAAAAATGAGCTAATATTGGGTAGACCTGTTTTGCAGAAAACTGTTCCTGATATAATTTAGGAATAACTCTAAACACTCTAAATGCTCTGATTGCCCTTCTCAGCTATTCTGAGACAGCTGAATACAATATACAATATACATTGTAATGGTAGCTATTCCAAAGCTTCTGCAAATACACTTGTCTGTTTTGGCTTTGTGGAGCCCATGTTAGCAGTTATCCAATGAGTTTATGGCTTTGGTAATATTGGACTCTCAATGAAATACCATAGTCTTAAAAGTGAATGAGTTGTTAGTAAGAGCTTGCAGCTAGCATTCAGGGTGGAAAAAATAAACAAGAAAATTAATCCATTAGACTTCTGGATTTTTTTGGTGAAGCCTGTGCCCAGGGTTCAAGCAGAGCTGGGAGGTTCAGAGTTCCTCTTATGACTCTTAGGGAAATGCAAGAGAACTGAGAAGATGCAGCTCTGCATCAGAAAAGAATCTATTCCTGTGTTGTATTGAGGCTTTTATTAATCTGCTATTCAAAATGAACGTGTAAACTGTTTCTTCCTATTCCTTTGTTCTTTAATTGTTTCCCATGTAACCAGTGTTGCCAAGCAGTTGGCTAAACAGTAATGTTTCAAGCTTTTTCCTTTTCCCAAGGAAAGATCATGTGTAGTAATGCAGACCCTGACCAGGTCTAAAGCCAGGACAAGCCCATTTATTGCTAGATCCATGTGGTAGTAATCATCACTTTTTTTCCATATTTATTTATTTATAGAAGGTGATACTATTGATTGAAACCTTCTCTGAGGCTTTTTTACCAGGAACGGTGCTGAATTTTTAGCGTTAGAACAACATCCCTCAGAGCATGCAAAAAAGTTAGTGATTCTTCCTAGAGATGCTTGTTAATGGAAAAGACAGTTAAGCACTGTCATGATTTTATGATGTTTGGTTATTGGTATTACACATCATAAAATCATGTAGTCCACTGGTATTTAAAGAGTTAATGCTCCAGGTCCAGGTACCTGTCCCAGAAGACAACAACTACTACATCCCCCAGAGGACTGTCCGCTGCTCTGTTACCATTTCTGCTCAGGAGGAGCAGGTAAAAGGCCTTGGCATTCCAATCTTATTTAGTAAAATAATTTGTTTCTCTTCAGATCGTTGCAGCTGTATTGTTTTGGGCCCATCTCTCTACCCTTTTTCCTTTCCAGGGTGCAGATCCACGGGTCTGTCTGCCCTGCTAGTCACAGAACTGGGCCAAATCAGCCTGTAAACTGTTGACAATCACTTACAGAAATAAATTAACAAGGTAGCTCCTGCTACTTTTGCTGTTAGATATTTGTGGGTGGATCATACAGTTGGCGTTTTCTGTGTGAAGGGGGATAGATTGATATTTCTCATGTCTGAACGCAAAGATCATGTTTTTAAGGCATGATGACAATGTTCTAGTTTCTCATTTCTCTACTAGGATTTGGGTTATGCCTAATTAGGTGAATTGAAAGGGCAGCTGCTGTACATTACTGTGATGTGCTTATTAATACAGATATTTTGTAAGTGTTTTGAATAAAATTGTCACATCTTTCCATAAAAACAAGAATGCAAAGTCATGACCTTTTTCTACCCATAAAAATTCACTTCCATTAGGTATCTTCAGTTGTGCTTTTAGAAATTTTAACAATTACATGCCTGCCTCTTCATTTTGATAATTTTTTTTTGGAGTTGTTACTTGCACGTTTGCCTTACAATTTATTTTTTGGACTGGATAGCACTGTTTGTCTCGGCAGCTTTTTTTGTCAGTTCACTCGTTGTGTAAGGTACTTTCTTTCATATGCCTTAAACAACCCTCTGATTGTACTGATGTCTCTGAGCTCTGTTACTGGAGGATTTGGTGATTAGCAGCTCTTCATTCATCCTTCCCACTGCCTTCATTGTGTCCTAAGACTCAATTTTGTTCCCCCCTCAACTCTCCCTGTAAGGGGAGCTCTATCCTCTCACTTGTTTTAGTTGTTCTCTTTATCAAACTCAGCTGTGTCTTCTGTGAAATGCAGAGTAGAGGTAGGTATAGCATTTAAGGTGTGATTACACCAAGACTTAAAGAAACTGCACAATGTCCTTCTGTCTCGTTCTCAGTATTTTTCTCAATGTCTCTCAATTTTTGTTTTTTTGTCTTTTGGCTGCTTCTGCACACTGAATTGATGATTTCAGAGACTATTTGTGCTGAGTCCAGGAGCTATCTGTCAAATATGAAAATGTGTTTAATAAACAGTGAATTGAATGATTGCTTTTCTTTAAGCTATCAAAATACTTCACAAATATTTGTAAGTAGGCAAATAATACATTTCTTTAGAGAATATATATTTTTACTATTAGCCCTACTATCTAGGTGGAATTGTAAAGCAAATAACAGATATCTCTTAGTTGTAGTATTAGATACTAGCATGTAGTAATTAGTGCTTAGGTTAGATTCATATACTTTGTCAGGAAACTAGACTTCAAGCAGCATAACTGATACCTTCAACTGTAGAAGACAGGATGCAAAATTATTGTCCAGGCTGGTGTACATAAAGAGCTCATAAAACTCTGCCGTGTGAGGAGGGCACCCAGTCCAGGAATAAACAAAGCCTTTGCACTCTGCTCTCTGCACCTGAGTATTCAGTGTAGCTTGGGAAAGAGCAGAACAGTCAAAGCCAGACATTACTGAGACTAGATTTTTTGAAACTTTGTGGTGTCTCTCTAGACAACCATGTCTACTGGAAGGGAAGGTTGTGGCAGCTCTGGGTGAAATGCTTGTTACTGTAATAGAATGAGTGAAGCAATTTAAACACAAGATAAAAAAACACAAAGTAGACAAACCACAGGTTGTAATTGTAAGCTTTCTTGCTTCATTGAATGTCTTAAATAGGTGCATAAACAGGTAACAATTAAACAGTTGGAAACATGATACCTGAAAACAAGAATAGGCGTTACTGACCCTGCATCCACAGTTCCAGAAAGAATTTGGCTTAGAGTTGAGTCGTATTTATTGCAAACAGATAATAGATGGAAATGAGGTTATTGGATGATAGATGATTGTGAACATAAATGCTAGAAGCATAAGTTTATTGGCTTGCTGGTAAGCCTTAGTTCTTAGTCAGGACTGTAAATTAGGCTATAAATTGTGCTAAAGCTTGCAAAAACATAGTGGTGGAAAGACACAAGAAGCAGTAAAAACAGATTGAATCTGTAAGTTATTTGAATCTGTTGAGTGTAGGCAATTTTAAATACGTACATAAGCCTTACTGAAGTAAGTAGTCAGCTGTTTGCTGACCTTGGACATATATTACTTTATGAGGATTATAGAAAACGTCTGAAGTTGAGACAAATTCTTGCAAAGCTTACAACTTTGACTTTCAGTCCAAAGTTCATTTATTGCCTTTCAGGAGAACTCCACAATGTCTAGGTTTTGTTCTAAACTGTCCTAGCTGCTATGCCCGAAGAAGATGAACAGTATCCAGTGCAGTTTGCTCTGTGGGTGATCTCTGAAAAAAAAGGCATTTATAATCTGCATGGATATTAGTATTTTTCCCTGCCCTTTTTCTGAGCTCAGATGCTTTCCTGGTGTCCCAGCCAACAATTTTTCCAGTCTTTATTGGGAACTGCGATCTGTGCTGCTTTTTCCCTTTGACTGCTACCTTCTGTCTTTTAAATGGCTTTTGTTCCAGGAGTGAAATCATTCTCTGAAAGTGCAGTATAGAACCATTTGATTAAAGTTTCTGAAAAATGTCAGGGCACAACTAGTTTTTTTACCTGGATTTTAGTGGTCAAATGCACGCAACAGCACAGTAGCATGGAAATTTAGTGGCAGAAAAAAATGTAGTATTCTTGTTTTAAAAATTCTTAATGTAGTGAGAATGTGTGCAAAATGAAGTAGGAAGACAAGTGAACAATTTAACAGATCCTGGTTCCAAAACAATTGAAACATTGCAAAAACAAAACCCTTTTCATTTATGGGAAAATATAAACAGAGCTACTTCTTCAGACAAGCAAGTGCTAGGAATTACACATTTTAAAAACAGATCAATAGGATTTATGGACCATTTCTGTGACAGAAGCTAGCCTACATGACTGTTTGAGTTCAGCTCTATAATCCCAGGACAGGGAAGAATTCGTTCTGAGGCCCATGTTCCTTTCCCTAAAGTTAAGCCTTATGTGTCTCACTTCAGCCTCTGCAAAAGTATGGAGAAGATTAAACTGGAAGCTGTTAAAAAACACCTGAAAGGCAGTGCAGTCTTTTGTCACAGCCAGTATGGGTTCACAGGAGGAAAGTCCTGTTTAATGAACTTAGTTTCTTTTTACACAAGATTACTGATATAGTTCACCAAGGCAAACTGGTTGATGTAATCTTTTTGAATTTCAGCAAAGCTTTTGATACTGTCTCTCATGGTCTTCTTGTGGACAAAATGTCCACTGTAGAGCTAGACAAAAACATAACATGGTAGGTAAACGATTGGTGGGTCAGACTCAGTGATGTTTATAGTGAATTGTATTCCATCAGGCTGGTGGCCATACACTTGTGGTAATCTACAAGGGCTCCATTTCAGGGACAATTCTCTTCAATGTTTTTATAAATGATCAGGGTGCAAGAGTTGAAGTAAGTAAGTTTGTGTATGACACCGGATTGTGAGGAGCTGCTGTTTATCTTGCTCCACAACTGCTGTTCTGAATAGTTTTTCTTGTATTCTCACAAGGAGCTGTTTAGTCCCTTGAGGTTAGAGAGGCATTGCAGAGAGTTCTTGATAGATCAGAAGGCTGAGCAATTACCATGGATGGAATTTAAAAAGTGCAGATGCTGAATTCTGCACCAGAGGTGGCATAACCCTGGATGTATTTACAGAGTGAGAGTAAGCACTGCTGTGGAATGAGGATTTGGGTGTTCTGGCAAGTTGCACATGAGGCAGCAGTGTGCCCTGGCAGCCCAAATGGCCAAATACCTGGGGTGCAGCAGGTCCTGCACTGCCATCGGGGGTGGGGAGGGGCTGTCTGCTCTGCTCTGTGCTGTGCCGTCTCACCTACAGCACTGGGTGCAGCTTTGAGTGCCAAAATAGGAGAAGGGCATAAAACTATGAGAGAGCATCCATAGGAAGGCTACAAAGATGGTGAAGAGTCTGAGGGCAAAGTGTGTGAGGAACAGCTGAGGTGCTTGGGTGTGTTCAGCCCAGAGCAGTGCAGGCTGAAGGGAGGCTTGATGATGGCTGCAGCTCCTCACAGGGCAGCGCTGAGCTCTGCTCTCTGTAACAGCGACAGGGACCGAGGGAACAGCATGGAGCTGTGTCAGCTGTGCCACTCCTCACTTGAGGAGCAAGTTGGGCACTGAAATGGGCTTCTCAGAGCAGTGGTCATGGCACCAAGTCTGTTGGAGTCAAATAAAGTGTTTGGACAGTGTTCTCAGGCACAGGGTTTGAATACTGTGAGGTTCCATACGGAGCTAGAAGTTGTTCCTGATGATTCTGATGATCCCGCCCAATTTGCAATAGTCAGTGATTTTTTTATTCTGTTTTCTTATAAATGCCACATGTATGCACACTCCCACCCAAACACCCATGTTCATCTTCATGGAATTTTAGTGGAATGCATAGAAATGAGTTTTTTGGCCTCTTTCTGTGGGGTTTCTGTTGCTGCTGCTCTCATATTTCATCCTAAGTGCCAGTGTAATATCACAGTGACTCAAACTCCTTGTATTAAAGAAACTTGTTTTAAATTACACTAAATTAATGTATGTGTATTTTGGAAATAAAACTGCTGTCTATGGGGGAGAGAGGGAATTCCTGTCATCTCAGTTCAGGAATCTAACTTATTTTGTTGCATTGTATTAAATGGAGGAATTGAGAGCGAGTTTTGACTCTTGAATACGTGCTTTGAGTAAATTCCCAAGGATTTTCCATTCTCCCTTAGCTTTGAAGATAATGGTGATGGATGGCTCAAATTTGACTGTATTGGTACACGATCCTGTTACAGAGGAAATAATTTCTTGGAAAGCTTATTTTTTCTTCTTTTAAATTACAAAATACTTGTAGAATTTTTGATGGTATTTCTTACCATCCATCCTGCAGGAGAGATGTACCTGGTGCAATTCTGAGACTCAGATTCACAGTTCTTATCTCAGCTTTATGTCTGAATGTGTGAATTGGAAGAAACAGGTTAATATGCTTTTCCACAATCCTGCTTGCTTTCTTAATTCTTTGTAGTCATTTTTAAACTCAGAAACCATCAATGTGTAGTGTCTTTGGATACCTGTTGACCTTATGACAGACTAGCAAGACATGCTGTGAAATCCTAGGTGGCTTTTTCAGCATTTCTTAAAAGGGGAAATACAGTTTGGCCTCAAGTTAATGGTAGCTCTTTAGAGAATTGCAACCTGATGACTCACCTTGGCAAAACTTAGAAGAAATTTAGAACAAGAATATAGAGACACTCATTTGCTAAGTTTCTGTTTGGTATCTAAATGAGTGTATGTTTCAGTGTTTTTCAGTAAACTCTCCTTGCGAATCAAAAATTTTTACTGCATCTCACTGATGCCATTGGTTCACCATGTTGCAAGTATATTCTCTTCAGAACTATGTACAATCAAGCTGTGCCAAATTATGGAAGTAAAACAGAGGTTAGCTACTGAGTGAAGACTACAGGGGAAAAACAGGTGTTGCAGTAAAGAGCCTTGAAGAGCAAGTTTTCAGCAGAAGTTTGTAATGCTTTAGTACAGTGAAAGGATGTGTTCACATTGAAAGCAAGTTGCTTTTCTTTGCAATAGTCCTGTTTTTATGTAGCATTTAGTAACAGTCTAAGGAAAGGAGGCAAATTTATCTCGCCTTTCCTGTCTTCACCTAAGCTGCATGGTACAGGAATTCATAGTACACACAGAACCAAGCAACTTGGTTGAAATGTGCTTGACATCAGTGTTATTGGTAAAGTGCATTTTTAGTGGCTATGCTGTAGCTTAAGCTTGGACAGGACTCCCTGCATCAGTGGACCTGCTGAGGGTAAGCTGAATCCACTGACACTGCTAAAACCATAGAGTTGTTTGACTTTTTCTGGCTAAAACAACACTCACATGTTGTGTTTTCCATGGGGTGAAACTGCTATGTGGTGCAGCTGTAATGAGGGACGTGACTGGGGAAGTGGCTGTGGGTGCACAGCTAGGCTGCATGCTGGGCCTCTGCCAAGCAGGCCTGGGAGATTGCTCTGGAGGATGGAAAGCGGAAGGGAAGGAGAAGGCCTCCCAGCCACACCTCTCCTATTGCTGTTCTAAATCATCCTGCCCTGTGGCAGGAGAAAGGGGACAACTGGAATGAGCCATTTCCTCTCATCAGTACTGCTCTATGAGGAGCAACTCCTAAGAGGAAGGGAACTGGCAGTTTCCCTCAGGCAGGTCTCCGCGGCTCCGTGCACTGCCCAGGGAGTGTGGTGCCTCAAAATGTCTGTGAGGATCCCTCACAGGTTTAAGAAAGACAGAGGAAGTAATTGTTCCCATCGTGGCCAATATGCTGTGTGAAGCTGTATTTAATGAGAGAGGGTTTGCTCAAGAAAATCTGAAATAGTGTAATTTATTTCACATTGCTAATGAGCATTGCAGTACATTTGAGCTGTACATTTCTAATCAAATACTCTACATGCTTTCTGTTAGTGGGAATTTGTTACTTCGGCTGCCATTATTTCATTTTTCATGAGAAAAAATCTTTTGTTTTAGACCTAGTTTTGCCCGTGGTTTCTCATTACCTTTTCCTGACATTTCAAGTTGCAAGAGAACGATTCAGAATAGCTGCACAGATGGTTTCAGTTTAATCTGCTATAGAAAAATACAACATTATTTGCTTTTTTTTTTTTTTTTTTTTTTTTCCAATTTCAGATACCTCTTATACCTGCAAATAAAAAGGGATATTTTCCACGGCCGTTTGCTGTGTTCTTTTTCTGATGCTGCCTACCTGGGTGCTTGTATAGTCCAAGGTAAGTACAAGCAGAAGATTTGTGAGAAATAATTCATAACTCTTAAAAGTAATCAATATAAAGAGAAATGCAAAATTGTGTGAGATTGGTGATGAGAATAGCAATAACTTTTTTTTTTTTAACTGTATTTTTTTTTTTCTCTGCATTTATGTGGGTTTTAAAATGTTTAAGTAATTCAGCTTGTAGCTAGCTTATGACACACAGGACTTAAACAATAACAACAACAACAAAACACCAACAAAACTAACTAACCAACCACACACAAAAACTACAAAAAGCAAAACATAACAAACAAACAAACTTGAAACCCCACTAGCTGATTGCCTTAGAGTTAGAGTTAGAAAGTATGTCATTGGTATTAGACTGCCATTACAAAGAAAGCAAAACTCTGTTCTTTTACTATCCTGAATGTAAACATAGTCTATACTAGTGGAACTAAGCAGGAAAAGTTTCTATTCAGTGCATTTTCTTGTGGAAAAGATTGTCATTTCATTTGTGTAATGCTGGGATGAGAAAACATGAGGAAAAAAAAACTTCTTTAAGGGTGCCAAAGCACTGTAGAAGGCTACCTAGTGAAGTCATGGAATCATCTTCTCTGGAGATAGTCAAAATCCACCTGTAGAAAACCTGCTTTAGCAGGGGGTTGGACTAGATGATCTCCAGAGGTCCCTTGCAACTGATTTGTGAAATCCTTGACAAAGCAGTAGACACAATTCAAGGAGAAAGACCTCCTTTTTTTTTTTTTTTTTTTTTTTTTTAATCTCTTCCTTTCTCCTTTTCAGTTACCAAAGACAGAATTGATATATATATATCTTGGAATGCACTAAATAAGGTAGTTAGCTACATGTCTAATTAGGGACTTCATACGTGTGCAAGTGCCCTTCATTCTACCTTAATCTGAATGAATCTTTTCATTCATCATGAAGCTGCTTATCCAAAACAAGATCAAGTCTAGACCATATTAAAAGAGACTTATCTAGAAAAACAGAAACCAAATGTCTCACTTAAATATCTAAGTGATCATCTTTTAGAAGGAGAATCAGATACTGTCTATTATTTAAAGGGTCACCTTTAAATGATGGTACAGACAAGTGGGGATAAATTGGTGAAGAAAACAGCATGGTCTGGAATACACTGTTTTTGTTCTGCCTAGTAGGAGAATGGTAAGTAGTAAAATGGGGAGGGTTTCCTATGTCTTCTTTAACGACCCTGTGTTCTGCCTAAGATGGTATTTTAAGATTGCTAATTACTTCTGCAATAAATAAAACATGAAATTTGCTTGAAACTCGGTGATTGTAGTTTCAGCTAGCTACAAGTTCTTCACAGTAGCATTTCTTCAGAGATGCTTCATTCTTACAGTCCCTGAATTACACTATTTATAGACTTTCTCTTCTAACTTTGCAATTTAATTTTTCTGTTCTATTTTGTGTTTTGAATCTATTTAGCTGAACTTGGTGATTACGATCCTGATGAACACCCAGAGAATTATATGAATGACTTCAAGATTTTTCCCAAACAGTCACATAAGCTTGAGAAGAAAATAGCTGAAATACATAAAACTGAATTCAGGTAATTTAGAGTGCTGCTTTGTAAAGTCAGCTAAGGATTATTTTATCTGTTTCCACATTGCGTGTATTAACCCAGGCGGGTTTCTTTCTTCCTGTTTAATATGCTGAATTTGAAAATTCAGTTTCTGCTTAGTGGGTTTTCTTTTTCTAATAACCTTCATTAATCCTAGCTGTTTCCCACATGTGTGGTGGTAATTTAGACTGCATTTCCTTGAAAGAGGGGTCTGGTTATGGGAGTAGCTCACATCATGTGTGCTGTAGTTGATTAACAGAATGACATTTTTCAGTTTGGGATCAGAAGTACATGGAAGACTGTCTCGTCTTTGGGTGTGAAATATCTAAATGTAATGCATTACAGAATTCAGGATCGATATTGATTGCAATGGAACTGTAGGTTTTGTTAACAAAGATAAGATTTATACAGAAATGTGTTTAAAACAGTTCTGTGAAAAAAAAAAAAAAAAAAAAAAAAGGAGGTTAGATTTTAGATTCAGTATACACAAACTTTTTCTGTCCTAAACTCTCAATTGTGTGAGAAGGAGGAAGGAATAAAGATTGGTTGATCTCTCTCTAGGTTTCAAAGTTGAATATATCCCTCAAGTATTGTATTGCAGAAGAGTAGTAGCAGTGCTTTGTGCAACTGTCCCCAGGTCAGGATTGTCAGTGAATAGCATGCATAGTAACAGTGTCAGAAATTACTCATCATTTTGCATGGTGGAGAATATTCCTCTGAGAACCATGAGAAGAATAGGAAGTGCAGAAAATTAAATAAAATCAAACAATTAAATTAAGAGGATAATTTTTATTCAAAGATGATGAGGTTCATTGCACTTCCTTGAAACATGCCTATCTTGTTTAACAAAAAGAAGATTGTGAATCATCAAGTCTCCCTCCCCAACAAAAAAAGGGAAAAAATCCCCTATTTTCAGAGGAGTTGAAAATGAAAAGCGTTTGTTTTTTTCAGAAGTCTATCATATACATGTTGTTCAATCATAAGGTAAAATTACTGATGAGTGTGCCAGAATTAATGTGCTTCCCCTTTTTTCTTTCTTAAACTTATGTGTTTTGTTTATATTTCTTTTATATTTTATATAACAATATTTAAACAATATTTTAAATAGTGCAGCTATGGGGATATTTTTAGATTAGTTTAGGCTGAAGTTTACACAGATCCAGAGAAATACTGTTTAAAAACAAAACCAATTTATCTTACTTTAAGCACTAGTCCACATGATAGCTGGAGGTTTCCAAATGATGAATTCAACTTTTAAAAACCAAGGTATTTCATCATTTCAGCCATGGTTCAGTTGGGAATATTTTGATCCATTTGGCAGGAATAGTCTAGTCTTTTATTTAAAGTTAGGAGAGAGAAAAAGAAGACTTGTTAGAGGGAGCTGATGGCTTTTGTATTTAGCAGCCTTGGGAAGAGATGTATTTTTTTCAGTTGTGTTTTTCTCTTGTACATAATTCTGCCCATGCATCATAAATTTACCTGCTGGTCACTCTATTATGAATAATCAGGCTCATTTTTAGCTCATTTATAAATCCCCTGTTCTGATTAGAATAGTATTCCTCATCCTGTGACAGTGATCATTACAAGCCTTCACTCAGGTCTGTCTAGGATTCTGCTGCGGTCCATTCCTGCGCTCTGGTCCTCCTGTTGCTGCTTGTGAGAATATCCCTTGAATTTCATTAGTCTTGGCAAGGAACACCATTAATTATAGCCTTTTGGAAATTCAGGCAAATTGTATCAGTTCAGTTTCCTGCTGATTTCTTCAAAGAAGAAGTGTTTGAGGCAGAACTTTGATTTATAGCAGAACTCACCTTACATCTCATTTCTGTCTGTGTTGGTAATTCTCTGTAGTAGGTTTTGCCAATCTGTACACTGTTAATGTTAGACTTAGTGGCTTACAGCTTTTTCTAGATGCCAGAAGCAGTTTTCTTCTCACTTCCTCTCCTTCCTGACCATTTTTTTTTTCTTATTATCAGCTCACAGTGTTCTTTATATATTTGCCTGGCTGCAAAGACAGTTTGAGGGCTGTGTGCATAGCTGCTGCTTGGTCCTGGCAATTTGCATCTTTAGCTCTGTGTTCCAAAAACTGATAACCCTTTCTTACATCAAGCACTCAGCTGTCACATAAAAGTTTTACCTTTTTCATAATATTTAATTCCTTGGATCTCTATTCTAGGATTACAAATGAATAAAACATATCTGTCATATAATGAACTATATATAGAAAGATCTAGTGCTAGATAATCAGATTCTAGTATCTTAACTATAAAAAGATTATTAGAAAAACCACTGAGTTGTCAAGCTTCTATTTCTTGTTTATCAGCACATGTGTTTCATTGCATTCAGTAGAATTTTTTTAATAAAATTAGTATTTTGCTTCTCAGTGAGTATTGTTAGAAATGCTGAAGGAGGTTCCCAGGCCTTATATTTAAAAGGCACTTAAGTCACATGTTAAGGAATGGGAGAACAGAAGAGACAAAGCCATTTTAATCCAGTTTCCATTTAGCTAACTTTGAAAGAGTTATTTCTGAGTGACATCACTGCAGATGAATCTGTCCTTTCATTTTTTTCACATGTAAGCAAAAACTATGGAATCCATCTCTTCTGTGTAACCAAAGCCCTGTGGCTTGGAGGGTGCCAGTTCTTAATTGAATCCTGTCTCAGCATCCTCATTCTCAAGGTCTTACTACATGCTGAAAGAATTTGCCTTTTGAAAGTCACATGAGAATAGTGAGAGGAATGTCTGGGAAACAGCCAGTAATGCTGTGACAGTTGCCAATTACTTATGACTTTTTTGTGTCACTTAGAAGTCTTGTTAGCTAAAAAGATGTATGACAGATGTATGACATGGTACTTTTATTTCATGCTCTGTTTGCCTATGAAAACATCACTAGATTTTAGCAAAATGTAGGCTTTCCTATGACCATCTTCTTCACCTGGTTGCAAAAATTATAAACAATGGTGGATAAACAAATGTGTGAAAAAAATTTATTGTGCTGTGATTCTTTGTTTTGTGAGTTGTAATTAGTTATTCTCATTGAGAAAGGGAGACGAACAGTAATAATTTAATTGATCTTTACAGTGAATGGGCAAACAAGTGCCATGATGTCATATTCTCATTCCAAGTAAGGCCTCTTTTGAAACACGATGTACTGCTGAGAGAAAGAGAGATAATGGTCTTATGGCATAGCAGCTTAGAATGATGAGTATATGTTCACATTAGGATGAGAAGTGGGCACTTATTCTTGGAAGATTTGAAGTTGATTTGATTGCTATATGTTTGGGTATGGATATAACAGTGCAGCTACAGAATTCATAGCTACTTGCATTTCTGCTCACCCATCAGTTTTAACAGATTGGAAGAGATTTTGGCCATAAAAACAAGATATTCAATGAGTAGATCAATATATATTTCAAGTGAAGCAGATGCTTATGAATGTCTCCAGTTTACTCATTTAATATTTTAGCTAGACTAGTGCAAGTATTTATGAGGCTGCATTGTAAATCACATCACTGAAACAATCCAAATAAAAAAACATCTTTTATTTTTTGCTTGTCTTTCAAAGAAAAGTACATGGAATCACACATGCAGTTCTTAGTATTAGAGTATTTTACAGTATTAGAGATTTTATACACTGTACAATCTTCAGTGTATAAAGCTGTACTTTATTTCTGATGACCAAAAAAATCCCACCTTGACAAAATTATGATAAAGAATACTGTGTAGATCTGGGAGGGAAAAAAATGAAACCACAAAAAAATGTAACCCATCAAGTGAACTTGGGCAGAATCATGAAATTTTTTTGATAGAGGAGAGAGATGTTAAGCCAAAGATCATTTCTTCAAGCCTAAAGCAGGGATACTAAGATTTTTATTTATTTATTTATTTTAATTTGAGAAGATCACTCAGGCAGTCTTGATCTCTGGAATTTCAGAGCTGTTTTTAGCATATTAATAATTTTATAACTGTGCCCAAAACAGTTGTACTTTTTCCACAAAGTTGCTTAAGCAAATTTAGTTCCTGGCACTGTTTTGATTCTTGCTAGTGGATTTTACAGGCTTCTCTTACAAGTAAATGGAGGTCATATATATATCACATACCTGTTGTCAGTTTCTTCTTCCACATGTACTTCAGTGTTGTTACAAGTGCGTCATTTGTTTTAAAAGATGGATAAAAACTTCAGATGTTTTTACTACATTTACAGTGCCTTCTCTCTTCTCCAAGATACAAATTTATTCTGTCCCAAATCTTCTGTCTTAAAATAGAGTATTTATAACTCTGATAAATTCCCTGTCTTTTGAAGAGTACTTATCAACCATAGTTTCCTGAGATCAGACCTGAAATCCAGAGAATTCCAAAGACAAGATTCATATATAATCTGCAGAAGGGAACATCTGTTTGTTGAAATTATGTTTATTTTCTCCTCTTTTCATATGAAAGGTATGTGATGAAAGTACTTAGAGGTTGAAACTGAAGATCAGTCAAAGTCATGTAACTTAAATGAGTGTATTATGTAAGAAGCCCTAAGGACACATAATTTTGCCAATTAAATTATGAACCAATTCAAGTAGCTATTTCTCAGGCCAGTTTCATAGGTAAATTCAAACAGTTTATCATTACTTGGAGTTGCTGATGTTAATACAGGCTCAGGGTACTTGACCGCTACTTACTTGGCTATTCACTCCAATGTGTGACATTTTCTAGATTCTGCAAAAGTTTTATGTGGAAGAAAATCTTTTGGAAGAGGAAGAGATTTCCTCTGAGGGCATGAAATCACTGACATGTTTTGTTAATAACTATCTTTACTATCTTTAAGTATCTTCCTATATAAGAAATTTAAACTTTTAAACTAAAGGGTAATATTTTCATGAAAACCAGATTAACAAACTAATGCTTGTTTTTGATGAAAGATAAATGAAAAGTTTTGTTTAAATTTGTTTTGAAAGGTGTGTAATATCTTCATAATCTATATTGTGACTACACATTGCTGACTTAAGCATTTTTAACTTAACTTGTCTGCTCTAATTCTTTTTTTATTCCATTCATCATCGCATCAGTTACCTTTCGTGCTCATACTGGTATGAAGATTATCATAGAATCACAGAATCACCAAGGTTGGAAAAGACCTAAAAGATCATCCAGTCCAACCGTTCACCTATTCCCAATAGCTCCCACTAAACCATGTCCCTCAACACAACATCCGGCCTTTCCTTGAACACCCCCAGGCTCGGTGACTCCACCACCTCCCTGGGCAGTCCATTCCAGTGCCTGACCACCCTTTCTGAAAAGTAATACTTCCCAATGTCCAGCCTGAATCTCCCCTGCCATAGCTTGAAACCATTCATAGAATTTCCTGATCTGCACTCATCTGCTCTCCAGCTCTCATGCAGACATGGAGCTGCCAATGGAGTTATTGGCAGGCTTAACTACAATTATTACTACGGAGTGTATCCTGGGAGCTTGTCTTAGGAAACTTGCCAAGGATTGCTAGAAAATGATTTTCTTTGTAAGTGCTAATATTGCTTAATCCAAGATTAAAGCAACTTTTTGCATATTATTAAATATATTAAAAAAGACCTAAAACTGAATTCCTGTTTAGTACATCTGGACCAAAGTGGATTTTATATGACATTTAAAAGCTTCTTTCAATTAGAAGTACATATTGTCTGCCTTTATGTGTTTAGTGCTGCTACCACACTCATCGACACATTACGTTTAGCTTCTTGTACCATCCTAATCACATTTGTATCCAGTGGCCTCATACGGATGAGAGGAATCCAATCAAAATGACATATGTAATGCACCAGTACTTGCTGCCATACCACAGAAGATAGAAGCCAGTTATCTGGGAAATTGGAATCTGTTGCCATTTACATAGATGGGGGAGGATTCTGGAAAAGAAGAGGATTTGGGCTTAGGAGCAGCTGACTTACATGCTCAAGTAGCCAAAATTTTTGTAGTTCTCATCTATGCAAAGTGTAATCAAGGACTTGAGAGAGTTGAGGAGGGGGAGGATAGGTAGACGGAGTTCACAGGCAGATTGTCATGCCAGCTGCTCAAGGTCCACCTACATTACAGCTGGGGCTATTCTGAATGCCTTCTTCATTTCAGCCTTGATACCCTGTGGTAGCTCGCTTTATTTCCTAGTGTATGCACTTGTATTCATCATCAGGCTATATATATTGGCACATGCTACAGCAAATACAAAATTATCGGGTTCTTTCTAATGTAGCAGTCTGGTTTTAACATGCTGTTCTTTATGTTTTAGTGGGTAGAAAACATTGTTTCTGTTTAGCTGCATTTTCCTGGTGTTTTTTCCACTCCATAATTCTTAGCATGGCCAGAATGTGTGTTTCATAGATACATAGAATTTTCATAGGATGGCTTGGGTTGGAAGGGACCTTGAAGAGTATCCAGTTACAACTCCCTGCCATGGGCAAGGTTGCTAGTCACTAGATCAGGTTGCCAGGGCCCCGTTCAACCTGGCCTTAAATGCTTGCATGTATGGGGCAACCGCAGCTTCTCTGTGTAACCTGTTCCAGTGCCTCCTTAATATATGAGTAAAAAAATTCCCTTTGACATCTAATCTAAAACTCTTCTTCTTCAAAATCATTCCTCCTTGCCCTATTACTGTCTGCCTGTTTGAAAAGTCAGTCTCTCTCCTGTTTGCTTCTCCTGTTTTAAGTACTCAAAAGAAAAGGAAGGATTGATGTAGCAATAAGGATTGATATATTAGCTTAAGGACCAATATATTAATATAGCAAAGAGGAATTAATGTGTGCTACTTCTAAAACTTTCCAGTTATCTTTGCTTGGTATGTGGACAGTCACGTTTTTCAGAACGAGCCTTACTTCAATGAAGTACTGAAGTCACAACATAATTCTTTCATCTTTGCATTCACTATTTGCAGGGATGACTTCTTCATATAAACCGTTTTGAGTTATAGTGTACCAAGATAGAAAGCTGCTCATTATTGCATAACAAGTGATGGAAATTTGCTAATCTGGGGGAAAACAGCTAAAAGGTCAGCCAAGAGGCACAGAGAGGAAGCTGATGACAGAAAAATGAGGATGAAGTAAGGGAGTAAAGACCCCCAAAGCTATCTTCTGCACATGCCCAAAGAGACATTAGCATATTAATGAGTTATTGGAAAAGAATGGATGTGTATGCCAATGTATTGCATTTGTATGTCTTGACAGTTTAGAACCTGAACTCCAAGAAAGAGCACTTGATTTGTCAAGTTGCCTGGAATGGATTGCGAGAGTAAAGGAACATTCTTCTCCCAGTCTGTACACATCGGGTTGCCCCAACTCCAGTTCAACACCTTGTACTTGGTGCTGTTGAATCTCATTAGGGTGTCACAAGCCCACTTTTCAAGCTTGTCCAGATCCCTCCGAATGGCATCCCATCCTTCTGGTGCATCAACTGTAGAGTGCTGAGACTGCGCTTGATCTCATTCTCTAGGCTGTTGATAAAGATGATGACAGACACCATTCCCAACACTGACCCCCTTTGGGACACCACTTGTCATGAGCCTCCAGCTAGAAATAGAAGCATTGATCAGCCTTTCTCTTTTCCAATCACTGTGGGCTTTGCCTGACAGCCATGACTTTTTGAATATGTTGGAGAGTGGTTTAGCAACTACACTGACCATTTCCTTCAGTGCTGGGTGCTAATGTCCTCTGCATGGCAGTGGCATTCTGAAATTACAGGGGTGGAGGCAGGAGCAGCGGCAGGATCACTCTGTCTGTATAAAACTGCCACTGGGGACCGGAGCATACAGGACAGGCAAAAATGACATGGCGCGTCAGAAGAGTGTGGCATGGCAGTTTGCATGGGCAGTCTGAACAGGACAGGTGAGGAGGCAAAGCATCACTGTCCTCTCAGGAGACCTGGCTGCATCATGGACAACAAATCAGACCATGGTCTCCACTAGGCAGAAAGCTCTGGCAAGAAAGAATGTGGCAACTGAGATGGACTGCCTGCGTAAAAACGTGATGGATCAAGTCTCTGGCTGCAGTGAGTGCCTGAGCCTGTTGGTGCTGGTGAAGGGTGGCAGGGATTCCACCTGCATAAAGTGTGGGCAGGTAGATCATCTGCTCTTTTTAGTAATGGAGCTCAAGGGGGAGGTGGAGAGATTAAGGAGTATCAGAGAGTGCAACCAGGAGATAGATTGGTGGAGAAACTCTCTCCCAAACTTGCAAGAAAGACAGCATTGTTGATACTTTGCAAACGGTGGTGGACCCCCTCTATGCCATCACTGAGCAGAAGGAGGTGATTTAATACAAGAATTGTATTTTTTTTTTTTTTAAAACTGTGGGACAGTTCACTTGATGCCAGGCCTGTTGTCTGCTGATGGGTCTCACCTGCCTCAAATTGGGAAATGGACCCTAGCCCAGGAGCTGGCAGGGTTTGTTGAGAGGGCTTTAAAACTAGATATGAAGGGGGAAGGGGATAAAACTAGGCCTGCTAGAGGTGAGCCTAAGGGAATAGTGCCATGACTAGGGGTGAGGCAAGGGGCTCAGCTTATGCATCTACACCAATGTGCACAACATAGGCAACAAAGAGGAGGAGCTGAACACCAGTGTGTGCCAGGCTATGACTTGCAGTTATGGAAACATGGTGGAATCACTCCCAAGACTGGGGTACTACAATAAATGTATAGAAGCTCTTTAGAAGGGATAAGAAAGGAAGGAGGGATGGTGACATCGCTCTTTAGATTAGAGAGTGTTTTGGCATTGCTGTGCTTGTGGCAGGGAATGATGAGGTTGAATGTCTACAGGTAAGGATTATGAGGAGGAGGACCAACAAGGCAGACAACCTGGTAGGCATCTGTTGTAGTTCACCTAAACAGGATGAAGAGACAGATGAGGCATTTTATTAGCAGCCAGAAGAATCTGCGCAATCGCCAGCCCTTGTTCTCATGGGAGACTTCAACTTGCTTGATATATGCTGGAATTACAGTGCAGCACGGAAGAAGCAGTCTGGGATATTTCTAGAGTGTATAGAAGATAATTTCCTTCTGCAGCTGATAAGAGAGCCTACCAGGGAAGGTGCCTCGCGAGACTTGCTGTTTAGCATATGTACTAACAGTAAAAGGAGGGCTAAGGAGAATCTCCATTCTTTACTGGATGGGCAGGGACCATGGCCACTGAGGAAAAGGAAAAGGCTGAGTTTCTCAATGCCTTCTTTACATCTGTCTTTAAAATTCAGACCAGTTATCCTCAGGGTACTCTACCCCTTGACCTGGAAGTCTCGAATAGGAAGCAGAATAAATCCCCCACTATTCAAGTGGAAACAGTAGAGACATACTACTCCAACTGAACTTCCACAAGTCCTATTGGGCCAGATGGGAACCACCCGAGGGTGTTTAGGGAGCTGGCAGAGGTGATAGTCGAGCTTCTTTCCATCATCGATCAGTGTTCCTGGTAAACTGGAAAGGTCTCAGAGGATTGGAGGTTTGCCATTAGGACTCCCATCTACAAGAATTGTACAACAAGATTGTAAGGAGGATCTGGGGAACAATAGGCCTGTCAGCCTGACCTCAGTGCCAGGGAAGATTGTGGAGCAGATCATCTTAAGGAAGATCACATGGCACTTGTGGGATAACTGGGGGATCAGGCCCAGACAGCGTGTGTTCAAGAAAGGCAGGTCCTGCTTGACCAATCTGTTCTCCTTCTATGATCTAGTGACCTGACTGGTGGATGAAGGAAGGGCCATTGATATAGTCTACCTAGACTTCAGCAAAGCCTCTGACACCGTCCCCCACACTATTTTTCTGGAGAAGCTGGCAGCCTGTGGCTTTGGACAGATACACTTTGCTGGGTGAAGAGCCGGCTGGACAGCCAGGCCCAGAGAATGGTGGTGAATGGCAACTGATCAGAAGTAGTGTTCCCAGGGGGTTGGTGCTGGGGCCTATCCTCTTCAACATCTTTATTGATGACCTGGATGACAGCATTAAGTGCACCCTCAGTAAATCTGCAGATGACACCAAGTTGGGAGGAAGTGTTGATCTGCCTTGGGGCAGGAAGACTCTACAGAGTGATCTAGACAGGCTGGATAGCTGGGCTGAGGCCAGTGGAGTGAAATTCAACAAGACCAAGTGCCGGATCCTGTACTTTGGCCGCCAAAACCCCAGGCAATGCTACAGGCCTAGAGCAGAGTGCTTGGAAGACTGTGTAGAGGAGACGAACTTGGGGGAACTGGCTGACATGTGGCTGAGCATGAGCCAGAAGTGTGTCCAGGTGGTCAAGAACACCAATGGTATTCTGGCTTGTATCAGAAATAGTGTTGCCAGCAGGAGCAGGGAAGTCATCATTCTTATGGAAGATGTAGTCACAGAAGTAATCTAAAGGGTGATTCTTCACAGACAAACCAGATATATTTTTCCTCTCTTATCTATTCCTAAAGGTCTTTCTGAGTCAGTGAAAAAACAAAACATGATCAATCCATGTCATTTTTCTGTTTTTGGTGAGAATTCCAGAAATTCACTAGGAGGTATAGTTTATTTTAATTGAAAAACGTAGTTTGTATTACTGTAATACCGGTATCGTGTAGGTCCCTCCTCTTTTTATTTTTCTCTTGGAAATAGCAGTCATAACTCTGCTCCACCAGTGTTGTTGTTTTCTTTACTAAGCTAGTTCTTTCCATTCTCATGGTGAGATTTTGATTCAGATTCCACATTTAGCCTACTCATGTATTCAGCCGTACATAGGAATTCCCAAACTATAGGAATTTCTTCATCCGCTTCTGACCTGCCTCTCCACAACTTCTTTATCTGGGTGTGAAGGCAGCAGGATCAGTCTTGGATATGCACAGTGAGAAGGTGTTACATAAAAAAAAAAAAAGAAAAAAAAGAAAAAAAAAGAGAGAGACAGAAAGATGCTCACCCGAATTCAGAAATCTAGGCTCACAGGAAGACTGCACGAAGGACGGCTCTCCAGCAAAAGATCCTTCCTCAGTGGCTGTCAGCCCTTAAAATGAGGTCAAAAAGGGGTAGAGCCAGGTTGCACAGGTGAATTTTAGTAAATTTAAGTCATGTTTTAATACCAGTCAGTTCTTAGCATCTTCACTGTGTCCAAAGTATTAGCAGACAGAGTGTATGAAAACCATCTCTGATGTCTGCTAAAATCTTCTGAGCTTAGATCAAAAGTAGAACTACTCAGGATTTTTAGCGCTATAATTCTATAACTGTTAGAGGCTCAATCACTGGTAGGTTTAAAGTAACAGGAAATCTTAGCCTTGTGGTAGGTAGCTCTGAAATCAGTATATGACATAACTAAAAGCATAATTTCTTTATGCAAAATTCAGGCTTCTCTAAAGGAAATCCAGCCCTTGTTCTGCTGGAGGATGCTTTGTGCAGGATCTGGGATGTAGCAAGGACAGGATTTCATAGGTGGGCATCATCACTTAAATAGTCAGTGTTGTCTCTCCTGAGACTGCAGTGAAGGATGTTCTGAGGCAAGGCAAAGGATATTTGGTGGAGGCTGAACCAAGTTATTTAAAGTTTTATGACTTTGGGTTTTATGTTTGTTTTTTTCCAGGTTTGTAAAGAGAGGTATAGGAAGCATTTCTTGAAGCCAAATTGTTATGTACAGATTTAATTCTGTGAATTAATTACCTTTCAAAACCCTTCAAACCATAAACATCCAGAAAGGGTTTCTTCATGGGGCATGCACAAGTACTGTGAATCCACTGTATTCTCCAGCTGGTAACTTTGATAAACAAGAAATGAAACAAAGGGTGCAGAATAGTTATACTTTTTATTAACAGTGATGTATTAAAGTAGGTTAACAGCGTTTCAAAGCACTTCATAAATCAGTAAGAGAAATCACAGAACACAAATAAAATGACTCAACAAGGGTCAATCAAAATGGCACTGAGAATGACATTGAAAATGCTTTTTGCTGTTATTGCTATATAATCTCCATTTATTGAAAGGAATTGATGCTTGATCATGAGCATCAGGTCACCTCAAATGAAAGATATTAAGGGGAGAAAATTCTAGAATCAGTCAACAAAGCAAATATATCATTTGACAATCTTGAAAGTATTCCCTGGTGTGCATCCTGGTCTTTGAAATGCTTCAGGGCTGGGGGCTCTCTGGGGAATAAACAGATATTGTGCATCCTCTTGTATGCAATCCTCATGAGCCTAAAGTTAAAAATAAAGCCTGCTGCAGACTTCTCAGTCTTACTAAATTGTTTGTTTGATAAAAGTTTTATTAGGAACTCTTTGATTGATTGATTGATTCCTGACATGAATAATTAATTCATTGCTAACAGCTGTGGAGGACTAATTTTACAGATAATTCTTATTTTATTTCTTTATTATTTATTATTTATTCATTTCTACTGAAGATTTTCTTTGTAATATGTTACTGGTCCTGCTGAAAAACTTTGTCTTGAGGGAGCTGGCTACTAGAATGGTTGTGACATATAAAAATGGGATTCATCTTCAGTTCAGTATTGAATACTTATTGACTAAGCTGAGGTAATCACATAAGGTCAAAAGGAGTGACTGCAATTCCTTTACTTCATGGGCTGCATCCCCTCATACAGGCTGCACTGACTGCTGTCCCATGGGCTCCTCTATGTCTGCATGTGGAGATCTGCTCCACATAGTGCCTGTGGGCTGCAGGGAACAAACTGCTCTTCTGTGGGCCTCTCCTGGGCTGCAAGGAGCCTGGAGCTCCTCTTACCCTCCCCCTGCACTGACCCTGGGGCTGTAGGGCTGTTGCCTCACATTTCTCATTCTCTTTTCCAGCTGCTGTGTTGCAGCAGTTTTTCCTTTCCTTAAATCTCCTTTCCCAGAGGCACACCCAAGCATCAGTCATGGCTCAGCTCCGGCAGTAGTGGGTGTCTTTGGGAGCAACTGGAGCTGGCTCTATTCTAACATGGGGCATCTGCTGGGCTCTGCTTTCACAGAGGCCACTCCTGCAGGACCCTGGTTTTTAATGTGAGAGGTTGTTTGTTTTGAATAGAAACTTTAAAGGCTTTTTAGCAAAGCCAATAAAAGGTGTATCTATTGTGAAATTAGTGATTAACATTAAATGCTGGCTTTTGTTTGCTGATAGCATTTGCTACAGATAGCTTTTTATTTATTAAAGAAAGTTTCATTACTAAGTTATAAGTGAAAAGCATATTATGAAGGTTGAATATTATTCCCTTGGTAAAAAATGAGTCAGGAATTTATTTTTCATTTCATATTTCACAGATCTCTTCTGCTTTGTGCTGTTCTCTTAAAGCTGCCCACAATAGCCATTTTATTTGCCTGTAATCTGATAGCATCAAACTTGTAAATTTTGTCTCCTTTTTTTCAAGTATCACAGCTCTGCAGCTCTTTCAACCTGACATGCAGAAAGATAGCATAGTTCCGAAGACTAGGTGAGAGCATGATAATTCTGTTTATTAGTGTGTCTTCTTGCTTTAATAATGATTGCAAGGTAGTAGTGCTTTTTTCACTTCTGGAAATGCCAGATCCAAACAACTCAAATGCACAAATCGCATTATTTCTAATTATTTATCATTTCTACTTTCCTTGTACATTTATCATGACTACTTTCCTTTGTGTCAGTAAAGGAAATTATGAAAAAATTGGTTTTATAAGGTATTATTTTTCTGTAAGGCTTAGCTTCTGATCAGCAATCAGGTCTTTCATTTGTTTGACTTCTCCCTGTGCAGCACAAGCAATTTAAGTAAATTAGATTTAGTTAATTACTTCCATTCTTTGCAGTTGGTAGGTACATGAAAAAACTTGCTCTATCAGAGCTCAACAATTATGATTTATTGGTATTGAAAAGGAACAGGAAATGTCTAATGGAACCATCAAAAAGTTAATTGGGCAAAATAAGCGCGTTTGGTTTTGTTTGTTACTTTCATGCTGTTATTTTAAATATGTAGCTGTACATATGCACATTTCCAGTTTTCCATGTTCCCTTTGATATATGCTCTTCTCTATTAGATATTGGTGAAGGAAGGAGAAATGCAATTCTTTAATTTTGGTGTTTTTTTAATATAAAATAAATAAATAAATAAAATGCAAGTATTGTAGTATCAAGTAGGTCCAAAAGCCGTATTGGGAATTAAAAGACAGTGGAGTCCAGATGAGAATGAGTTAAAACCTTTTAACAACAAAAGTTGATTATACTGATATCGCCACAGGGCGTTAATGTGGTAGATTCAAAATAGGATTTGATATCTGTAAGTATGCTGGAATCATCTTCAGAGTTCAGATGAACTTCGGGCTGGTTGCTGAAACTTGTATGTCAGAGTCTTTTAATTTTCAGTTGTTCTAGGGATGGCAGAAACTGCTACAAGGGAAATTATTCTACATCATTGCACTGAATGTTTGTCTGTGCTCATTCCTTTGTGGCACAGGAAACAGAGTGAGAATGGGAGTCAAAGTGGAGAGGTATGATTAAGTATGACCATTCTTGTGTTTCTTGAAGGATTGTCAGTGCTCCATTTCTGGGATAATGTGTATGAGAAGGATTTATGAGGCCTAGCTTTCTAAAGGTCCTGAGCAGTGCTTGTCATAAAACTGTATATCTGTCAGAGTCAAGTTCTTTAGTCATACAAATATCTGAACAGAATAATGCTCAGAACGGCTCACTGTCATAACAGCACTCGGGCTGAGAGTAACACGACTTAGAGGAACTAAAACAAAACAATAAAACTTCATATATCAAGTTTGCATGCCATGTTTGAGGCTTTGACAATTGCTTCTAGACACCCTAAAAATAGGGGCATATAATGGAAATGCTGACAGATTCTAAACTATCACGGTGGTAACAAGCACTGCTATAATTAGGTGTGCTGAGTGAACCGCAATATGATTGCTGTGTTTATGCCCTGTGCTGGAAGGAATGTTTGTTAATCTGGACAATCCTTTTAGATGAGTTTGGGAGAAAAAGTTTGTGGAAAAAAGATGCTGAAGCTTCCTTAATATTCAGGGTGATGTGCTTCTTTTGATGTGTATCAAAAAACAAGAGATAACTGCAAGATGTTAGATGACTCTGGTTAACTGCATAATGTGCTTGTATCCAACAAGTGTTAAAGGAATTTACCTGAAAAGATGCAGCATTGGGTAGTTCAGTTCCAGAAGTGACATTAAAGTTTTATATCTTTACATTATAAACTGAACATTGTTGAAATTGTTTGTATTTGATAAAGAGTTTTTCTTTCCAGAGGTCAGAGCCCAGCTGTTTCTGAATTTAAGTTGCTCCTGAAAGCACATTCATTAGAAACTTATGGTGTTGATCCTCATCCTTGCAAGGTAACAAGTTTTTTTTTTTTTCTCAAACTAATAACATTTAATAAAAAGCCATTAATTGAATTTATTTAAATCTATATATTTTTATTTATTTATTTAGATATAAACAGGGAGTCAGTTATAAAAGAACTTATCCCTAGTACTGCATTTAAGCCGAAGTACATTTGAATCCATGCAACAATGAAAGAAAAGGTCTCTGCAGAAGAACCAGACTGGCAGGACGATATAGTAGTGTCAAGAAACTATGACTATGCTTGATAGTTTCTTTGCACTTACTGCGAAGGTTTCATAGATGCTCAGGTATTAAATACTTGCTTGCCAGGAATTACAAGATTCAGGCTTACTGTTGTCCAGAAGTTGAAGCAAATTATTAGACCTTGGCAGAATAGTTTTTCAAATACCATCAAAATATGTAAGTCTTACGAAGAACAGCAAATTAAGTGATTGTTTTGTGGTTCCTTATGGAAGGCAACTTCCAGTTCTGATCGTCCCTTACACCTACATTTTTAATTACTTGGTTTTATCCACATACTCTACAGTCTGTTAATTTTTAATGTTTGCTGCTTCATTTTTTAATTGCTGCCTTTGATTGTAGTCCATCTTGTATACTGTCTAATTTGGTGAAGGAGCAGAAATGTGCACTGCTGCCCATTTGGCTGCCTTGATGATGAGTGCCCTCAAGCAGTTACCTCTAACATAAAGCTGCTTCAGATTTCATATATACTATGCTTGGAGTGTTGTTCTTGTGTGAAATACAGGTCTGATTCAGAGATGAGTGAAGTCAGTGACATTGTAAACTTTAGTTCAAAGCTGTAGTTTTCAGAGGATGTCTCTTATGCTGGCACTTAGGACAGAATGAGAATTCATTCAGCACCTTCTCTCTATGTAGCAGGACTTATAGAGTGGGAACATGCGGGAGTTCATGGCCTGAAATGATGGAAAAGTTTTTAGACTTCTGGAAGTAAGATACAATGCACAGTGGCCCCTTGCAAGATGTTCCTTGCAGTTGTTCAGCTCTTTCTCAAGAAACAAATTAGTTTCTGATTATTCTTATATTCTTGATTGATTGAGCATAAGGCACAATAAACCCAATATATTTTAACAAGGTAAGGGTCTGGGACTTGGGATGGGCAGGAACTCCAGTTAATACCAAACTTACTCGATTCTTTGCTCAGAAAAGTTAGGGCAGAACTTCTATTATGTAACTAATTTTTTTTTTAAATTTTTTAATGGCATTTCATAAACTTAAAGGCTACTAAATATTCTGGTTTATATTCGAGTGTACTTGCTTACTTTAATAAATGTTGTTTTTTAAAAGTACCATCACATTAGAAATTCTGTTAGTCTGTTAAACATGTAGGCATATATGAGACTTGTTTCACCTCTATTTTTATTAAGTATTTGTTGCTTTGAAGTGTACGACTTGGAAGACGTTTTATTTTGAAAAGGAAAATGAAATACAGGTAGCCTATAATGTAATTATAACTTTAGCATTAGTAACAGATGTCTCACTGGATAAAGGCAAATTATATTTCTTTTTTCTCTTTCAAGGACTCAACAGGAACAACTACATTTTTAGGATTCACAGCTGCAGGATTTGTAGTTTTCCAGGGGAACAAACGAATTCATTTGTTAAAATGGTAAGCATGTAAGAGTGCATTAATATGAAAGATTTTTCTTTTCACCTGTGTCTTCCTTTCTTTCCATTATTTTCACCTGTATCTTTAAGGTGAACCACTTGGATATTTCTTCTCTTGCCTCATCATGTTTCCTTTTTTAGAGGACCTCTAATAAAAAGCAGAATAATTTGATTTTGTTCTTCCTCCAGTGAAAATGATTTAACACAGCACATTAGTCAACGTAATGTAAAAATGCTAAAATGAGTAAGCTGATTTTTCAGCTCTGCTGTAAATCACCAGTGAAGCGTATTGACAGAGATGTCTGGAAAAGTTTACAAAAGTCCACCTGTGCTTTTATATGGTTTTTATATGCTCTTAAAAATCTGATTGTTTCCTCATTCAATTAACTTCCTTCAATTCAAAAACAGTATTTGATAAGCAGATATGTAATCTAAATGTACCCTCTTCTAGTTTAAAATTATTTCCCCTCGTTCTGTACTACATGCTCTTTTAAAAAGTCCCTCCCCAGCTTTCCTGTAGGCCCCTTTCAGGTACTGGAAGGCTGCTATAAAGTCCCTCTGCAGTCTTCTCTTTAGGCTGAAAAGCCCCAGCTCTCTCAGCCTGTCCTGACAGGGGATGTGCTCCAGCCCTCTGATCATCTTCATGGCCCTCCTCTGGATATGCTCCAGCAGCTCGATGTTCTTCTTCTTTCACTGGAGGCCCCAGAACTGGACTTTCTCTTTTTGCTTTGTCCTTCCCTCTTTTTTTAATTTTTTTTTTTTTTTTTCTTTCCTTAAGAGAGGGTCTTTTTTTCCTCTTCTTTTTCCTCCTTTTCACTTCTTCGCCCCCAGTCCCCCACCTCTTTCCTTTAACATATTTGACTTAGTTTTGCAGCCTCAGCCGTATTTAAGGGAGAGATAAAACTGAGCTTCTCCAAATGAGGCAACAGGAGATGTCTGTACTCTCAGCAGTGTGGTGCAGAGTGTGTACAGGCATGCTGAGAAGTTCATGAATCTCATTTTGGTCCAGTTGCTAAACTGGTGCCAACATCAGAAACTTAGAAGCACTCTCAGCCTTTCTTGTGGGAAGGAGATGGGCTGGAGATGAGGAAATGGTGAGGCAGCTATTTACATAAAGATGGGCTCTCCTACACCTATAGAAATCTCCCTGAGAGCTGAATAATAAGAAATCCTCAGGGCTTTAAAGTCAGTGTAGTTGTACATGTAACACACATTTCTCTATGCAGCTCTGGGGATGTTTGTCAAATACTGAGCATTTGTGACCCTGGATTCATGTTGTAGTTTCCCTAGGGTTACTATCAGGTTTCTCTAGTAAGAATGTTTAAGTGGTATGTGCTTTTGGCATCGTGTCCTGATATCTGTAGTGCCATTCTATGACAGAAGGAGAGAGTATCTTTTGTGAGCCTTATATCCACCATGAGAATTGAGTTTGAGTGCTTTATTTTTCTTGTTTCCATGCAAGGGAAGGTGACTTTTTGAAGATTTTTGTGTATTCATTTAGCCCATTGGCATGGAAACAAAATAAAATATTGATAGATGAAAATTCATGAAGTTGTCTCAATGTTATGCTGGCTATTGGAAGGTTGATCTGTTGGGATTGATCTAGATACAGTGTGATGCTTGTATTTTTCGTTTATAAAACCTAGAGCTCAGTAGCTTTCACTGGTATTAGCTGATGTTTACACCACTCAGTAAAAATCCAAATTCATATTCGGTATTTCCTTGTCTTCTGATCTTACTGATCTTGTCCCACAAAATCTCAATAGATTTTGAAGACTGACAACTATTCATTACAGAGGACATTATTTATGGTAGACATGCCAAAAGAGTATGATAATAAAAAGTAGCAAAATATACTGTATGCTTTAGTTTGTTCTGGGTTTTTGAAAAGAGATTAGTTCTGTAAATTATTGTCACAGTAAGGTATTGGTAATATATTGTATTAGTGCACTGGCTCAACAAAAGTGTCTTTGGATTCCTTGTTTGCCTTTGACTGTCTTATTATTGCTTACAGATGTTTACTTTATTTCATGCACAATTTTCAATTCAGGATCTGACTGATTTCTGTATAAGGTTCTAAAGCATATTGCATCTTTGTAACCTGCCTATCAAATTACATTGGTGTTGAATCTTTCTATCCTTCTACTGAAATTGGACTTTTTTGTTGCTATTGATAAATGTTAAATACTTGTTAGAAAATTTCTGGAATAGCATCCTCCTTACCTCCAGAGTCATTCCCATTTCAATTGTGCATCATCCAGAGTCTTCAGGGAAGTTTGAGAAACTACAGTGTTTTCATCTTTGCTCTGGTAATGATGAAATTTCAGTTGCAATTTAATTCAGAGATAATTGTATTGTCTTAATGCGGTGCAGCATCATTCCATATCTAGTGCTTTGAACCTGGGTTAAATTATAACACAGGATAGCAACACACAAGATCCAGAAATAAGTGCTGTCAACCCTGTTTCTTTTCCAACATCCCAAATGAATTTTTTGCAGGTGCACAGGGTTGTAAAACAAATACTTTGCTTATTTTCCCTGCTCTACAAGAAATCAGAATATTACATACTTTTATGCTGAATGTTTTATGCTGAATATTTTATGCTAAAGGCCTCTCCTGAAGCTTTTGTCTATTTAAAGCCTCCTTAATGTTTGTGAATCAGTGAGGTCTGCGTGCAAATTTTCTTACCTGCAGTTCAGTCTGTTGTCTACAGTAAATCATTTTTCTCTTTCTAGGTGTGATGTCTATAAGCTGAAATTTGAAGGGAAGACTTTTTATGTGTTTGGAGCTCAGAAAGAGGTCAGGTTTAATATTTTTACAGGAATTCTGTATTTGATTTAGAGTCAACTTAAATATCATTCTTAACCAAACTTAAACTTCTATGAAGAATGATGATAATTATAAATATATATTTTCTAAAATGGAATGCAAATGAATGTGAATATTGTTGATTGTCAGAAGAGTGTCTTATTTGCAAGGGATTGAGATGTTTCTTACTTAACCTGCAGGCAGTGCTGAGTTGATTGCGCCTGGTTTTGATTGTCTGTGTAGCCAAGTTTTAATGGGTTTTATAACACTAAAGCTCTACCTGCCTACTCTAAAGCATGAACCCTCGTGGGTATTGAATCCTGGATCAGAGAAAAATATTTTCATCTTTTTAGGATCACTTTCTCAAATTTTGCTCAGCTAGATAGGATGAAATCTTTCTTAATTAGAGTACTGTCATTGGACTCTTACAATTAAAATTGTGGCAATTTTCCCTGCAACATGCTCTAACCAGTGCTTTCCCATGGGCAGAGTGATTTAGCCCAGTATTATGGCTTTGGATGCAGTCTGAGTGAAGAAAATGGTGGAAGGAAGCAATACCTGAAGTAGCAGGAGCTGTTTGTATGGTAGCAAGAAGGATTTGGTGATAGGACATAGTGAACAGGGGAGAAGTAGGTGGTTAAGCAGTCCAGCAACTGTATAATAGTGGAATATTAAACAAAAAGACTTTGATTTTGGGCTGACGGCTGTCAGGAGAGATTTATCTCAGAAGTCACTTATATATATGTTCTTCTCTACCCCTTCAGAGCGTTCCTTTTTATTTCTGAAAAATTTGCCCAAGTAGTTTGATTACCAGCCACATATAGTATATATTTCTTTTAGCGAACTACAGATGGAGGATACACAGGAAAACTTGGTCTTCAGTTTATCTGATTATTACTGATAGCCATTAGGTATGAATGCTTCATTTTTTTCAGATTTCAAAAGTTTGTTTGTTTTATTTGTCTTCTTTTTCTTGCATATAGAAAAAGGCTGTACTGACATTCCATACCTCAACACCAGCAGCCTGCAAGCATCTTTGGAAGTGCGGGGTGGAGAACCAGGCTTTTTATAAGTAAAATTGCACTCTTCATCTATACTAAAATGAAAAGAATATGTGCATCACTAGAAAATTATTCAAAATGAAATGTTCTGTTTCATTATCAGAATTAAAAATGAAAACAAAAAATATGCATGTTCTGAGAATGCTTGTTAGAGAATTTTATTATTAAAATGCATGTTTATTAGAAGCCAGTATTACAAAGTGTTTAGAAACTGAAAGGTGATGTTGGATGGATATGGTATTGAACTTTTGTTTAGAAATGCTTCCTTTTGGGTTTTGTAGTTTTTTCTGCCACTTAGTCTCTTCTTATACTATTGCATTATTATTTTTATTAAAAAACTTTCTTTGTAAGGGACATAGTAACACAAAGAGGATGGTGTAAGGGTGTATCCTTACTCTTACCCATAACTGCACAGGAAGAATGTATCTTCTACCATGAACGTTAATAACTTGCTTTATTTTGGAGGAGATTCCTTCTTTTATTTTAATACTGATAATGTATCCTTCTGATTCAATTAATATATTCAGTGGGAATGCCAGAAATATGAGGTACTACAATAAAGCTGCTAATTCATCTCTACGACGAAAAATTGTTTTAGTTATGACTCAGTCCAGGCTCTCAGTTAATGGTTGTGATTATTTTCAACTACTTACAAGCCACAGAATATTGTCCTCTGGGATCTGAGAATGAGAGACTAAAATGAAATCAGTTTGCCATTTTGAAGCCACCGTACATCAAAGAAATAGCATGCCTGAGGTTCTACTCTTCCGTGATTGTTGTAGGTCTCTGATTGTTGAGATAAAAGTTTGCTACATACTTTATGGTTATGGAAGAGTGCAAACTCCTTAAAGTTGACAGCATAGAGACACCATAAATGCACCTGTTTTTAGAGACAAATATACTGCTTCTGTATTCTTTATTTGTTTGATGAGTGGAAAAGTGGAAATGATAGCCATATTGTCTTCTCTTAGAGTAAAATTGGCCTAGGGGTTGTTGGCTTATTGCAGTCTTTCTTTTGTCTTAAGAATGAGTCCTTAGAGATGCAGCGTTTGCATTTCATTTTCATGTTTTCCTACCCAGGTAATCTCTCACTTTATGTTCAGTTATTCTGCACTGTTTGAATTGTTTTGTGTGGCACTTCATATACAAATCCATTTATAGGTCTAAAAAATGTTGGTAAGTCAAATTATTGAGTACTACTTTGTTGTATAAAAATAGCACAAATTGTAAATGAACTTGTTCAGTTTTGCATATCCAGTTTCTTCAGTGCTGAAAATATAACAGTCTTTGTTCTTTTTCATCAAGGTATGCAAAATCCAGCCAGATTAAGACCATGTCCAGCAGCAAAATATTTTTTAAAGGCAGCAGATTTCGTTACAGGTGGGTGCTTCCTACTTCTTTTTCTTGTTAAACTATTTTAGAAAGTTAAAAAACAAACAAAAACACAGTTATTACGTTTGGCAAATTGAAAACTTTTCCTTCCTGAGGACCTTTTCAAACCTACTTCAGGCCAGGATTAAAATTAGTTTGTATTGACTTGTCAAAGAGCAGTTCCACCGTAATGGGGTCCTTGTTTTGGTGTAGCTTCTAAGAAACAAGGATGCATGGCTATCATAGATCATGTTCAATATAGAGCAGTGTTGCTGGACAGCTTTGGAAAAGGGCTGTATTACTGGGTTGGTCTAAGTAACACATAACATTCAATTACAAGAGGCTACTTTTTCTTCAGTAGCTTTACAGATAATTTATCAGCAGAATTTTAAATTTTAGGCATTTTTTGTTTTTTTCATTTTCTTTTTTAAAAAATACATAAATTATTCATGCATGTATAGTTCTTGTCATATAATGAGCTCATCTTAGTATTTATTTGCTTGAATATATAATACATATTTTAATGCAGTGGAAAAGTAGCCAAAGAGGTGGTGGAGGCAAGCTCTAAAATCCAGAGGGAACCTCCGGAAGTTCACAGGTATGTCTAGACATTTAATATTACAGTTTGAGGACAAAAGAGAATTTCTGCACTCTGCAGAGACATTCTCTTTTCTCTTCTGTGGGGTATAGTGACTGTTATTCTGAACCTCCATGCTGAGACATTTGGAAATGAGCGTTGGCTGTGTCAGAAAATTTTGACAGTTGTGTATTGTCTCCTACACAAGGGAAGCTAATTTGTGCTGCTTTGAAGCTAGCTTTAATTGGCTAGATAATTAGCTTGTATTATTTTCTGTGTTTGGACATGGAATCTTCTTACATGATTTTGACAGATAAGTACAATGTCATTTATTTCCCCATTCTTTTCCAGTTTCAAAAGATTCTGTTTCGTTTACACATATCGGAATATTTAAAGGTATACTTAATAGCTCTTTCATAGTCCAGTAAGCTTAAAAAATGTTCATTCTTTAAGAAAAAAAAAGTTGATTTGTTAGAAGTAATCATCTGGACTTTATGAGCAAACTAATTCTTTTTAGTGTTCATCACTTATTGCCCTGACAATGTAAACAGTCAAAACCTAATTAAAGATAACAAATTATTTCTGAAGAGAAGAGGCTAGCAAGAAAATCAGATTTCATAGAATCATCTAGGTTGGAAAAGACCTTCAAGATCATCAAGTCCAATGATCTTTACCTACTGAATCTCATGACATGGTAGTTCCACTTCCACACATCTCTTAAAATCTCTTCAGGAACACCACATAAATGGAAAGCCTGTTCCAGTACTTGATCACAGAATCACAGAATCACAAGGCTGGAAAGGTTCTACAAGATCAGCTAGTCCAGTTGTCCTCCTATCACTTGCTTAGCTACTAAACCATATCTCATAGCACCTCATTCAGATGCATCTTGAACACTGCCTGGGACGGTGACTCCACCACCATTCCAGTGCCTGACTACACTTGGAGAGAAAACTTGTGGACATTTCCTCAGGTCCTATTTGTTGCCTGGGAGAAGAAGGTGACCCCCTTCTCACCACAGCTTCCCTTCCAGAAGCTGGAGAATGATGAGATCTCCCCTGAGTCTCCTCTTCTCCAGACTGAACAATCCCAGCTCCCTCAGCTGCTCCTCATAAGACTCGTGCTCCAGACCCCTCACCAGTTTCGTTGCCCTTCTCTGGACACGTTCCAGGGCCTCAATGTTTTTCTTGTAGTGAGGGGCCTAAAACTGAACACAATACTTGAGGTGCACCCTCACCAGCGCTGAGTACAGGGGATGATCACCTCCCTGCTCCTGCTGGCCACACTATTTCTAATGCAGGCCAGGATGGCATTGGCCCTCTTGGCCACCTGGACACACTGTCAACTCATGTTCAGCTGAGCGTCAACCAACACCCCCAGGTCCTTTTCCTCTTTACAGTCATCCACCCGCTCATCCCCAGGACTATAGAACTGCATGGGGTTATTGTGGCCAAAATGCAGGACATGGCACTTGTTGAACTTCACTCCACTGGGCTCAGCTCAGCTATCTAGCCTGTCCATATCCCCCTTAAGGCCTTCCTACCCTCAGGCACATCGACACTGCCTCCCAACTTGGTGTCATCTGCAGATTTACTGAGGGTGCACTGAATGCCCTTATCCAGGTCATCAATAAAGATATTAAATAAGATGGGTACCAGTATTGACTCCTGGGGGACACCACTTGTAATGGGTCACCAGGTGGATTTAACTCCATTAATTACTACCTACTGGACACGGCCCTCTAGGCAGTTCCTTACCCAAACAATGATATACCTGTCCAGGCCACAGGCAGCCAGTTTCCCCACGAGAATACTGTGAGAGACCATATCAAAGGCTTTGCTGAAATTTGAGTAGACTACATCAACAGCCTTTCCCTTATCTACCAGTTGGTTTCCCTTATCACCCAGTTGTAGAAGGAGATGAGGTTGGTCAAGCAGGACCTTTCTTTCATGAACCCTTTCATGGACCTGATCCCCTGGATGCCACACACGTGCCGTGCAATCTCATCCAAGATGATTTGCTCCGTAACTTTCCCTTGTACCGAGGTCAGGCTGATAGGCCTGTAGTTCCCCAGATCCTCCTTACAGCCCTTCTTGTAGATAGGAGTCACGCTGGCAAGCCTCCAATCCTCTGGGACCTCTCCAGATAACCAGGAGATGGTGGAAAGGAGCTCGGCAAAACATTTCTGTGAAGAAACCCTTCCTAAACCTCTCCTGGTGCTGCTTAAGACCATTTTGTCATTTTCTATCATATGTCACAGGAGAAAAGAGACTATAATGCTATTTAAAAACTTTTTTAAATTCTTACTTAATTTTCTGAATATTCTGCAGCTATATCCTTATTTTGACTGTGTTTGTGGCTTTTTTTTGTCAGGGTTTGGGGAGGCCTTTTAAAAATATATTTGAATATGGAAACTCCATGTACACTTGAGAGGAAAGTGGATTGTTTTTGTTGAAGTATAGAAGTACGTTTGCAGAAAATATAATATGCTGCCTAGCCCTAATATGGAACAAATATTAAGCCCATGCAGATATGTTTTATATATGTTTTTGCAGATCACATTTAAAAAACCTGTAGATGATATCCTAGACAGTGTTATCTGGGAACACAGAAAGCCGAATATCAGAATACAAGTCCAACCTTGGGACAGAATATATGCACACAAAAATGAATTTTAAATTAAATTAGCTACTCAGATAAGGAAGTATCTTGTTGCCTACTTTCTGCAGGATCTTTTTTTTGTGTAGGATAAAAAGATTTTAAAGTAAAATTATTTTTATCTTACATTTTTATTTGCTTTCAGTGTTATAAGGAGTACATTGTTGAAACTTCCAATGTAAAGAAAGAAACAAATCAGACTGGGAATAGTTATAGTGCAATGCCACACAGACTTAACACCCACACATATGAGCGTGTATTTTCTTATGATTACCATCCTACAATTGATTGCATTTAGAATATAATGGTACCTTCAAATTCAGCTTTTTAGACTGAATAAGAAAAAGCCTAGTGATGTGAAGTTTTTTTATGATGCAGGTCTTGAAATGGGGAAGAACGATGTATAGCTTGAAATTTTAATAGAGAGGTAAAATCATAGACTATAATAGTTTCAGTTAAAAAAAAAAAAAAAAAAAGTTTGGATTTTGAGCCTGAAAATGACATTTTTTTAGATGCAAAACAGCTGGAGGAAATTGTGTGATTGTAGGTATAAAGAAATAATTTTTTTCTTCCTTTATGTTGTCTCTCTTTCTCTCTTTATGTCTCCCTCCCTCTTTTCATGTCTAGAGAGAAAGAAATTTTAGGTGGCTCCTGTAGAATGTTGTATTTGGATATTACATTTAAAAATTGTAGACTGAAAGTCTGCTGGAATGTGTAGTCATAAAGCATTAATACAGTGGCAGTTTTTTTTTCCTGACAAATACACACTGAACAATTTAATTTCAATTTATTATTATTATTATTATTATTAGCAGCAGTAGTAGTAGTAGTAGTATTTGCCTTCAGGGCATTCTTGAAGGAGGAATCTCTGTGAATAAGTACTGAATAGGAACTTTATAGGTGTTAGCAGGCACAGTTCCCATTTTCGGAATTGATTCATAGCTTGTTTCAACAAGCACAAAGATCAAGTAGATAGACAACAAGCCTGCAGAGGTGTATGGGCTGCAGTGATTATAGGTAACAGTCATGTCAGTGGAAAACTTCTCTGGATAGTGAAAATTTAGATTAAGTAGTTGTTAAAGACTGCTCTTTGTAATGCAATTGAGGACAAATATTGCTTTGGGTGTATGTTAATGAGAGGAGAATCATAGTAATTGAACAAGAAGTCTTTTTTATCCACACAGAATATTTAGTGACATGTAATATGACTTAGAAAGAACATCTGTGTCCTTAGTTTACAAAAACTCTCAGTGACATGCAGTCCCTTCTCTTTGTTTCCCATGCATGTTTTACTCAGTTTGTTCATCTGTGTGTCACTTTAAGTTGTCTTTTTTGAACTTGAAATGTACTTATGAAACCTCAGCTCTGCTCTTGGGTTTGCTCCCTTATCTTTCACCTGCAGTTTTGAGTCAGAACCTAATTTAGAGAAAGCTGAGGATGGATGGAGAGAACACAACATGAACAGTATTACTAGGCTATGCTAAATGCAAATCTATATACCATTTGAAGTCAAAGATTTGAGAGAATTCTCTTTAATTTCATCTTTGCTTCTGTCAAAAATAAATATTTTAAAATGTAATGGCTCAGCTCTTGGTTCAGGCCTGTAACATGTAGGCCCTAGATAATTTATTCTGAAGGATCATTTTATTTTCTCAGTGATGTGGTGTTATACTAGTGAACTATGTGGCTGAAGCAAATCAACAAAATTCCTTAAAATTTCCTGAGTAAGTTCAACACTCTCTATTAGGAAAATCTGTTAGAGGCAAGTAAAACAAGAAAGAAAACCCAGCTGAGCAGCTGAAGACATGGTCTAGAGGCAGTGTTTGCAGTGCTTAAGAATGAAATCTCTGTTTATATGTTAACTACAAGGAGTTGTTGCTGTATTCTTTAGTTTGCAGTGCTCAGTCCATAAGAAGTCCTTCACTTAGTCCCAGAGGCAACGTAACGATATCAGCAAAATGATTTATGTCCTCTCTGCCTTCCTTGAAGCCAAATACTCATATCTGCCATGTGGTACAGAGAGGAGCAACATGCTGCAATAGTGCATGAGATCAGAAGGTGACAGGCTGCACAGAGCTCAAAAACATTTCTTATGCTTCTGATGTTGGAAAGTTTGTCTGCAAAGGGTGCAACATAAGGTGGGCCAAAGCAGTGTTCATTGTGAAGAGCTTGTTATGTTATCTCAAGGCCTACCATAATTTTTGCAAAATTATTTTGAAATGACATACATTTGTTTGACTCTAGTTGTTTTTTCTTGTGAATAAACTGACCCTATTTTCCCTGTTCTTTTAGAACCAGCATTACGCAGAGTCGCAGCTCTCCCTCTCTGAACAAGCAACTCATAATTAATATGGAACCTTTGCAGCCCCTTATTCCTTCTCCATGTGAGGAGGAGGAGGTTCCTTTAGATGAAGGTGAGACAGTTTCCTGATTCCTGGCAAACATTACCAATATTTATTAGAAAATACACAGAAAAACATCTTGGTTTGTTACTGACTTTGGAAAAATTTTAATGATTTCTAGTAGGAATGCACCATTGAAGCTCTGTATATTTCGTTGAGGAATGATCACTAGCTCAAAGAACTGTCCACAAGCCTTGTGCAGAATACTTTCTGAGGAAAGTTACTGCCATTAAATGTTCTATTTATCTTTTTTTTTTTTCTTGGAATTATGAAACAGAAGAATGTAAATTAAATAATTGCATTAAATACCTATCTTTCTGAGATGCAGTCGTTACAAATAATGATGTGAACATCTTGGTCAGTTTAAATGAGGATAATTGATTGTTCATCATAAAAAGGTAGCCAACTAAACAAAAATGTTTCTTACTTAAGACATAGCGAGCTCATAGAATCAGAAGCTGGGAAATGCAACCTTTATTGCTAATTTGTTGTACTTAATTAACAGGAAACAGGGAACAGCTGATCTTTTGTAACTGTATTCATTTTCTTGGGAGTACGTTTTGAATGTCATTGTATATGTGTCGTGAAAACCTGTTTTCTTTGTCGTTTGGAGTTTATGCACAGAATGTTGTATAAATAGCATGACTTAATTGTCTGCATACTTAGATTATAATAATTAGTAGTAATAGCTGTGTGGCAGGTAGCTAATTTTATCAACTATTTATTTATCTCTGCTGTGAAATACCTGTTTCTTACAGGAATTAACTTTCTGGCAGCCAAGAATCAACTAGCGCCTCCCTCCCTGCTGTTCAGTTCCCACTATTGCAGAGTTACAACAGCCTGCTGCTTTACTTATTACTCTAAGCAATGCAATCCGTTTTTGGAAACTGCTGACTACATTTGCTACTATATGCTCACTAGAGAGTGCAGATATGCTTCAAACACATACGTTACATATGCTAGACAGTCATGTTTCCTTTTAGATGAGCAGATTGTTGTTATTATTACAGTTCAAAAGAAATATTTGTTCGTGGATTTCCTGTAAATGTAATATGCATAGTCTAATACTACTAGCTGCCAAGTAATGGTACTCAGCTCTTGTACAGTATATTCCTGCAGAAGGCTTGGGGCATATCAAATTCCAGTCTAAGCTGTTCTTGCAGCTCAGACATATACACCAGCTCTCCTCTCGACACACAATGTTCGTGTGCATCTTTTTGCTGTGTGTTCCACCATCTCCCTTTCACCAGCACTAATCACCTTGGAGTGAACTAGTACAAGGAGTTAAAAAGTTAATAATAACAGTTCAGTGTCCCACTTCTTGCTGGCTCAGCCTTTAAGAAATTCATCAGAGTGGTCCAGGCAAGGTGCTGTGCCAAAGGCAAGGGCAGGAGCAGGATCTTATAGGCTGGGAGAGAAAGGGCAGCCAGCTCTGGGGCTGACATAACTGCACTGGCAAACTGTTTTTAGTGCATAACACATGTCAAACAACCTTGGCAACTCTTTGGATGGTGGGGCCTGAAGTGGGGGCAGACAATCTGATAGTCTCTTTTCCAAAGTGCCTGTAGATGCTGCTGAGCACAGAGTAGCCATGTCAGAGCTGGCTATAGGACAGGTCAGCCATCTCCAGGCTGTATAGGCTGGCTTATGCAGCCTCCAGGACCCACGCTCGTACCTCTGCAAGGTCTGATGCTAAACCTACATTCAAGATGCTGATTGCCAAGACCTTCATGTGATGCTGCACTAACGCTGTGTATGCAGGGGCAGGCAACTCGTCAGGAAGGCTGCCCACAGTGCTGCTGGCAGTTCATGCCTTGGACAGACTCGGGACAATACAATTTTTCTCTTCTAACTGAGCAAAACTTGCTTATTCTTAATTTTATGTCAGCTTTGGATATTGCAAGCAAAATATGTGGCCAGAAAAAATTGTGATCGTAGTGTTATCCTTTTTAATTGCTGGCTTGAGAAAGCACCTTTTCTTCCTAAAGCTGCTGGAGAGGTTCAAAACTGAACTAACAGAAACTGCCAGGTGAGAGGGAATTTTTTTTGTCAGTTGTTCATGTTGCTAGGGAACAAAGCAATCAGAGATTGTGCTAGCAGTCTGTAGGGGATTTTAAACAGCCTTAGCATAATCTTTTCAAATGTAAAAACCCATATTGCAACCAAATATGAAAAAAAACCACAACAGCCTATCTATTCTCCCATATGAAATTTCATCTTCGGGTAAAAAAACGTATGCTGACTAATCATGATCATAAATGACTACTATTCATGGGAATTAAAGTAAAGGGTGTCTGTGATAACAGTTTAGTATTTATTTTAGCACTTGACATTTAGACAAGGGGATTTGAAAACAGAAATTTGTTAGAATGGCAGCAAAAATGAGTTTTCATGTTGTTACCTCATTCCTCAAGATCTAATTCTTCACCCAGCCCTTAAGGGCTGTATACAGGTGTCCGATTACAAATTTAACTTCCAGATTTGAACTAGGTATTTTTTTTTTTTGAACTTAAAAGTATTTTTTTGCTCTTTAAAAGTATAGTTATTTAGATGAGTTACCTGATAGATTGACCACCAGTCAATCCAGTACTTCTTTTATCAACTTAGACAGCAAGTGTGCCAGTGGAAAACTGGTGAAAGCTCAGAGTATCTGCCTTTTAGATGTAAGTAGCTGGTAGTCATGTTATAAGTGGCATTTGGCTTCTGTGAGAGAAACTGGCACCCAAATGTCAGTGTGTTTCAGAGATAGGACTCAGGAGCGGGAGTTGATCTCTCACTGAAGTTACAGTCACTGTCAGATGACAAGCTCATCCAAATTGGGGTGTCTTAGCTAGTGGGTTTAAGAAGAGCTACAAGAGTGAGGATGATGTATGTCATGCACAAACAGAAGACTTCTGCCCCTGTCAATTTTTTTTTACCTCATTTTTACATTACTGGGAACTAACTGGAAGTTTGTAATTTGTAAGTCAGTGAAACTGTTTTCACTGACATCCCTGAAAAAATTAAGGGATTTGTTTAAAAAAGTATGTTGGTGGTAGTTTGCAGGCTAGACTTGCTGCTGAAATAAATGAGAGCTAATGCATTTTCCTTACTTATGCATCACAAGCAACACTTCTAAGTCATGATTTTCTCAAGATTTCTTCGGATTTGGGAGAGAAAATAAAGCAAAATGGGATTTCTACAGATGAATATTTTCATAGTTTACGTTCTGATAATGACCTCAAATATTTTACGTTATCATAATTGCATCCTGTCCTCTTTAACCTAGTTCCAGTAGATTCTAATGGACATTTGGTTAGGCATTGTAAGATAACGAACTATCTACAGAAAGAATAGTAATACTTCTCTTTTTTTTCTTTTCCTTTTCTGTGTTCATGTGTTCCTGGGTATATCCTGAACATTTTCCACTAGTTTTTCTATTCTTCTGTGTGACCCTTGCAGGCACATTCTTCCCTTCTCCAGTTTGGTATGTCGGTCTTCAGAAAACTAATCTGAAGTTCTCATGACATGTGTTTTGCAGGTCTATTCTGTTTTTCGTGTATACCGCTTAAAATTCTTCATCTTTTTCCATTACTCTTGTGCTAATGTCCTGTCTGACTCAGAAGGAGGAAAGAGGGACCATGATTAATCATAGAATGACCGTCCTGCATAGAAGCGTGTCACATGGAACCAAATTTTATGTGAATGACAATCAGATATGCTTAAGGAGGTCATTTCTACCTTTTAAATTTTGAAGATCTTCTTCTAAAGTCAGTTCATTATACTGGTTTTGCAGTATTTAGAAGTGTGTTTGTGGAATTTATCTTTGTCACAGAAAGCCAAATTCAGCCATTCTGAACGCTCTTATTACATCCTATGGTCCTTTCCCTGTAGAATTTTTTTTCACATGCAGTTGAACATGTTAGATTTCTTTTGCTTATTGCTGTAGCAGTTGTGTGGATGCCTGCTTTCACTGTCTGATCTGGTAATGCAGATTAGTTCCTGTCCTGATGACTTGGCAATTATTTTGCAGGGGGTGGTTGTTTTCTTCAGATTCCCTGGCATCAGATGCAAGCAAGACTTGCCTATCTGAGTAAAAAAATAAAGTAATTAATATCCCCATTACACGTTAATTTCTCCATCTCTCAGATGTCTGGTTTTGCTAACCGATGAAAGCTTCTAAGCCATTTGATACGTATGTGCTCAGGTTTCATACATAAATTGTTTTCTTAATGACTTTTGCTATGGAAGCAATCAAAGTGAAGTAATGTCATCCAGTCATTCTGCTGGTTGGTGTACCTTGTGCTGTGTTTCTGAAAAAAGACAACTGATGGGAGAGACTCATTCTAAATTCCTTCTATTTAAAATCCACACTCCTTAGTATTTTCTTCCCCAGATGTTTCCACACTTTTTAAGGTATGCTCACTGAGCTGGGTGATTTTTTAAAAGATTCTATTTTCATATGAAAGTTGTATGTCAGTGGGCATCTGCACTGTGTGTGAATAGCCCTTATCCTTTCCTTTATTCTGTACTAGTAGCTGTCTGTCAAAAAGGAATATGTCACTGATACCCACTGCTACTTTAAAACATACAGCTACTACATGTTTTTTCTGAAGTTACTGTTGTATCATTGGAGTGCAAGAGATACTGAATTGGTGGCAATTGTCTGGCATCAAAAATATCTGATTTTGAAAAAATGGAGTTTTTGTTGCATCTGATAAACGTGTATGGGAATGAGCACACAGCAGCTGTGTATGCATGGTTGTCTGGGTGTGTTAATTCTGTGTACCAGAGCACATGAAAAAATAGTCCCTAATGCAATAGTCCCCATAAATCTTAAAAATATGTTCGTAGAATAAAAATAATTTTAACTATCTGTTCACACTATGCCTGTAGAGCAGGGGATGAGCACATTCGTCATTATATCTACGGTCAACAAACTAACTTGGATTTACAGTTCTCTGGCCATGCAGTTTAGCCCTTACAGGTCCAAAACCAGCTTTTTCACAAGTGAAACTTTTGTTTCAAGCCAACAATTCCTATTCTGTACAACAGATAATTAGCTCTGCCATCTTTCTTTTGTAACATATTTATAAATTTGCATATTTTAAGGTGCTTACTATAAGATGTTTCCCTTTCCCCCCTTCTTTCCCACATATTTGCAAGCATGTTATTGATTTTATAGTGCAGAGAGAACAGGAATGCCAGATCACAGGCTTGGGCAGCACATGTCATAAATATTAGAGACAGGTATTCTAAAAAGCAAGAGACTATGTCCTGTCGTACAGTCCTCTCTGTGGTGCTGATGAATCCAGTCAGAGCCCCTCTCCCACGAGGACAGTGTGATGATGTGTGTGTGGTTGCATTCCAGCTTCCAGCTGGAGCGAATGGTCAGCAGTGATCATCTATGTGTCATGCCTTTTTTAGGAACCCACGTATGCTGCACAGGACACAGAAATGGCCAGCCTTCTGAAGCACCGCATATAGCTGGTGAATATGCAGAGTTCGGTAGTTGCCCACAACTGAGAACCGAAGCACATACGCAGAGAGTAATGTTTTCCCTAAGTTTAGGATTTTTCTCTTTTTGTTTATTCACGGAGAGGTCAGCTTTGATGCTAGCCTTGTTTTCGTCACATCAGTTCCCCTAAAACTAAGGCCTGTAAGCACAGCTCTTTTTTTCCCTTTGTAACTATATATTTTCTGCAAGTACTTTCCAGACAGCAGTGAGGAATTGACATCAGCTGCCAAATTAAAGCTTTTAGAAAAAATAATGGCTGCAGTGTCATTTTGTTCTATGAAAACAGACCCTAAATGCTGGCCCTTTGTTTCTTTGCAAAATGTTTTGATGCCTTGGATATTTTTATACTTGTGTGTGTGATTCAGCTGTTACACCAGCAACTGCTAACTGAGATGGACTCTGTGGAAGTTTGTATTGTACATTACAAGTTGTATTTAGAAGTGTTTAAAAATAACCCCTCGTTCTGTTCCCTGCTGGGATATTTTTGTTGGCCATGTTAGAAGCCTATCATTTGATTCATTGAGAGGGACTTGCATTGGTCTTTTGAAACACGGAGGAAGTTTAATGAAAGGTTGAAGGCAGTATGAGTAGAGTCTCTACAAGACTTTGAGAAGAGGGATTCATAGCCAAAATGGTGAAATGCCTTGTAAAAATCCAAACCAAGAGAAGCATTCATTTGCGGATGGTTAACCACTGTAACAAGGAAGTGTGCATTCGATTGCTGCGGCATGGCTCCAAGATCACAGCCAGAAGGGCTGGTAAATTTAACTTTTAAAATTTATTTTACTCATACTTTTTTTTTTCTTTTTTTTTTTTTTTTTTTCCTCCATAGCCGGTTATGCTATTAGTGATCTACTGGTAAGAAACTGTGCATGATGAAATATTACATTTAATACATCAGAGAATAAGAATGAATTACTGACAAGAGAAGAGTTACAAAGGAAAAATGAATGAGGAAAAAAAAAACCAACTTAAATGAGATTTGTTGTAATGTTTTACTGAAATAATGGACTGGAATTATACTCTAGTAGATTTTTTTGAATTCAAGGGAGAAATACTTTTAAAATTTGATGTTTTCTGGCAAAACTAGATATTTGTTAAATTTGAAGATAAGCTGATACTTTATCTTGAATGTTAGCTGAATGAAGCAGCGGATACATTTCAGCTTGACTGCAACTGAGTGACTGATTCGCCAGATCATAATTTTGTTGTTACTGCTTTTCTCAGTAATGAATAAATAATATATATTTTATATTATAATATAATATCCTGAATATTAATATCAAAAAGAAAAAAGGAGCCTGTTTCAGATCTCTTTTTCGTTATACAGAAAAGAATGTGGCTCAAAGAACAAAAAGTGTTGTTCTGGATAGCAATGAAAACTAAGCTTTTTATTTGCTTTTATACCATAGTTATTTTTTGCCATAGACAGACTGGTCCATTCATTGGTCTGTATGTCTCTGTTCTGTTGATGAAATATGACGCTTCAAAATTTGTTTTTCCGTGCTTTCTACAATACTTACGCTTTTGCATATGTGGATAGAGAGGTTTCAGCTTCTCATGCACCTGTATCATGCATTGATATTGAAACTTCATTTCAGAAATGGGAGTTTACAGGACATTCAAGTAAGGATGTCCTGGCAAAGACCAGAGAATTGTCATGCCTGTAACATTTGAAAACCAAAAGACAGTAAGCATAATAGGTATGGGAGATCCTGCTTCTTTCAGTGACTTCTCTCTGATGGGCAGCAGCTCCTGGCTGCCTTTGCGTGATGAGTTCACCACTCAGGGGAAACAGTAGTATCTGTGGGAGTAGTACTGAACACCCTTGTTTCAAAAATCATTAGTGAAATAGAAAAAATATCATTGTTTGCATGAATTTTGTATTCTTATTTCTCAGTTAGTCAGTCTTCTAATACATGCAAGCCATCTTGAACTAGGCAATAGTCTAATAATGGATTTATGTACAGGGGCTGTGACAATTCTTATACACCTTGATCTTGTGGTACAATTTTTAGGATGTTACTTCTTTTAATGCACATAGGTAACAAATCTGCATATCAGCTTATAAAACCGAGGGATTGTGGTCAGCTTGTACAAAACTCCCTCATAGAGGGAGGCACAGTTCCTCGGGAGAGCCTTGTTCTGCATGTCACATTTCAGAAAAATGCTGATTTGTGCCAGAAGTGCTCACCCAGGCTCAGCAAGGTTGCTGAAATGTCCCACGTGTCCTTTTCTCAGGTGCTAAGCTTATGCATTGGCTCCAGTTCTTTGCAGTCTTGCTCTCCTTGTCTTTTGCTAGGCCATGAGTGATGTCAGTCCCTTCACCAGCTCCTCCCCTTTTCTCGCTCTGCTGACAGACAAATCCTCTTTTTAACTCCTGTTTCCATTGCAGACATTTCCCCCTCCCTTGTACTGCTCTTAGCCTTTTCACTGCTTAATCCTAATTTTGAGAAGGATAAGCACTGCTGAGGTGGGCTTTGAGGACAGAGGTGGGATATAGACAGCATACTTCAGAAATCTTGCTGTACTACATGCCCTACTTTGCTTTTATTTCTGCACTCTGGGTGTGCTTTGCAGGATGTGAGGAGCAGAATTGCCTCCACTAGCAGCTGCACATACTGTGGCATTAGCTGAACTCTGGGACACAGTGCATGCCTGGAAAGATGGTTGCAATGCTGTGGAGTCACAGCACTTGCAGCTGATGTGAGCTGGCAGCTGTGACAGGGCTTTACTCCCTTCTAGAAATTCCAGTAAGAGTAAAATTAACTGGAACTGCCAGCAGGAAAACTCGGTCACTACCTAAAAAGTCTAAAACTGTCAGTGATTTATTCTCCTTGCAAAGCCAGATCGTTTTATATGAGCATGGGAAATGGGTAGGACATAGCCTCCTACTTCTGAGAGCTGAGCATCTGGCTGTGGTGCAGATCCTGCTTTGATGTAGATCCTCTAAAGGGAAATATTTGACTTCAGTGTCATTTTAGATTGTTTCCCTTTCCTTCCATTCCTTTATGATCTCCATGAACTTTGCTCAAGTTAAAGTTACTCTCTCCTTCAAGTAGTTCTATGCATAGTACATATGAAGTTTGTAATTAAAGTAAGTGAAGGAATGCACAAAATTTCTAGAGGAAATGATGAAGGACATAGGAAGGAGCCATACCTGTTGCAGCATGATGGCTGTACTTGTTTACACGCTACATATTTCAATCAGAGAGATCATTTGCTGTCCTCTTTCTGGACCATATCTTATTTTTCACTTCCCTGTTTAAAACAAGGAAGTTTTAATGCCCATTTCCTTCTTCTCTACACAAGTTCTAGTTCTTTTACAGATATGTAGTTGTGTTTGCCTGTCTGATCAATAAAGCTGTGTGCAGTATATGCAGCCACAAGACAAAGTGCAAACTGTTTTTTTTAGTGAGAGCTTACACTTTTTTTCTGGAATGCTGTCTTTTCAGCAACTGCAGCTTCTTAGGAATGGTGGAGGTGGAGCTGCCTTCAACCTATGAATCCTCAGCTGCTGTTTTTGGCTCCTTTAGAGAGACTAGCATCTGGCAGCATTTATGTCAGACTGCTCCCGTATTCATGTTCACAGCGTATGACCGCTGTGAACTTGTTTTTTATTCAGCTGTTCATGTTCCTATCTGCAGTAGCAAGTAAGAGTTTCGGAGGAATCCCAATATTTAGCGAAAGGGAGGTATTGAGTTTTGGCTTGGATAACGAGCTTTCTCTGGCTTTGTAAGATTTGTCCAGTTGCCAGAAAAGCATAGCAAAGCTTTGCTGTAGATATATATATAAGGAATAAATCTGGGAACGTATTTACTTAATATGCCAGTATTATGTACTGTAAGACTCTGATCTGGAATATAAATTGATGGTTAGAAAGAAAGAAAGAAAGAAAGAAGGAAAGAAAGAAAGAAAGAAAGAAAGAAAGAAAGAAGGAAAGAAAGAATGAAAGAAAGAGAGAGAGAGAGAGAGAGAGAAGGAAAGAAGGGAGGAAGGGAGGAAGGAACGCTGTCAAATGTATTTTATACTCATAACATTTCTTCAAATCTGAATGTAATATAAATGTTAAATGTGCTTGTGTCTGCACAAGAAATCTCAGCATTATGAGCAATATGTGCCATTTATACATCTGTCATTTGACAGATGTCAATTGGAGTGGCTCAACATACATATCTGTATACTGTAACATGACTGGAACTTTGCTGTGGCCTTAGTCTGAACATGGCTAATAGCATTTTTGTCCTCAATCCTTCAGAAATTGTATAGTATTATAATTAAAAAAAAAAAAACAACAGTTTTATATATCTTTATATATATATATATATATATAACAAATGAGTTTGGAACAGGGTCAGTTAACGCTCAAAATTTTCAAATATGTTAAAATATTTATTTACATTAGTATCAAGCTGGCATAAAACGCAGACGCTTTGCTTTGATGTGACTTAACAACGTATGTTGTAAAATAGTTGAAGATCCTTCTGCTTTGATACTATATAATAAGATTTATTTATTTATTTATTTTTTTAATAACTGCCATATTAGGAAAAGAGCAGGGGGTGGGAAGGGATGGCAGCAGTAGTTGCTTGGGTCTCATATGTGCCATCTTTTGATGGTGTTGCTTTGAAGTTACCAGCTCAAACTAAATAATGGACTATAAAGCTGATGTACATTTGAAATTGTGGCACATTCAATTTCAATACAACCTCCTCGAAAATCATTGATCTGAAAATGTGACCACACAGAGTCAAAGGACATTTGCCAGCTGCATGAGGAAAAAAAGCAATATTAATGAAAGTTAATATGATCTTCCTTGTTTATGTTCACAATGTGTGTTATGCACACTAGAATTTACTCTGGTGAAGGAGAGAAGGCTCTGAACTGTAAATTGAGGTGACCTTTCTTTGGAGTAGTTGCAGCTGTCTGAGAAACATGATGGACAGATATATTATTGACCTTGAAGGGTCAGTAATATATCTAAGCAGGTATAGAGTGGCTTATGGCCAGGATTCACAAATTTGGGAGGTTAAATTTAGGACCTTTAATCCATACTGAGATGCCTAAGTGGCTCAACTTACCTTTTACTCCAATAAGAGAAAGTGGAAAGCGTATTTGAAAAGAAAATTGCTGTACTTTCATATTCAAATATATATGTAGATGTTTAGTATTTTAGTGTTTTAAAAAATTGGTACGCACTCCAGAATAGATGCAAAGGATTTGATGATCCAGCACTACTTGCAGTTATGGGATGCTTAGGAGAAGGGTCACCCTAAATCTCTTTCTTCTCACCTCATAATGTCTGTATTTTGTTGCACCTAGTGTTGTTCAGTTTGTGATGACTGTAGCAAGTGCATTTGTTAATACAAAAAGTCCCAGCACAGAATATTTTTCATTTGAAATACAGTGACTTTCTCAAATAACTGTAATAGGAGAGGACAGAGCAGTTGAGACAAGGAATTAATAGCTGTCAAATTAGGCTAATGAGGAGGCATCTTCATTTTCTTCATTTTCATTACTGAGGACAAGACTTCATTTCAGCTCTGCAAGTTCAACTGGCAAGCAGCTGGTGAAAGAAGCATTCTTGTTCTCTCCCCAGTGCTGGTAATGTGCTGCACTCTTGGCAGTACCTAATAAGCCAGTTAAGCAAGAAAAACATCAGACAACTAATTTAGGAAGAAAAATGGTTATTTTTGTAGGTTAGCTTTACAAATTGGCTCTATCAAAGATCAAATGAGACAGAGTGGAAACAGTCTTTCTGGCGGAGGGTAACTATTTGATTGTGAGGCCTCACCTGGAGTCGTGACAAGCTTATTTCCTAGAGAGCAGGAAAAATAATAAATTATAGATTTGTCTGGGCCAGTTGGAAGATTAGAAGAGGAAATGGATTTTAACATCTAACATGCTTTACTGAAGGAGGGATGCTTCCTGAGGATAGAGTCCTACAGTGAAGAGGTATTCTCTGATGAATATAACATGAGACATAAAGCTAGCATTAAGAAAGGAATCCAGAAGACTGACCTGTCTGCTAAAAAGAGAGCTGGCTCATTCAGGGAGTGCTTTAAAATGTAAGGCAGTTTAAAGTGTTTTATTTATTTTTTTTTTTCTGCCATATCTTTTCAACTTATTTGTCATATGTTATATATATTTTTATGTTGCATTTATTGGCATTTCACCCAAACTGATATCAAGTTAAGTATCATTCTAAAGTTACCAGATTTTAACACCATTTAACTCAGCCACTTTTTGGAAGTCTATAATCTGAGATAACCATGAACCTTACCTGCCCGTTCAAAAGACAGTTCTAATGGAGCTGCACAGGTTACATGGAAGATTCCATGGTAACACTCAGGCACTGTGACTTAAAGAGATGTACTAGGTGGATATTTCCACCAGAATGCATTTTAATAAGCTTTAAGATTTCTAGTGATCCAGCCACATTTCAAAAGTTATTCACCTGTTTATTTAATTTCCTCTACAAAATTTTGATACATTAGCTTTGTATTGTCAGGTTTTCTGCAATTGGTCTTTCTTTAGGCAGCATAGAACACGAATAAAACCACAAATCTGTGAAGACTATTTGAGGATCTGGTAGAAGTGTGGCTGTGTCTAGACCAGGGTGGGTCTATGGTTGGATGGCTTGACATCAGTTGTTATGAAACTGAAATTGCCACTGGTATGTCCTGTCCTGAGTGTGCAAGCTATGGTAGCTATGGTAGGGGAAGGAAAAGGAAAAGAAAAGGAAAAGGAAAAGGAAAAGGAAAAGGAGAAGGAAAAGGAAAAGGAAAAGGAAAAGGAAAGGGAAAGGGAAGGAAAGGGAAGGAAAGGGAAGGGAAAAGGGGAGATATTAAGACCTTGTCATTCAAGAAATGCAAAATCTGTAACAGTTGTACAGTATACTGTATTACCTTCAACTCTGTGGTGCAGGAATATACTTTTGCCTTCCGGTCAAATAGAGGGTAGGTAGGTTTCCAAAACAAAGCTCATAATTTTGATACAGTGAGTCTAAAATATTTAGAACTTTTAAAATACTGAAGATCACTGAAAAGCTGAAGGAAAATGAAAAAACACAGACTTCCAAATGAGATTCTCAGCAGCATTTTGGTCAGTAATAGTTGAGTTACTATTTAAGATTCTACCTTTAGATCTGCGATTCAAAATTAATTTAGGCTGCATATCTTCCTGTTATTGTAGATGACATTATGAACAGTATTTTTGCTTCAATTTTTATTCTATAAAAGTGTAATGATGCATCACTTTTTATAGACACTTTTTACTGTCTTTTGAATGGGCAGGTAAGGTTCATGGTTATCTCAGATTATAGACTTCCAAAAAGTGGGTGAGTTACATGGTGTTAAAATCTGGTAACTTTAAAATGATACTTAACTTGATATCAGTTTGGGTGAAATGCCAACAATTATAGCATTGTTTAGCCTATACTTTATTCCCTTCATCTGAAAGTTACCACAATTTCTCCTTTGATTACTTAATTTGTTTTTTTTTGCCAGCCTGTAATAGAAAAGCATAATAGAGCTTGCAGACATCCTTTTACTTCATATGGAAAACTACAATACATCTGGTGTAATTAGTGCTGGAGATGTACTACTTTTCTTTCTACTTCTTACTTACAGTAATAAGACATTGTTTTGTACTACGATGTTTTAAAGTCTCTGAACCTTAGTTTTTACTTCATTAAAACTGGAAAGAATGTTCAGCAATATCAATTCTGTATTTTTTACAGAGATCTACAGGTGAAATCAAATAATCAGACTAATTTGAGTTATAAGTACTGATTTTCCTGGGTTTTTTGTTGGATAAGTCATAATAACCTTATTATGCTGGTTTTAATTGATATATCATTATTGCAGTAGTCAATTGTAAAGAAAGGAGAGATAGTCAACTTCACAAAATGACAACTGTTAAATATTACTTTATTATTATTATTGTTATTATTATTATTATTATTATTTATTATATTACAAGTGATACTGCAAAAGTTTCCCCTGATCCTCTTGCACATAGATGGCATCTGATGATGATAACGAAGTGTCAGACATGGTATAAATGATAAAAATAAATATTTTCCCATGATTTTTCCCAGCTTTAGGCTTGGTTCACTTTCCCTCTCCTTCAGCTATTGACAGCAAAAAGGAGTAACCTCAGTGTTCATGTAGCTGCAGAACAGATAGACAGATTTACTACGGTTAGTACTAAAGTGGGAAAAGGGTACCAAGTCATGAGAGGAGAGAATTCAGACAGGGAACTGGATTGTAAGAAACAAGCATACTGGTAATGTTAATAAAGACTTCTTGTGAAGAGGGAAAGGATTTGTAAGGAGGAGAAGAAAAAAGACTGGGAGTATAAGGACAGGAAAGATGACTGGAAGAAAAATGTGATGTGAGGAGGGGAAGCTTATTAAAGATGTGAAGCATTTTAATTCAGTTTCAGTCATATCTTATCAGTTATATCTCATTCTTATATGGTATGCCAACCCACCTCTCTTTTATCCTCTTTACTGTTAATATGAATTTATCATGATATTTGTCTCTTCTAATGCCATGCTCTATCAAAAACTCCTAACCTCACCCATTGTCTTATCACTTTATTTCTTTGAGATAAATGAAGAGAAAGTTGGTCTAATCATTACTATTGTTATTATTCCTACTTTGACAACAAATAGGACCAATTCACATTTGCACTTGGTATTCATTTATATCGGAAGCCCACAGAGGCTGCATAATACAAATTTAATTGGATCTCACAGAATCACAGAATCAATGAGGTCACCCCGCAGCCTTCTTTTCTCCAGGCTGAACAAGCCCAGCTCCCTCAGCCTGTCTTCATAGGGCAGGTGCTTCAGTCCCCTGATCATCTTCGTGACTCTCCTCTGGACCTTCTCCAACAGCTCCCTGTCTTTTTTGTACTGTGGGCTCCACACTTGGACGCAGTACTCCAGATGGGGCCTCACAAGAGCAGAGGAGAGGGCAGCAATCACATGCCTGTCCCTGATGGCTACCCCTCTTCTGATGGAGCCCAGGATACGATTTCCTTCCAGAGCTGCAAGGACACACTCCTGGCTCATGTTAAGTTTTTCGTCTCTCAAGACCCCCAGGTCCTTCCCTGCAGGGCTGCTCTCAAGGACCGCTCCTTCCAGTCTGTATAGATGCCTGGGATTCCTCTGGCCCAAGTGCAAAACTCTGCACTTAGCCTCATCAGGTTCACCCGGGCCCACCTTTCTAGCCTCTCAAGGTCCCTCTGAATGCCATCCCTTCCTTCCACTGTGTTGACCACACCACTCAGCTTGGTGTTGTCAGCAAACTTGCTGAGGGTGCACTCGATTCCATCATCGATGTCATTGATAAAGATGTTGAAGAGCACCGGTCCCAACACAGACCCCTGGGGGACGCCGCTCGTTACCGGCCTCCACCTGGACACAGAGCCATTGATGACCACCCTCTGTCTGCGGCCTTTCAACCAGTTTCTTATCCATTGAGTGACCCACCCATCAAATCCACATCCCTCCAATTTGGAGATAAGGATGTGGTGGGCGTCCATGTCGAAGGCCTTGCTCAAGTCCAGCTAAATGATGTCAGTCGCCTTTCCCTTGTCCACCATTGCCGTCACTCCATCATAGAAGGCCAGAAGGCCACCAGATTGGTCAAGCATGACCTTCCCCTGGTGAAGCCATGCTGGCTGTCTCAGATCACACACTCATTCCCCATGTAATCAAGCATGCTGTCCAGGAGGATCTGTTCCATGATCTCCCCAGGCACAGAGGTGAGACTCACTGGCCTGTAGTTCCTGGGGTCCTCCTTGCTCCCTTTCTTGTAAATGGGAGTGATGTGACCCTTCCTCCAGTCATCCGGGACCTCACCTGACAGCCAAGACTTTTCAAATATGATGGAGAGCGGCTCGGCAACCACCTCAGCCAGCTCCTTCAGAACCCTGGGATGACGCCATCCAGCCCCATAGACTTGTACACACTCAGTCTCATGAGGCAGTCTCACACCTGCTCTGCCCTCACAGCAGGGGGGGATTTACTACCCCAGTCCCCACCTAGAGGTTTAGGGATGCAGGGCTCAGGGATGTGAGAAGTATTGGAATCCTGGCCGCCAGTGAAGACTGAGGCAAAGAACTCATTCAGTACCTCAGCCTTCTCTTTATCTGTTGAAGCCAGTTCTCCTTTTACATTTACCAAAGGAGGCACACTCGCTTTGGCCTGTCTCTTCTGGCCAATGTACCTGTAGAAAGTCTTCCTATTGTTTTTCATGTCCCTCGCCAAGTTCAGTTCTGCCTGCACCTTGGCTTTCCTGATCCCATGTCTGCAAGTCTGGACAGCATCCCTGTATTCCTCCCAGGTGGAACGCCCAATGACATCTCTGTACTGCAGTGTTATAAAAGGTGTTGTCCTCCTCTGACAGTGATGAAATTTTGAAAGACTTTTCCAGTGTTTGCTATTTGTGTCTGATAAATGTTTCAGTATGCAAAATGATTGCAGAATCATCTCTCCAACTTACATAAAATACTATTGGATTTTTCCATCAGGAAAGCAGAAATTTAGGATCACTGTTTCATCTCTCTGTCTACCTTTTTTTCTTTTTTTTTTTTTTTCCAGATATTCAACTGCCAAAGGAAGATGAGATTTCAGTTCCTGTGACTTCCAGCTCCCCAGTTAAGAACACTGGGGACAATACTGATCATGCCATTGAACAGGAAGAGAAGATGAAGGAGGAACCTTTAACCATCTCAGAACTGGTATACAATCCCAGTGCCAGCTTGCTGCCCACCCCAGTTGATGACGAGATTGACATGCTCTTTGATACCTGTCCAAGAGCAGAGAATGAGAAAGATGATACAGATTCATTTGAGGAACTGGAAGCAGATGAAAATGCTTTTATGATTGCAGAAGAAGAAGAGCTGAAAGAAGCTCGAAGAGCGCTTAGTTGGAGCTATGACTTTCTAGTGGGCAACATAGAGGTGAATGCTTTTGTGAAGAGTTTCTCCAGACTTCTCCTTGTAGGCCTTGGACTGTTGTTGCTTGTGTTTCCTCTTCTCCTTGTTCTCTTGGAGTCAGACCTTCAGATCTCTTTTCTCCACGAAATCCGTCAGACACCAGAGTTTCAGCAATTTCATATTGAATATTACTGCCCACTTAGGCAGTGGATGGCTTGCAAAATAAACTTCATTTGTGATATGCTGGGCAGCTTTTAAATTTTTAAGAAATAATCATACTACTAAGGGCTATATTCAAAATTTCAGTTTGTGACAGCTTTCCATAATGCCCCTGGGGCCATCAGTAGATAGCTGTCTTCATATTCATTTACTATCACACTTTTCAGGATCTTAAGTTTCCTTTGCCCACTTGAATTTCTCCTTTAGTTACAGGCTTATACATTCACCTTTCAGTAACTTAAAAGAACCTTTTAATTGCATTTCATTTTTTCTGCTCACTTATTACATCATACAAGATGGAGTAATTATAAGTTAATATCACCCTTAATTGTAGAATCCATTACATTAAATTTAATGAAACTGAAAGAAAAACCTTTTTGAATATACTCCTTAGTGCAGCAATCTCTTCTAACCAATGCCTATGCCTATACAAGCAATGTTTATGCTGGGTTTTTGGTTTTGATTTTTTTTTTTCTGTTTGTTTTTTTACAATTTTATGTGTTTAAAATATTTTGGTAAATTTTTAGCAAAAGATAACTTCTGATGTTATTTAAATGTACAGATTAGTAAGAGTAATGCACAAGAACATGAAGTTTATTTTTAATGTTTTAGCAATGATTTGTTTTTGAACTACGGCTGGAGAATGAATGAGATTGAAATAGCTCTATAGGAGAGACAGCAGTTTGGGAAATACATAGAAAGTTCACTCAGGTTCAGTAGGGGCTGCCTGGGGGAGATTAAACGACGCCAAGTTTTCAGAAGAATTTCTGAAAGGCATCGTTGTAAAGCTTAGGGAGGAGAGCAGAATTGAAAATAATGATCCTTCCTGTTATGTCAGTTTGTCTTACGATTTATCAGTGCTTTAGAAAGTCTCTATATGATAGTCCAAGTATGTTTTGGAAGAGAGTGAGTCTTCAGTCTAAATGTAGATTATTGTACATAACATGGAAGAAGACAATAGTAAGTAGGGAAAAAAAGAAAAAAAAAAAGAAAAACAGCCAAAACCCTACCTAAATCAGTAGATGCGTGACCTACTTTTAAAAATGATAGAGAAGAAACATATATGCATTTTTAAAAGCAAAGCTTTAGACTGTACAGTTGACCTGAAAGTATTCTACTGACTCACAGTTAAAGGATTAAATGCTTTATGAGATGCAACTTTATCCTTGATGCCCTCTATTACTAATCTCTGAGACAACATATTTTCTGTGTGTACTGATATGCTTCCTTTTACATATAGCAGCATACCTACCCTCTTTCCCTATTAGTATAAGCCCAGTTGCAGGACTTAATGCTGTTTCATGTAAGATGAATTTGTATATCTAGTTATTCCAGTATTGCTTAGAGAACATACTTCAGTAAAATCTTGTCAGTCACTGAGAGCATCTGAAGGCCCTCAGATGTAGCAGAGAGGTTCTATCTAAGAAGAGAAAGCTTTAATTGTTTTTATTTCCCCTGATTGCAGAGCAGATGTATTTCATCTTTAAAGTTGAGGGAACTCTGATTTCAACCTCAGAGTCTTTCTCTTGCTTAGAGATTTACAAACAGAAGGCATATGTGAGACTGTTTTATTAAGATATACATTTTAATATATTGCAATCCCAGCTCTTAATTCCTACCAAATAAATTCCTGTATTTTTGATGTCAGAGAATTGGCTTGGCTTTCTCATGTAAGCCTTTACAAGTGTCTAGTTTGAAAGTGGCGATTTCCTTACAAGATTTCTCCTTTTCTTTCTAAACTTCTCCAGTTTTTAAAGGATTAGACAGTTACAGGATTCAGGAATTCCTTTTCTCAGTGGAAAGCTTTCTGATTGCTATTAATTTCTCAAGCAACAAAGGCTAAAGTGAACTGCCTTTTTCTCTTGACTTCTTCCCTGACAATCTGTTCCACAGAAGAATCATTATTGATTAGTTACGTGATAAGGATTTCATCTTGTGCTATTGTAGCTAAATGATCCTTTCCTATGAGGTATAATAATCATTCAGCCTAGTAGAAATGGAGAGTAAACTAAAGTAGATATTGGGTCTTAGCAGGAAATAATTTATTGACGCTGTTTTGAAAAAACAGTGTCAGAAAAGGTGTTGTGTGTGGTAAAAACTGTGAAAGCTGGTGTCCTGCTGGGCTACAGAGACAAGATTCCATGCAGGCTCCTGTTTAAGTCTGACAATTGCATTTAAACAAAAAATAAATAAAATCTTATGCTCTAAAATATAATCTTGTCCCTGTAAACTATAGCACACAACAAGTGGGAGTATTGTTTTGCTTGATTTAACTCTATCAGAAAATGATCGAGTTGCATGAGAAAGTAATCTCAGAGAATGTGCAGTGTAGTGAGGTCTTACGTAGGGTTAAACGCAAAAGTATACGGGCACATGTACTGACCTTTGCCACCTCTGTGCATACATCCAGCCCTGGCCTTCTAAAAATCTTCTTTTTCTTTCTGTTATTCTCTAGACCATCAGCATAATTCACATGAAAGTCACAAGATTCTTCTAACGTTAAAGGCCAGGAACACCTAATGTGCTCAGAAGCATATAGTGGGGATACTCAGACAGAGTAGCAGTATAGCATTTAATTGGTGAGGATGACAGTTGGATCATAGAGTATCTATAGGTACGGTATCGTGCATTTCTGTCTGTGCTTGGGTTATATTGTAAAATGTTACGTACTTGAAATCTATTTTGTGGTTTGTCTAACATTTATAAACACAACTCTGGGAAGAATTAAATATGGTTTTATTTCATTGGAGACTGGGGGGATAATATATCTGTAACTCGAGCCTTATCTTTGTACAGTGAATTTCACATTTCTATGTCAACATCCTGATTGTTTTGTATGTTGATATGATGGCAGGAATCCCTAATAAAAATACACTGGAGAAAAACTTCCTGCAGTTATGACAGTTTTTATGATGAAAGATGTTTCACCTAAAACACTCTTTGTTGAGAATTATTTGGTGTAAGAAGTAGTACCATTTTTTTAGTACTGTAACAAATTCCTTCCTTACATGTATTTTTTTCACCCACTAGCTACAGAAACACTGAGAAATTGATGGCCTTTAAGTCATTAGTAACGTGGCTTCTAATGCACTAAGCATAGGCCTGATGGTTTGCCCAGTTACCATGTCAGTGCTAGTTATAGATTTGAGTGTCCACCAAATAAAATTAGTATGCAGAGAATGTAAATTGAAGAGTCTGGTTTTAAAATTGGGCCCTGGCTATAGACATACATGGCTGCAATCTTCTGGTGGGCAAATCTGACAAGAGCATTATGCAAACAAATCTGTGCAGCTTTTGTATGGAGCTTGCTTACACTAAGCGATTTTCTAGATCAGATATCACAGAAGTACCTGATAAAAAGTATAGTAACACCTAAGAGATGTGAGCAACAGGAAAGCTATTTTGAGAAGCTAAATCAGAACCTGAGGCAATTTTTTGAACACATAAAAAATTTAGACACAGACATGTCTGTGCTCTATATACCAAAATTTAAAGGGAATCTCAGGTGATTTAAAATGCAGAGAGCAAAGACTACAGAACACAGACAGACCTATTTACTCAGTGGGATGTGGGTTATAACAATACTTTCAAGAGAAGTTGCTTTCCTGCTTTAACCTATGAAAAGCACAGCATATCTACCTGTTCATGTGCTTGTTTGGATTCTAAGACCATAGAACAATTTATGAAAAAGGCTCATGTAGTTAGGGCAGAAATTCAGCAGTTGCCATAAACTCATCACATTTCAGTCTCTTGTAATTTGAGACTAAAATTTACATTTTCTATTAAATTACAAGTCACTGAAGTGTCGTGGCAGTTCTACACTGGAAAAAATCTGGCTGCATTCATTGGAGGTTAATGGTTAAGGCAGATAACTGTTAGCATCCTAAAGCTGGTCAGACATTTTGAAGCTGACTTGCTTGTGGTTACTCTCTTTGAAGGTGGATTCTTGCTGCATCTCAGCCAGATGTTGACTCACTGCAACAGCTCCATCTTATGCTGTTACAAATGTTCAGTTTCTCCTTGTGGTTTAACACAACTGGCAGCTAAAACCACCACTGTGGCATTCTCTTACTACTCCTTACCTGAATAGAAGGAGAAAACATGAAGAAGACATTGGACAACAACAAAGAGTTTGCCCATCAATTACTTCCAGAGGCTAAATAGTCTCAGAATAGGGAGTTCAATGTATGCAATTTATTAGCTACTGACAGTACTCTAGACAAATGAGAACTAAAAGCAAATAAAAACACCTTCCCCCTCCCTTCTCTTCTGCCTCCCAGACCCAAACTGTACAAGTGAGCTGTAGTCCACCTGTAATACTTGTCTCTGGCGCTCTGTAAGGGTCACAGCGGTCACTTCCCTCCTCTGCTCCATGTTGGTCCATCCCACGGAATGCCGTTCTTACTGAGCTCCTCCTCAGCAGCCTTTCCATCCACAGCCTGCAGCTCTCCGAGCATGGCTCTGCATGAGCAGCAGCTCCTCCAGCCCTCTTCCTTCTTTCCCTTTTCCTCTCTCCCAGCTGCTCTTGCACAGCAGTTTATTTCTTAAATTTGCTCTCCCAGAGCACACCCAGCATGAATCACAGCTCAGCTCTGGCAATGGTGTGTCCCATTGGAGCAGGTGGAGCTGTGATCTGACATGGAGCAATTTTGGGCTCTGCTTACTGGGGCCCCCCTGCAGGGCTCCAATTACAAAACCTTGCCATGTAAGCCCAACACGGTCCTCTATGTGTCTTGTAGTTCTATCCTAGAAATAATGGACAAGGTGTCTCTTTGAAGTAGTGCTTAACGATGTAACAAGAATTAAAAACTTTAGCATGACTTATACCATAAAAGTTTTTCTCTGACAGTCAACCACAGCCCAATGCTTTTGCATTACAGTGAAGAAGAAGAAGACATTAATCTAATTTCTATTTTATAATCACGCAGTGGTGGAGAGAAAAAAAAAAAAAAAGTTTTTTTTTTTAAAAAGAAGTGAAACATAAGCATGAAACATGACCTGCCATATTTTTTTTTTCTGATATCACCTGTGTTGGTTTTAGTTATTCTTTGAATTTCAATGCAGACCTCATTAAATGGCAGCTTCTATGTCTCAGTTTTAGAATCTTCAACTGTTCTGACAAATACATACCAACTAGCTATTGCTCAGTCATAAAAGGTGGAGGTAAAAGGTGAGAAGGACCCCATAAGTGAAAGTAAAAAGACAAGTAGACTTCACAGTGACTGAGAATAAGGGGGGTGAAGGGCAATAGTTAGAGATAGTTTATAGAAGCGAGAATGCAGAGCCTGATAGAAAGTAAGAGATGGCAGACACTGGCTCTGGGATAGTGAGGGGGATGAAGGCCATACTATTAAGGTTTGAGAACAGCCCGAGACATTTAGCAGGGAGGTGATTATGTGTCCACAGGGCAAGAAGAAACTGCTTTGGGGGGACGCCCCCCCGAAAGGCCAGGAGTTTACAGTGAGAAAGGTAAGAAACCTTTGCAAGAAAAATAACAAATCTTCATCCCACGACCCACTACACATGTGCAAGAGGGGAGGGTCTGCGTCTAATGAACTCTCAGGGGAGTAATGAATATGTATCTGAATTCTGGGAAAACTGTTGATTATGTATTTGTTTGGCCTACATCTGTAGCACGATTTTTCCTGATGTGGGCAAGTCAGGTGGATCTATCCCCTTGCACCCAGTGTCCGTGCAGCACTGAATAAACCATACCTGCTTTGTAATCTTACTTGGGTTACAGAGTTTGATTCTGCATGTCAGAGGGAATATCTCAATTTGTTTAAGTGGACCAGAGATTGAGGTGAAATAGGTTATATTTCTTTGATTGTAGAATAATTAATTATATTGACTGAATAGGACACATAATGCTGTAGAGAGCTGTATACATAAGAACAGGGAAGCTTCTCGATTAGAACCTTAGATTTATTAACAATCTGTGTTGAAGATATATATTACATACAGTATCTCCTGATAAGGTTTTTCTTTAAAAAAAAGGCAAGGCAAGGCAAGGCAAGGCAAGGCAAGGCAAGGCAAGGCAAGGCAAGGCAAGGCAAGGCAAGGCAAGGCAAGGCAAGGCAAGGCAAGGCAAGGCAAGGCAAGGCAAGGCAAGGCAAGGCAAGGCAAGGCAAGGCAAGGCAAGGGAAGGGAAGGGAAGGGAAGGGAAGGGAAGGGAAGGGAAGGGAAGGGAAGGGAAGGGAAGGGAAGGGAAGGGAAGGGAAGGGAAGGGAAGGGAAGGGAAGGGAAGGGAAGGGAAGGGAAGGGAAGGGAAGGGAAGGGAAGGGAAGGGAAGGGAAGGGAAGGGAAGGGAAGGGAAGGGAAGGGAAGGGAAGGGAAGGGAAGGGAAGGGAAGGGAAGGGAAGGGACAACAAAGCACTTTAAAATATTTTCTGATTTTCAGTTTTATGGATAGCAAAAATCTCCTAATGAGAAATTTGAAAAGAGACTGAAGGTATTTTTTCATTAACTGTTAGTGGCAATGAACCTGGTAATGAAAACTAAAATGTCACCTGGTATGTCCAGTAGATTTCTCAGATGAAATGTTCATTCACATTCTTCTGCCTTTTGTCAGAGCTGTGTAATGAGATAGATACACCTTAGATATAGGATGAACAGATTTGCAGCCAAATCCAAAAAGAATGTGAGCACAAAGTCTGCCTAAATCCTGTTCTTGGCATCTAAGCAAACAGAGGCCCTTAGCTCAGGTAAGGCCTGCCCTGGCTCCTTAAGATGGGCTGCACTCCCTCAGTGGGGCCATCACAGCCTTTCAGATACTGCTGCTATAGTAGAATTCAGTGATAATAGGATGGGCTAAATCTTTAGCAAGTGTTCACAAGGCAGTGTTCTCCTCATTCACAAAAAAACCCAGCCTTTACAGTGTTGTTCCAAAAGAACTCTGGCAGCTTTTAAGTGAGAGGTTCTTATTTCTTTTTTCATTCTTTTTAATTGAGAGCTACTTTAGCTTATAATTCCATAGGGGTGTAAAACACAGACAACTGATTCTTGTGTACTGTATGCTGAACAGTTATTTTCCATGATGCATTACAGACACATTTCATGTCCTTATATATTTGCTAAAAGTGATAGAATCATAGAACAGCTTGGGATGGAAAGGACTTCAGAGATCACCCAGTTCCAACCCCCTGCCATGGGCAGGGCTGCCCAAACCACCTCATGCTGCCTAGGGCCCCATCCAGCCTGGCTTTGAATGCTTCCAGAAACAGGGCACCCACAGCAGCTCTGGACAGTCTGTGACAGTGCCTCACCACCCTCTGAGTGGAATGTTTCCTTGTAATATCTAACCTAAATCAACCCTCTTTTAGTTTTAAGGCATTTTCCCTTGTTCTATCACTATCGCACCATATTAAAAGTTGGTCTCTCTCCTGTTAAGCTCCTCTCCTTATAAGCTCCTTTTAAGTTCTGGAAGGCCACTACGAAGTCTCCCCATATCCTTCTCCAGAGTGAACAACCCGAGCTCTGTCAGCCTTTCTTAATAAGAAACATCTAATCATCTTTATGGCCCTCCTCTAACCATCTTTATGGCCCTCCTCTGAACCCACTTCAATTAGAGTTTTACAGTTCATCCCATCATGTTTCTGTGATAACAGTTAGATCATAGTTTTCTAATTGCAGTATGGTTTCCAGCTCCTTCTGCTTATTTCCATTCATTGGTGTAAAGGCACTTCAGCTGGGCTATTGACCGTCCTGGAGGAGTGTTCTCAAATTCCTTGAGACACATCTGAGCTTTTTGCCTGTTGCTTTTTAAAGTGACAGCATTCCTAGTCACATAGAAGTTGATTCCCTTCTCCCATTAAATCTAGTTTAAAGTTCTGGTGATCAGCCCAGTCAGCTTGCTGCCCGAAATAAATACCAAACCAAACCAAAACAAAATATATACAAAATGAGGGTGTAATCCTATACACAGCATTTTTAATTGTGTGCTCAGCTCCCATGTTGATGAAAAGAGAAAAGAAGAGAAAGATATGTTAATTTACATTATTGTTAGCTGTAAGCTGGATACACTTCAGAAGTGCAGACACTGCTGGTTGTTTTGAGTTCCTTCGCATAGCCTGTATCCAGCTTCTTGCTGAATGTTCTTGATGTGTTAAACCAATGGAATGGTGACTGCATGTTAGATTAAGCCTGTTGAAAGTGCTGTAGTTCATCAGACAGGAAAAGCTGCTTCGGTAATACTGCATCAGACTGAAAAACAACAACAACAGAAATCAACAAATGTGAATATTGTAAGAAAGTAATGCAAAATATCACAAGATATTCTGATGTTGGTCATGACAAATGTAATCATCATCTCCTGCATCCAGTGAATTGCTGCTATGATGAGACGTTGTGAATTATACTTGTGAAGCTTTAAGTAACAATTTTAGCCACCTTCCAGGAAAGAAACCATGAAGATAAAGGCATAAAAACCCTATTCAGTGGCACTGTCATTCAGCTCTCTGACAACTTTAAAATTATGTATGAAACATATTTGTCCCAAATGAATCCAGCACCACCAGCTGCCTTAAACTTTATTGTTCCTAATTATTTTATTGTTAAGCTCTATGTATAAGAAAGCCAAATTCATGATTTAACTAGCTTTTTTTTTTTTCTTCTTCTCATTCAAACAACAGAAGAATATCCTACCTATGTTTATTGTAAATGGTCTCTCTGCCACAGATCACTACAAGGAAGCAATATATTTTTTTCATTTGTGTCTTTTCTGTTCCACACTGATGACTAGATTACAACACATATGCTCGAAATATCTAATTCACACATTGCATTTTCAGCTCTGCTATCACTTGAAGATTATCATCAGTACATCGCAGGAATCTCCTGTTGCACTGTCCCTCCCACTGATACTTGGGTGACGTTGCAACGTCCCCTCACTGTGGCCAGTATATATGAGTCTACTTCTATCTGTCTGTAGAGGGTCTTATCTTGTTCTGTCTGATCAAGTGGCCTGTGACAGACCCCTCTACAGTGTTACCTATTCTTGTCTTCCCTTTAAGCCATGAGCTCTCAGTAGGCTCCTCATCCACTCCCAAGCAGAGCTCTATGTGCTCAGAGGCTGTCCTGTATAGAATGCAACACACTACCATACTTACCTCTTCTTCCCAAAGACTCTCTAGCCAAAGGACATTAACAAGTTTCTAACAGCACTGAAACTAGCATGTAAACTATTTTACATGGTTTTGCACAAAAAGTATGAGCACAGTTATGGAAAAGAATTCAAGAATTAAACTGCATACAATTTGTAGAAAGGGAAAAATTACTAAGAGGTTGTATGGACTGTCAGTTGAGCTAGAGTTTATAAAGAGCCTTTGCTAAGAAACTGTTGTCTATTACCTGAATTCTGAACATAAGCAAGATTTCTAGAGAAATTAAGAACTGTCTTTACCTTCTGTACTGCTAGGAAGTAGAAGTGGAAAGTGTGTGTACAGAAAGATTTTGTAGACTCCTGGTTCTCTTTACAGGTGAAAAAAAGAAAAGAAAAGAAAAGAAAAGAAAAGAAAAGAAAAGAAAAGAAAAGAAAAGAAAAGAAAAGAAAAGAAAAGAAAAGAAAAGAAAAGAAAAGAAAAGAAAAGAAAAGAAAAGAAAAGAAAAGAAAAGAAAAGAAAAGAAAAGAAAAGAAAAGAAAAGAAAAGAAAAGAAAAGAAAAGAAAAGAAAAGAAAAGAAAAGAAAAGAAAAGAAAAGAAAAGAAAAGAAAAGATAAGAAAAGAAAAGAAAAGAAAAGAAAAGAAAAGAAAAGAAAAGAAAAGAAAAGAAAAGAAAAGAAAAGAAAAGAAAAGAAAAGAAAAGAAAAGAAAGGAAAAGAAAAGAAAAGAAAAACTGTTCATGAGCGCTCTCTCGTGGCGACACAAAAATCTGTCAAATCGACAGAAAGTTTTTCTAGGAATTGCATTTTGTGTTTCTCATGGTTAATTATTAACGATACTAAGAAAATCTTCGTAAATATGTTTGATTGACGCGTTTATAATTTTAGTTGTAGGTCTTTACATTTTTTCGGTTCTGGGAATATATATGAATCTTCCACTGTACTGTATTTATACACTCTGTAGATCACCAGGAAATCCTTGTCTGTAAGGGAATATAAGCAAACTCTTTTTAAGTCCTGCCCTGTCCTCATGTGATTACAAGAATCTGCACTTTGTACCTCTTTACACCAAGTTCTGTTTTGGTCATACCTCAACCCTACTTGGAAATGACAAAGCTCTATTAAGTAATTGCGTCCGGCTGAGATTGCTATCATGACTGAAAGCAGCTAAGCACAAAGATCTATGAGACAATCACGTCTCGCTGGCAGTGCTATCATGAGTGAACGCAGTTAAGCACAGCTTACACTGGCCTCTTTTAGTCCAAATACATTTATGTACTTTCTTCCCTCCCAGCCCTGTGTGTTTTAACTTCCTTTCTCCAAAACGCAAAGTAGGGGTGCTAAGTAGCATTGCAGTGCTGTAAGTGCCCCAGACATCAGTGGCTTTAGTCATGCTTTGGTACATAACAGAAGTACCTCTGCAGTGTTTCACCAAGTGGCCTAAATTGGAAGTGTTCACCTTCATTAAGTCATATGGCTGCTGTCTTCAATTTCACGGGAAAATTATAATTGGCTTTTTTTCTATCTGAAAAAGCCTTGAAGTGATTAACACAAAAGAAACACATAAATGGGAGAAAGTTGCTCAGAAAGCAGAAAAACATGAAGACCTTCCATGAGATCAGAAAAGGACATGGTCCACGCTACATATTCAAGCATACTACAACACAGTGCGCAGTTCTGATCTCCAGATAGTCTCCAAAATTAAAAGCATGGCATTGTCTGATCCCTACTTTTCACTCACTGTTTATGTAGATCATATTTTTGTTTTTGTTCTTCTCTTAGTGTTGAATAATGTCTTATAGTCATAAAAACTAAGAATTGGATTTGAGTCACAGAACTTTGGATTTCATCTTCATTTTAGGAGGAAAAGAAATAAGAGAATACTTGAGAATTATTTTTGGAGAAGGTAGGCAAGGAAAAACAAACATGGGAGAGGCTTACTTTGAAAATTATTAAGGGCTGATAACCTGAAAAACAGGTTTCTTAGAATAGTTACCAAAAAGAAAAAGTAAAAAAAAAAAAAGTATAATTTTCTTACCAGATCAGACATTGTTTGCAAGATGAAACTAACTTCCATGTTCTTGGATGTTGTCCTGTGCCCACACGATTTGTATGTTGGTGTTATTACCAATATTATTGTCATTATTTTAATTGAAGACAAAAGAGTATAGTTTGCATTTCTTGCTGAGCCAATTAAGATTTTGGGTGAACTGCTTGATTGTTTTTCTTGCCTCTAACAAATGAGAAAATGCTCATCAGCCCCAAAGGCAATATCTGAAAGGTAGGAGTTTACAATTTTATTATTACTCTTTTGGTCTAAATTACAAGTGGAAAGCAGACTGGTACCAAGTAATTTAGGAATAAATCCAGTTAGAAAAACCCTTGGTGTGAGTTGAGAATGTGAAGTCATTGGATCTTAAGAGAACTGTGTGGAAAGGAAACTCTGGCTGTAAAATAAGAAAAAGATATTATTTCAAATATGTTTTAGATTAAGATCTGTTTTTCCTGCCTGTCTGCTGTCTTTTTGTTTTGTTTTGATTTGTTTTTGTTTTGTTATCTGCCATCTCCTATTTCATTCTGTATCTTACTTATGTGACTCACTTATGGTTTTAGGTACTAGTTGTCAACTCTACTGTATTTTACAAAATTTTACAAAATACTATGATATTTAATTTATTGTCTTTTTCATCATAGATGTGATTCACGCTTTGTAAATATTAGAGATTTTTTTTTCCCGTGTTGCAGAGATGAGCGCAAATTTGATTTGATTCTCCTTCTGACAGGCTTGGAAAGCCTCATGCTGCCTGGACTGCTGGCATCAGCTGGGCTGTGCGGGCTCACACCACTAACTTTGCTGATGTGGACGTTGTACCCAAGGCCAGCAAGTAGGCAAGAACTCTTTGTTTGATCAGAGACTGCGCAGAAGAATATTTTTTTTTCTGATGGCCTTGATAGCTGAGCCATCCTGCATGAACAAAGCAGCCAAACAGGGAGGAGCTGAAATATCTGTGTCACTAGAGAAGTCAACCTAACCTCATGTTTAACTGGAGGGATGATAACACATGGCTTGTAAGTTCTGACTAGACTTATTTGTTATCTGCTTAGTGTGACTCAATCTGCTTGGGCAAGAGACTAAGACCAGTATGGGCGCAGAATTGCAATCATTTCACCTAAAATATTAAACATCTCTATCAGCTCACTGTAGTGGCTTTAAGCCAGGTATTAAAGAATCTGGCTTGCCTTCAAAATAGCTGTCAATTTTACCTTGGGAGAATTTTTTCTAATAGCAACCTCTGAAATAATTTACTTTATTAGTTATGTTAACTTAGAGAATTGGACTTCTGAATCACAAAGCCACTCTTAGATGTTCTTTCTATCTGATTGCTTTGCTGTTCCATTTTTACTGAGTGTTAAAATTGTGATCAGTTTCCTTTTATGGTATTGTCTTTTTTTCCGAAATAAAGTAGATATATAGAATCAGAAAATAATTTAGGTTGGAAAACATCTTCAAGATCATCAAGTTCAACTATCAGTGTGGACTACTGAACCCAATTGCTGAGCCATGATACTTGGAGTCATGTACATAGATCTCAAACATCTCCAGGGACGGTGACTTGTTTGCTTTCATGGGTAGTTCATTCCAATGTTTAACTACTCTGCCAATGAAGAAATTCTTCTTAATATTTAATATAGGCTTCTTCTGATGCTTGAGACCATTTCCTTGTGTCCTACCAGATGATCACCTGGGAAAATATACAGACACCCTCCTTGCTGCAATCTCTTTAAAGGTAGTTGTAGGAAGAGATGAGGTCTCTTCCCAAACTTCTGTTCTCCAAACTAAACAATCCCAGCATCTTCAGCTGCTCCTAATAATTTGTTTTTCTTACTTGTTTCCCCAGCTTCATTGCTTTTATCTTCACATACTCAAGCAACTTAATATACTTATATATACTACTAATATACATACTATATATATATATACTATATATATACATATATTATTATATTATAATATATTATATTATATATTATATTATATTTATATTATATTTATTTTATTATATATATTTATATATATTTATATTATATATATATTTAAAATTATATTTATATTATATTATATATATACATATATATACATACATATATATATACATATATATATATATACACACACACTATATATATATATATACTATATATATATATATATATATATACTAATATATATACTACTAATTACACATACTTAAGCAACTGTGTACAGTGAGTGGACCAAAACTGAACACAGTAACTAAGATGTGGTTCCAGTGCCAAGTGTAAGGGGACAATCATTTCCTTAGTCTTGCTGGCCATAATATTTCTCAGGCAGGCTGGGGTGCCATTGGCTTTCTTGGCCACCTGGGTACACTGCAGCTCACATCTTGAGTTGCCCGACTCTTCCAGTAGAGTTTATATGGTCTTTTTTTCCTTCCTGATCTTCTTATCAACCAACCAGTCTGGTCTTCTCTGTTACTGGTTTGATGTTCGTTGCACTGCCACAACCTATGCCTGCCTCTGTAAGATTTAATTCCTGAAGCTGGCCCAGCTTTCCTTGATTTCATTGTGTTTAGAGCTGCCTCCCAAGGGACTCTATCTGCCAGGTCTCTAAGTAGGTCCAAACCTGACCTTTGGAAATCCAAGGCAGCAATTCTGCTAACTGCCTTCCTCACTTCACCAAAGGCTGAAAACTATCATTCAAAGTACCTGGAACATGTTTGTGGTTCGTTTTGTAACATACCAAAATAGCAACAGAATATGGTAAAGCATCTGTTTCTTTTAAAACATTTTAAATTAAATATCACCTAATTTTTATTTTTCATATATTCCTTGGCCACACTTCATTCGGGGAAGACAAATCAGAAAGATGAAGAAAGGTTTGAAGATGCAGATAATGAAGGCATATTGTTACAAGCAAGGAAGCACGTTAGCACATAGAAAATTGATATTGCCCTAATAATCAAGTATTCACAAGAATTGTTGGCAGTAGGATAGTGCTGTAGCCAGCTGCAGAAGGCAGCGGTTGTCCTGAGAATGATTCCATTTAACTCAAAGTAATCAAACTACAATTGTCAGAACATACTTTTGTGACACTCCCCAGTGAGGTGGACAACTACAGTATGCACATTATTTGTTTCAATTATGTACATAAGTGATATGAGATACGCCGTCTATTGTTAGTGTCCTGTAAAACTTCCATAGTGTTTTCCACAGTGAAAATTTTTGTTCGTGTTTTGAATATCTCCAAAGACAGATTCTACAGCCTGTGTGCCATATATTCAAGTATTTGATCCTTATCAATTTATATAAAGATGATGTTTAAAATGAGCTATGAACTACGATTATTTTAATTTAGGTAAACCACTTGGACTATAAAAAGATTTTGCAAAATGTTTTATGCTTGTCATTTTTTAAAACTCAACTCAATGATAACATATAGTGGTTAAGTAGCTTCATTACATGACACAATATCAGATATCAGTATACTTGATTTGTTCCTTTTGATGCATTTAATTAGAAAAAGGGAAAAAGTAGGAGAGGAGAGGAGAGGAGAGGAGAGGAGAGGAGAGGAGAGGAGAGGAGAGGAGAGGAGAGGAGAGGAGAGGAGAGGAGAGGAGAGGAGAGGAGAGGAGAGGAGAGGAGAGGAGAGGAGAGGAGAGGAGAGGAGAGGAGAGGAGAGGAGAGAGATTGAAAGAGAACCAGAAAAAAAGGTAAGACTATATCTATAAAGACATAGTCACTATTAATATGCAATTAGTTAAAATTCTAGCTCATAGTCCTTAATAAAGTATTAGTTTTATTGATCAGCCCTTCTGAGTTGTTTCCATTCGGGAAGATTCAATTGTACTTATCCATAGAAAGTGATATCCCCTCAAGTTTCAATATCATGTTTTTGTTTTCAAATTCGCCTTGACATGGTTACTGCAGATTTTTTCCACGTAATATTCCTACATTAAGCATCCAGCTTGGATGCAAACAAAGAATGAAAAAGGCACAAAAATATGTGCTGTCTTATTAAGTCTGATCCACATACCAAACTTCACAGATGTTACTTGAGCAAGTTTTCTTTAATAAAATGTCCTCCTTCAGCAGAGAAGGTAGAGACTCTGTGTCCTTAAATGCATATGCAGGAAAAATGTAGTTGATATTTTGTTTTGACACCAACTTTTTGATTGAGATGTTAGTATTTTATTTGTAGCTAGGAAAGTCACTGAACACAAGCTTTCGCCACTTCTCTGTATAGCTAGAATCTTCCAACCATGGGGAAATTCCACTTATTACAGAGAAATAAAGGAATATTGAAGATTTTCCTTTGCACAACTGTGTTTTTCTTTCACTGTTCTCAAGAACATAAATAAAAATTAAATAAAAGCAAAGAGGATAAAAGCCAAAGAGGAACAGTTCAGAAACAAAGCAAAAAGAAAAGAGAGTACGTGCTTGAATGACTTGAATGGCTAATAGGAAAGAAAACTTCTAAAATAAGAACAAACTCAAGGCTGTGACTAAGGAGGCAAACAAAACTGCAGGTCACCTGTTGTAGGTAGTTCTGTCACGGCTTATGCCACGTTCTCATGGTGAATTCCTGAGCAAATACTTACACCTTGCCCAAACAAATGTTGAGTGTTGCATTTCAGTGGTGCTGAACAAATGTTCTAATAAATAAGCATGTTGTTCTTTCAGAAAGTAGGTAGCTGCCTTGGGCAGGAACCCTGCAACCAGGCACAGATATCCTGGCTTTGTAACAGAGGAAGCAAGCAGGCTTCTGGGTAGGAACTTTGAACTGTGTTATATTCTGACGTACAGAAACTTTTCACTTAGGATCTCATAGATGAGGTAAACCAAGGTAGTCAGACAAACATGGAAAAACACAATTCAGAGAGTGCGATTTTTCCTTTTGTACTTGTAGTCTATTCTGCTTTGGTTGTTCTGTGTGTCATATACAACTACTTTCACAACTCAGTGTTTTCTGATATTCAGTTCTTCTACACATACATTTCTATGCAACAGTGTTCTGCTACTAACATCATATGAAGTATACAGATATGAAAGTAATACTTTAGTCTATTTGGAAGCCTTTAACAATTGAACCTACCTTTTTCCTGAGATGAAGGCATTTTAAAGGTTTGTCTACCAATATCTTACTCTGACTTTTTAGATTAATGTAATATCACAATCGGCTCATGATACAATTGTGTATATTATGTGCATACTCTTAAATTGTTCATAGTTCCTGTTTGAATACAAGTGCTGTTCTGAAAGTAATGCCTCCTACTGACCCACTGACCCACAGAGTCAGAGGCAGATGTTGGTGGTATGGCAGTCGAGGTGAACCTTTTTGCCAATACTCCATTACCAGTTGTCATGTGACAGATGGCAGCGGAGGGGCAGTCTGACAAAATTATGTCTGACATGGAACAATGTATGAAGCAAAGGTATGTTGCTAAATTCCTCCATGCAAAAAAATAAAAATAAAAATAAAAATTCACCTATTGACATTCACTGATGTTTGCTGAATGTTTCTAGAGACCAAACAATGGATGTGAGTACAGTGAGGCAATGGACGGTGCATCTCAGCAGTAATGATAATGACATGAAAAACAAGCCATCTTCTGGACAGCAATGCTCAGCTGTAACACCATGAAACAAAGAGCATCTTGATCAGCTCATCCATGCGAATTGGTGGGTTGTGATCAGGGAACAGTACAGATGGCTTCAGTGCATTGTAACAATGGCAGTGTTGGAATACTGCAAATTTTTTGCACCAGGTGGGTCCCAAGAATTCTCACACAGGATCAGAAAGAACACTGTATATAAGTTTGTCAGTATCATAGAATGACTTGGGTTGGAAGGGACCTCAAGGATTATCAAGCTCCAGCCCCCCCTGATGCAGGCAGGGCTGCCAACCTCCATATCTAATACTAGATTAGGCTGCACAGGGCCCCACCCAACCTGACCTTGAACACCTCCAGGGATGGAGCATCCACAGCCTCTCTGTGCAGCCTGTTCCAGCACGTCACCACTCTCTTGATGAAGAACTTCCCCCTGATATCCAACCTAAATCTTCCCTCCCTCAACTTAAAACCATTTCCCCCTGTCCTTCCATTATCTACCCTTATAAAGAATTGACTTCCCTCCTGTTTGTAGGCTCCCCTTAGGTACTGAAAGGCTGCAATGAGGTCACTCTGCAGCCTTATGTTCTCCAGGCTGAACAAACTCAGCTGCCTCAGCCTGTCTTCATAGGGGAGGTGCTTCAGTCTTCTGATCATATCTGTGAATCAATACTAGGCTGAAGGCATCATTACTGGTGATGAGATGTGGGGACACTACTTCAAGCTGGAGTCAAAATGGCAGTCCAAGGAGTGGTAACGTGAATTCCTCACATGTATTTGAGATACAGCCCTCAGTGGGTAAAGTGATGTGCACTGTCTTTTGGCATAGGAAAGGGGTGATCATCTTGGATATCCTGGAACCTGGACAAACCATCATCTGGCTGCTAAACTGCAATTGTAACTGAGCTGAAGACTCAAACTTCCATAGGCCTACAAAGATAGTATGATAATACAATAACACCAGGTCCCATGTCAGTTAGAAGACTCTGGAGCACATTGCCAGTCTTGGCTGAACTGCCCGACAACACCTGAGGCAAAGTCTGAATTCAGCATCTTCTGACTTCCATCTGTTTGGGCTGATGAAAGATGCACTGTGTTGGCAACATTTCCCTACCAATGATGACATCATAGCAGCTGTGAAACGGTGGGTCACCTCTGATGGATATTTATGAGCATGACATGCACGCCCTTGTTCATCACTTGCAAAAATGCGAAACTGGCGGTGGTGGCATTTATGTTAAAAAATAGTATTTTGTAGCTTTATTCTTTAAATTGTTTTATCAAATAATGCTCTTTGTATCTGTTGTAGTTTCCATGAAAATCAACATGAAAAATTACTCTCAGAGCAATATATGTCTTTCAGGTAACTGTAGCTAGTTGCCATTTCAGTGGTTTCATTTTCTCAGTTGGAGCTGTAAACAATATGGCAAATATTGGGTGAAGCTAATTCTAAGACACCATTTTAAAAGCCTTTCTGCTACCATCAAGATGTTATTAACAGAAAGATTAATAGTCATTTGAACAGTGATCTTACACAATTCCTCTCAAAAAAATATGGAAGAGCTAGTATCCTGAATATGCTGAGGTATGAAGATCCTGGGCTTCTCCTACAAATTGCTGCTGTAGGTTATTCCAGACATCGGGGCTACTGTAACTGATGTTACAGTATAACTTCATATTTAAGAATTACTTATATTTAAGAAAGAAACCCAACACCTATATTAGCTTACTATCCGTATTCTGTAAGCAGTTAAATATAGTATCTAATCAGACTGAATTAGTAGTAATTAGATCACTTACTTTCACTAAGTGCAGACAGCTGGTTTGAGTTCTTTGTAGTCTCTCAGCTAGTTGTGCTAAACTCCTTCATGCAGCAAAAGTGAGATGCGTCTCTCTGCATAATCTCTGCTTTTTGTATCTGCATCTTATATACCTGAAAATCAACATCTCTTCAGCATCTAATGCTTAGTTCATAATCTAAATTTATGTCCTTAACCTCCTTATTTTTTAGTGATCTTATTAATAGTGAATGTTATTTTTTAGGAAAATTGCCACGTGAGATGGATCTAGGCACTAAGCATGGGATAATCTGCTGTAATCAGGCATTGCCATGGAAATTGTGGTAGTTCAGTGTCTACATTATAGCTGATCGTTTAAAACAGCAGTCTGTTTAATTCATCTCTATCTTGAGTTTTGCACAAAACCCAAAAAACGATCGTAGAATCACAGAATATCCCAGATTGGAAGGGATCCATAAGTCATCAAGTCCAACTTCTGACTTCATATAGGACCACTCAAAATTTAAGGAACTGTTGGATGAAACCTCCTGGGAAACTGTCCTTAGAGACAAAGCCAGCAAGTAAGCTGGCTACTCTTTAAGGATGCCTTTCTGAGAGCACAAGAACTCTCCATCCCTCTGAATAAGAAAGTGGACAGGGGAGGCAGGAAACTGGCATGGCTTAGCTGAGAAAAGAAAGGATTGTAACCAGCTGTGGAAACAAGGGCGAGTCATCGGGGAGGAATACAGGGATGCTGTCTGGAATTCCAGAGATGGGATTAGGAAAGCCAAGGTGCAGACAGAACTGAACTTGGAAAAGGGTGTTAAAAACAATAAGGGATTTCATAGGTACGTTGGCCAGAAGATGCAGGCCAGAGTGTGTACATCCTTCAGTAAATGAGAGTGCTGTGGCAGACAAGGAGAAGGCTAAGGTACTAAATGAGTATTTTTTCCCTCGGTTTTCACTAGCAGGATTTTCATATTACTCACATTCCTGAAGCTCGCATACCTGGGCCTCTAGGTGAGAACTGGGAGAGTAAATCTCCCCCATTGTAAGGGCAGAGTAATTCTGGGACTGCCTCATGAAACCGAATGTATACTAGTCTACGGGACCAGATGACATGCATCTCAGCATGCATCCCACGGTCCTAAAGGCACTGGCTGGTTCCTGAGCCACTCTCCATAGTATTTGAAAAGTTGAGGCTGTTGGGTGAAGTCCCCAGGGACTAGAAAAAAAGGAATCATTACTCCCATTTACAAGAAGGGAAGAAAGCCTAACCCAGGGAACTACAGGATGGTAGTTGTGCAGGATGGCTACAGATGGTACAGGATGGTTGAACTACAGCCTCACTTTTGTGCCTGGGAAGATGATGGAAAAGATGCTCCTAGAAGTCATATTAAGGCATGTGATGGGTAAGTGGGTGTTCGGTGACAGCATGGCTTCACTAAGAGAAGGTCGTGCCTAACTAATCTGATGGCCCTTTATGGTGGAGTGATGACACTGGTGGGCAAAGGGAAGGAAACTGATGTCATTTATCTAGACTTGTGCAAAGCCTTTGACACTGCCCCCCATGACATCCTTATCGTTAAATTGGAGAGATATGGATTTGAGAGGTAGACTATCTGGGAATAAGAAAATGGCTGGAAGGCCACAGACCTTATAGGCCCGTAGCAAAGTTGTGATGAATGGCATTATGTCCTGGTGGAGGTGAGTGGCGAGCAGTGTCCCCCAGGGGTCTGTCTTGGGACCAGAGCTCTTCAACATCTTCATCAATGACACTGATGATGAGCTTGAGCACACCCTCAGCAAGTTTGCCTATGACACCAAGCTGAGTGGTGTGGTTGGCAAATTAGAAGGAATTGAGGCCATCCAGAGGGACCTTGACATACTCAAAAGAGGACTGTGTGCACATAGTGAGGTCAAATGTAGCAAAATGCAAGGTTTTTTACTTGGGGTAATACTAGATGTGTATAGAGACTGGGAGAAGAACACCTTATGAGTGGCCCTGGAGAGAAGGACCTGGGGGTCCTGGTGGATGAAAAACTGAACATGAGCCAGCAGTGTGCTTTTGGAGTTCGGAAGGCCAATGGTATCCTGGGATCCATCAGAAGAGGGGAGGCCAGCAGGGACAGGGAGGTGATTGTATCTCTCTACTCTGCCCTCAGGGCTCATGCTGTTATTTGTTCAGTAACCATGCACATACCCCATGGCATCAAATAAAGCCATGCATATGCCTCCTGTTGCTGGGTTAATCATAGAATCAGAATCATGGAATGATGGCTACTCCAGCGCCTCACTTCATTCTCTGAATGATCACCATGTCTGTGCCTCTTATCATTCTCTGGCCATGTCATTTCAAGGAATGCCTGATCACTACATCCATCTGGGACACCTTTCTTCTGTGCCTCTTGGTACTCTCTGCAGGATCCACCTGCTTGGGCTCCTTCTTATCATTCACTAAAGAACAGGAATGACTTGGTTCTATGCCATTCCCCCTGTGGTGGGCAAATCTCTACGCTCTGTCAGTCTCTGGGCAAAGAGCTCTCTTTGAGAGAACATGTACATCTTCCCAGCAGGCTTGCTTGGGCCTGTTGGCATTCTCTGCAGGATCCATACCCGTGGGCATCTTACTGTCCTCTAACACTAACCTATTCTCATCTAGGGATGGAGCCTGAGTGTTTTAAATTGATTAAGTCATGTAATCTATTCAGATTTAGAATCTGTTTTGTACTTTCTTCTTTTTGGAACCATAATTTAAGTTAATGAATATAAGCACTGAGACTACTTTGTGTTTTTGTCAAATGCTACAGTGGCTTTTGGCCTATACTAAGATATTAAGGTGATGTGCTGAAAGTAAAATTATAGAGGTAGTAAGAAATGGCAATTTCTGAATCTTTTATAAATTGCTTGCTGTTTTTTTTTTTTCTGTGATCACAGAATAATGTATATTTACATATACAGTGCCTGGTACGCACATGTTATCCTACGGACAAATAAGAAAATTGTTTTTAGTTTTGCTTTAGAATCAACTTGGTATTTGAAAGACAAGACAGTGAATAAATGTGAATAAGTGTTAACAGGACCTTAGCATAGTTTTGAGACTCTGTGAAATCCTGAGCTGTAGGTGTTCAGAAATGGAATAAGGGGGGATATTTAAGTAGCTGCAATCAGTGAGTTACACAGTGTCTACCATTATCAGAAAAGCCTTTAGAACACCTTTGAATGAGGCTGGTGTTTTTTGAAGATTTATGCAATAATAAGGATACAAAAAGCACAGAAATGTAACAGCTATTGTCTGTAGCTCTTCTGTTTGGATGAAGAATGTATTTGAGTCACTCTGAATGTAATGCCTACAATTTATTTCTATGGAAATGACAGCAGATACAAAGAGCACAATAACACTATTCGATAGTGCAAATTCCCAGCTACAAAACAATATTTTTAAATGTAATTGCCATCATTACTTACGAGTTTTTGCCAGCAATAAATAAGAGCTACTTGCTGTGCTGTGTAAAAATCTTCACAGTGGATGTGACCCACTGCCACTCTCAAAACTGCTGTCCACCACCTCACTGTTCTCACATCCTCTGGTTGGTATCCATAAATATTCAGTAAATGTCAACAAGTATCGATGGGTGCCATTTTTTCCCCATGGATGAATTTGATTACACGCCTTTGCTTCATATGCTCTTTCAGGTCAGATATTATTTTGTCAGACTGCCTCTCTGTCATTTGTCATCCAGCAACATTGGAGGAATATTGGTGGGAAGATTCAGCTTCAACTGCCATCCCACCCACAATCCCTCTTACATTGTGGGTCAACATAATATAGTAGGAGACTTTTTTTTTTCAGAGCAGCCCTTTGTAAATAGGTGTACATTCTAGAATCATTTGCTTTTGCACTCTTTTATGCAGCTAGCCATTTATGCAATCATTTCTTCATTTATCTTTTCTTTTTCTATTTTTTCTTTTCCTTGCTGTTCCTTTTATTTAGCAGCCAATTTAAAAGAAACTTAGCAGCCAATTCAAAGAATATTTTAATTATTTATATGGGGATCGTCAGCCAAAAAAAGCATTTTAAAATAGAGAAAGGTGAGAGGTAATTGAGGTGGCCTTTATTAGTGTCTTGCCACACCCATAGCTTTGGGCTAGGGCTGTGTGAAAGTTTACCCTGAAGCAGTGCTTCATTATGAGGTTGCTATGGGCACTGGTATACAATGGTGCTGCAAACACAAGAAAGGACTAAACTTTCTAGGGTGGTAACAGTCAAAACTAGCATTTATTATATCAAAACATTAACATCTGACATTAACATCTGAGCTGCCACTAGAAGTCTTTTGGTTATTTATTTACACATAATCTAGAGGAAACTCATACTTTCTTTCTGCTCAGATCTTTGCCTGGGTGATGTCCCATGTGTTTATCATGTCCATTAGCTGGGAGTCAGTCAGTGTGGTGTGCTTAAAAGCAGTGAGCACTGCTAAATAAAGAGTCACAGCTGGGAAGAAATTAAGTAAAGCCCTGGGAGATAAGATCCTTTCAAGACCAAGATCTGAAAAAGGTTTTCAAGCCAAGGAAGGACTTGCTTAAATGAAAATCTTTTAAAGATGAAGACCATATCCAGGAGGCACATTAGAATATAAGTTTAGAATTTATTCATGAGTGCGACCTGAGAAGAGTGTCTTAAGATCATGTGTTAACTTGAATGATTTTATTATTCTTCTTGTGTTAGCCCAGATGCACAGAACCCTGTTGAACAAACTCAGGTAGTGCAGAACTTATTAACTGAATCAAAGACATTGTTTATTTGGAAGTAGCTGAAGTTGACATGAGCTACCTGAGCAATACGATCATTTTCTAGGAAGTAAACAGAGCGTGACTGAGGTTGAGCTGTTCTTTATGCAAAGCCTGACATGCATCCTAGAGGAAATGTCCAATGTATCTGCAACTTTCGGCAAGTACAAGGTAGCCTGAGTTTTAACATTTTGAAGCAAATAAAGAACTATAACAAACAACATGAAGTAGTCTTTTTTCCTCATGCAGCCTGAGATTAACACTGTTAAGAGTGAGGGTTTTTTGAGCAAGAAAACTGGTTGTTTTGTTTCAGTGGCTTTGTTCAGAGCTTTCTGAACATCTTATGTTAAGAAACAAAAACGCATCACTAAAAAAGTGATGTTATCATAGATTTTCCTTCTAAGATAAATAACCTGGTAAAAACTAAGAGATGTCAAAATTTTCTATAGATCTTTCAGAATTACCAGTATTCGTCAAAATCACAATTTTAAATTCTTTAAATATTTCTGTAATAGTCTCAAATATGCCTTGCTTTAAAAATGTGTGTTTTGAAAAGCAATGTTTTTTCTTTTTTTCTTAATGTTTTTATACTACTCATAGAAAGAACAGAATTCTTTCTATGAAAGAGACAAGAGTCTTCATCTCTAAATATATTAGAATTCTAGCTCCTGTTTGGTGTACAGAGGGTAATATAGTGTGGTGATTACTAACTAGCTTAGGAGTGAGAATCAGTATAGACACATCAGCATGGCTCTACATTGTGAAATTTAGGCTGATTGGCAAAGTTGGATAACCTGGGTACAACACTGTGTTGATGCAGTTATGCAGCTTTTCCAAACTTAAGCTAATACTGTTGCATGGTAATGTGGTATTTTGGTTCATTAATTGCAAAATCAGCACTCCGTTCCTGATACAAGCCAGGATTCCGTTGGCTTTTTTGGTCACCTGGGCACACTGCTGGCTCATTTTCAGCCAACTATCCTTCAGTACACCAAGGTCCCTTTCTGTCAGGCAGCTTTCCAGCCACTCCCAAGCCTGTGGGATTGCCTGGGGTTGTTGTGACCAAAATCAGGATCTGGCACTTGGACCTGCTGAAACTCATACAGTTTACCTTAGTCCATTGATCCAGTCTGTCCAGATCCCTCTATAGTGCCTTTCTCTCCTCTGGCAGATCAACACTCCCTCCCAACTTGGTGTCATCTGCAAACTTATCGAGGGTGCACTCAATCCCTTCATCAAGATCGTTCATAAAGATGTTGAACAGGGCTCTACTGAGCCCTGGGGACACCACTCCTGACTGGCTGAGTCGACTGGTTGTCTACTTTGTTTTCTTTCCACATAACGCATGTTGTTGTCTCCTGTAAAGGAGAATGTGGAGAATTCCTTCTATTTAGTACTGAATTTGATTAGCAGTTGCACTGCCTTTCGGGATAAGTATTCTGTGTCTCTAGTTTTGGCATAACAGAAATTCCTTGATTTTAAACTGAGTGAAATAAAAAAATTGAGAACTTAGACTAGACTAAGGCAGTTTACAAATGCAGTTAGATGAGAAAACAAACAAGGCATAGATTTTGGAATTACAGGCCAACATTTAGATCAGAACTACTGATACTCGCTAATGACTGAGTATTTCTTTACCTAGCTTATCACACTTCCTATTCCATGCAAGATGAACATCTGAATGCCAAGTATAACTGACTTGAGAACAAGTCAGTTATTATTCTATTTTTACTTGAGTATTCTTGAGTATTCTGATTTCTTTTTCAACAGCAGGGAGGAACTGTTGATGTCTTCAATAATTGCTTTTCTATTCACTGTAAACCAGTTATACTTTTAAAACAAAATAGTATACTCAGTATACTGTTGTTTATACTTTAGCTCGATGGTTATCTGAGAAGTTTGGGGTATCAACACCAGTACTATGTCTAGTATAAATAAATTATTTGAATTTTCATAGCAAAAAGTTGAACATCAGGGTGGAATAAATATGGAGAGATGAAAAGAATCAATAATAATTTATAAAGATTGTTGCCAAATGACATGATGCTATGGAGTATTTTTTTTTTCTTCAAGGGGTTCCATATGACAATTAAGATTTTACAGAACATTTTATAAACAAAGGACATACAGGAGAAGCATATGATTTTTTCTTGTTTGAAAAGCATTCACCTTTCCTTATGAAGTTTGTCTTTAGATTGTCTTTAGAAAGGCATTTTGTGCATATCTGTTGTGGACCTAATTCTCTACATGGAGTTTTTCGATAAATTCGGAAATTTTGATTTGTATACTATTCTGTTATCCAAACAATATAATATAAATAGGTTTGTAATTCTTTGTGTATTATGGTATCATGATTTTTTTCTTTTTTCTTTTTTTTTTTTTTTTACACCCAGAGAGGCAGATTCAGGTTCCAGATTGGCTTTACTTGAATGATGAGTGGCTGCCAGTTAATGGCTCTATTCTCATTTTCTTACTATAACATTGCCATGATGCAACACAGCAGCTTATTGATTAAAGCAGTTCTTTCCACATTGCAGAACTTCTTAAGGTAAGTTTCAGGAGGAAAAAGTTTTCTTCTTTCATGTATATTTCAGGTTTTATAAATGTGCTACTTTTCCACTACAATTTTATTTCTAATGTAATATTAGAACTAATGTAATATTAATAAAGATTTTTTTGGTCTTTTTACTCAAATTTTTAATGTTTTAAAACCTACCATGTATGTTATGTGATGAGAATTGTTGCTCTGTTTCCATGTGCTCCTTTGTTGTGTTTACTTGTTGCCTCACATCTCAGTAGTTAAATTTGAGCTGTTAGTGGTAGATACATTCATTTGTATTTTCTATATTATTATTTGAGTCAGAACTGGCTAGGACCTTGGAATTGGTGATAGATGTTACTGTGCAGTAAACCACTTAGTAGTAATTATAAATACTACTATCCTAATGTCAGTCGATTAGTCTTGCTCCTATTCTACAAAAACTGAAAAAGCATCTCAAATGAACCTTTCTTATCACTAGACAGATGACAGGAAAGAGCTGTTGATTTAGGAAAGCTATTTTTCTAATGAAATGAAATACTTATATATTTTTGTTTCGTAAGCTAAGTTTCTATCAAGGCAGCCTTTTCTCTTACTTGCATCTTTTATATAGTAATATAATTGAGACTGGTCCTGATTTATAACATTACCAATGTAAGCAGATTTGTGATAACACAACAGTTTTAAAACTTATAGAATGCTCATTTGAAGACGATTCAAACAATGTAGATTCAAGAAGTGAAGCTGATAAATCTTCCTCACTTACACAACTGGAAGAAGCTGCAATAAATCTTCCATTTTGAGAACCCAGTACTCCTTCAGCAAATGCTCTAGGGTAAAAATGTCTGCTATGTGATCTGTCATTGTGCTGAACTAAGTGTATATTCTGAAAATAAACATATGTAAGACTGTGTTGGTGCAGTAAAATATGCTCTTCTGAGTTCCACTGACTCATGGTTCTGTATTCACATCTATGACCTATTTTAAATGCCATGGGTGTTTTCATACTACAGCTTTGTGGCTCCAGTGTATAGCTTGTATTTGTGGCTGACTATACTAACAAAGTGAGAAGCAGGATCAATGTTTCCTTTAAATTTGTAAATTTGGGTTGTATAAATATAACTGAGAAATTGTGGCTGTGTTGTTTAGCACATGCTTGGCTGTATTTTGAAGAATACATATCTCTGTTGAAGTTCCACTATTGTGACAAGTTTGAAGTACAGTTAAAAAAATAAAAATCCCTACATCCTGGAGCTAAAGTAGATGAGATAAATAGTGAACAAAGTCCTTTTGTGGACTTCATATAATACTTTATGCCCCACTTCACTAGAATGATTGCATTTCACAGTGGGTTACAACTTGGTTTCACTTTGCTTTTCTTGATTGCTGCTTATTTGTATAAGAACTCTATTCTGAAAAATGAAATGCACCAGTTTCTGTTTCAATAATGTTCAAAATGCACTGGGATAATTTGAAAGCTTTCTCATCTCATCTTTATTTTTATTTTATGGAAAATCAGGAATAAAAACACAGCTTGTTTTAGAGAAATCGTAGCAGAAATGTGTCAATTTGTGTTTGGCTCTGACTGTGGAAGAAAGCGTTAGGTTTGGATCAGGGGATGGACTTCAGAAAGATTTAATTGTGCTGCTGAACAGACAACAGCTTTTAGCACAGTAAAGCTCAGTTCATTCCCCCAGTTTATTCAGACTGGGCTTTATGTGTTTGTGTCTGTATTTCCAATCCACACAACAAAGGAAAGACTGATGTGAGATGTTATTGTCTCTAGGATCACATGTCTATACCACACATTTATCAGTACTAAGATTTGTCACACTGTCAGTCCTAGGTAAGCCTGTACCTAACATGGCGCACGACAGATTACTGTTCAGAGGTGCTTGTACAGGTAATTTTTCCACTGCTTCATACTGGTACAGTAATTCTCTCAGAGAGTCACTCAGTAGTGCCATGCTGTAATTACAGATGGTGATTACTCGCCTTCTTCATATCTCCATTTCTAACATGTGAAATGGGAAGGACACCAAACATCACACCAAACTTATATGTGAATGTGGTGGATTCTGGTGTGGTGGAGTGGTGGAGAACAGGTACCACATACAACGAGGCATCAAAAAGTTGAGATAAAGCAAATGTCCCTAAGTTAAACAGTCATGTTAAGCAGAGAAAATTATATTGAAAAAAGATAGTTGATGGTAGTGTAAATAACCATAAGCTAAGGCACATGAAATGGATTTCCACAAACACGCTTTTCCAATATTTTATTGGAAATTCCCTTTTCACAACAACAATTACAGTTGTATGAACCCATTTTCAAACGTATTAAAATAAAATGTATTAAAATAAAATTTGTCTTAAACTTTTGTTTAGTGCATGCAAATTATATTGTTGTACAATTATTCATATTTTATACACTGAATTACTCAATTCTGTGCTTTTTTTTTGTTTAACAGTATGAACTGATGATTCAAGAGCTGATTGATTTTGATCTCTTACAGATCAGCAGAACAAAATGTTTTAACTCGGATGTTTTTCATTTCAAAACATTCACTTGCTTGGATTAGCGCTAGCAAATGTATGCCTTTTATTTTACCCTTTTTTGTGTATGGAAAATTAAAATATTTAATAAGATGTAACCACTAGAGGGAGCTCATATTTTGCATGCTGTCAGCAGGTGATCATTTTTTGAGTTAAATATGCACATATCTCTTTAGTAATTAACGATGTTCAGCTTCCTGTTCATTAAACCTAATGAAAAGTTATGAGATGCAACATATTTCTGAATGATACCTAATACCTTACACTGAGGAGGGTTGAAACAGACAAGATTATTAATTGAATAAAAACAGAATCAAAGAAGACATTGAAAATTAATCAACTCAGTTTTCACTGAATCCAGTAGAATTTTTCCTGTTGAGTTCAATGAGATCAGATTTTTTTTATGAGCATTTTAATGACAACATGCATGAAAATTAATTTCTGATGATTTTTATTCAAGAGCTGACGTAGAGAATGGAGTAACTGCTCTTTGAAAAGAGCTTCATAAGCTTCCGGAACTTCAATTATCACTGCAAGAAGGGTACCATTTAATATCTGCCAAAAGAAAGGTACATACGGATGGTGAAAGTGAGCTGTTTCTTCCAGGAAATTCTTGGACACAGATTCATCTGCTTTACAGCTATATGCGTACAGAGAATTATATCTGAAGACAGAATAAAACTACATCTGAAATACAAAAGAATAACAGTAATATATATTTGATGACTAGTATCAGGCCACATATAAAAGCTAAATACAATTAAAAAAAACAAAAAAAAAACACCAGGTGAATCTCTATTTCCAAGTATTCTTCTTTTAATGCAGTTAGTTACTTTTATTGCAAACTATTGCAGATAACAGGATGATAATCCTGCCTTCTGAACTCTTGATTTATTGCTAATGATGGCCACAAAATATACACATTTCTATCAGGACAGTTTTAGAACATGCCTGAAGTATGATGTTGAATAGAGAAAAAAAAATGAAAATACTGTCCAGAGAACATGGGCTTCCTGTTTGCAGTATAGGTTTGATTTGCTTTCTATCCTGTCATTTTGCAGTGGAAAATGGTCATAGGCATCAGCAATCATAGATACCCGTCTGTGTTAACAAATCGGTGTTGTGCATGAGTATTTGAAGGTAGGGAAGTTTTTCCAATATAAGAGATGCCAGGTCATGAATAGGGTTAGGAAAGTATTTAGCTCTGTGAGATTTATCTATTCATTCCTTTCATTTTATTAGCTGAAGAAGAAGATTCTTCCTCAATTGGAAAGAATCCTAGTATCCTAGTAAAGGATGTTGTATGAACTAGAACTTTTCCTCTCTTCAGAAATTTTAGTAGCTCCCTTCTCTTCTTGAGAGTTCCATTCAAGACAAATTTTTAACTTCTTCTAAACTTCTACCATCACACCCAGCTAGGTCATAGAAATCTGAGCTGCAGAAAGTTATAAATCATTTCACTCGGTCATATTAACATGCATCATATCATGTGGTTATCATAGCTGCAATATAGCTTTGATCATCCGTAGAATACAGAAACTCCTTGCACAGTGAGGAAATTGATACAGTGCTCGTCTCTATACTAGCATGTCAAAATTCTTCAGTTGAAAAAAGGAGAAAAGAAATCAACCTGTTTTGATGGCTTCATGTTACCAGCAGAATACATTTTAGTGACTGCTTTAGCAAAATCAATGAATTAAATGAGTGTATAATTTAAAATTGGAGCAAGGGGGCATAGTCTGTAATGATTTCCCAGGAACTTTCTCAGAACTAGAAGGTGTCATAGAATTTGGTTTTTGAAATGTTTATTAGAAGGAACGGTTTTGTGCACTTTATGAATATTTATTAACCTGATAATCACATATTTCTAGGGAAGATGTAATTTTTGTCAATAGCTAAAAGAAACTGACTTAATACCTTCAAGAAATTATTCTACAAAAGCAGTAGTAAGAGGAAGGTTAAAGAAAATGGATGATATATTTGTTGGACACGAAAGGTATTGACAGATAACTTGGGAGAAATATTTACTTCAACTTTGATATAACATAACTAGAATCTTCTGGATAAAATCACTGATCAGAGACAAATGGGAAAGTGTGCAGCATCATACAGGGAAAGAACAGGTCAGAATATACTTGGATAACTTAAGTATTTGTGACTGATTGGGCCTTTCTGGTTCTCCTGGGCTACTGCTCCCAGAGAGCAAGCTGATTAAGCTGTGATTTGTCATTGTGGTGGAAAAAGTACAGAAGATGGGAAAAATCCTGAAGCAGTGCTTATCTTTGATAGGAAGAAAAAGAAGGAAGCCAGGAATTTTAACGTGATAATTTTAGTTTCTATTTCTGGAGAAGTTTTCAGATAAGCAATCATAATTTACTGTTAGCTTGAAGCAAGGAAAAGAGAAAAAAAAAAAAAAGCTTAGTATCTACCGTCTTCCAATCAACCAAAACTCTTTTGTTGTATGTTAACAATCCTTGCAGAGAGACTCAGAACATTAGGCACTGTTTTCTGTGGTATGCTCACGAGCAATCAAAGGAAATAAACTAAGCGTAGATTTACGAATGAATGAAAAGTATTTGGAATCTATTTCAAGAACAGGTTTGCTTTTAGTATTGGTACAACATTTTGAGTTGGTACAGTTATCTTGTTCCTCTTAATCTGTTGTTTAGATTTCTCAGTGATGATCCATCTGATAACGCAGAGAGCTTGCACAAACTTGACAAACTGAGAAGCTGTGCCAGGGCCTTGGCAGCAAGGATTAAATAATTAACTAAAGCATTTATCAGCAATGTCATGCTGCTGCAAAAATGGCAAAGAGTGAAGAGGTAGTTTTGACATCATGAATTGAAATCTCAAAGCTGCTAATACTTATCATTGTGATGGAAGATGTATCACAAAACTGGACAAAAATTAGTGTTGTGGGTTGATACTTCATATGCAAATGTAGGAACATATACTTGTGTTTACACAGGTATATGATATGTATACACAGGTAAATGATTTAATATGCTGTATGTAACACACCGGAAAAAGGTAGTCTTTCCTGGGCATCAGTTGGATAAAGTGAACAAATTCTTCATCAGGAAATAAAAAATATCAAGTAAAAGCAAATGTCCTGCCAAAATAAATTGGAAGTCATGTGAATTGTTAGTCTTGTTAGTCTTCTTCAGAACATTACCCATGGCTGAATGCTCCCTAATAAGAACATTGTGTTGTACAATATTTTTAAGACATAAGGAATTACTAGGAAAAATTGAGTTGATTTCTGCAGAAACTAATCTTCTGTGCAATTGCTGTTTCATTATATGCACTTTTCTGTAAGTTTTATAACAGTGAATGGAAAAAAATCTGCTCTGCTAAGGGAGTTATAGGGTATATTTACTAGCATTTAATAGTTCTGTATTTGATAGCAATATTAACATTTGATTTTGTTTGAGAACTGTTGAGCTGTTTGAGAAATGGTGTTTTGCAAGATTTGGCCTACATGTTCATTCAGGTATTTTGCCCACTTAATATAACATTTTGGACTAAATGCACCTTCCATTGCTGGTAACAAAGCAGCTGGCATCTGGGGCAGAAATTTTTACTTTCCTTGCCATTTGTATATTTTGAGTTTCAGCTGAAGTTTATATATGGTCCTCTTGCCAATGTTCTAAAGCAAATATGAAGAATCTGGTTGCACATCTGCTTAGCGACTAGTTCTTTCAGGTGCAGCGGAAACTGTGACACCGCTGTCACAGCTTTTGAGCCGATATCAGACTTGAGTTTCTTGGATCCCTTCTCTTGAACCCTACTCTTCAAGTGTGCTTATCCACTTGCATCTCACTGTCTTTGAGGGCAGTAATAAGAAGGGTGAACAAGAATATAAATGGAAAATACTGAAAAGTAACACTACTATTCCTGTCTTTAGCTTCAACCTTCAGTGGCAAAAGCTACCAAAAGAAAAGAAGGTCTTTAGCTAAAACTATCCAGTATACAACACAAAAAGTTGTAAAGCAGGAATTTTCAGTAAAGTCACTGAAATTGTGATATGGGAATTCCTGAGTCTGTCACAGACTCCTTGTGTCATTTGAATGAAAATTCTCAAGGAGAAATGAAAGCTCAAGAATTCCCATATGCATTACTTCATTTTAGAAAAATGAAACTTCATTTTTATTTATTAACTGAGGCTGATAAACATAATTTTGCTCTGAGATTGGTGAAAAAGTATGTTCATTATCTGCCAACTTCTCTGATGATGTTTTCATAGAAAATGAAAAAAATATTTTGATACAGATGTATGGAGGAAGAATTTTGGCTAGAAATTATGAGGACTGCTCCAAAATAATGCCTCCTGTTTTGTTATTTTATCCCACAATTTTGGAGGAGAATGTTGGTGGGATGGCAGTAGGGGCTGAATCTTCCCAACAGTGTTTCATTAAATATTTTTTGCTGTGTGGCTCATGGCTGCAGAGGGAAGGTCTGATTAAAAGGTGTCTGACATGGAAGTGCACATGAAGCAATGGTGTGTCAATGAATTCTTCCATGCAGAGTTTTTTTTACCTGTTGACAGTCACTGACTCTTACTGAATGCTTCTGGAGACCAAGAAGTGGATGTGAACACAGTCAGGGAGTGGGTGGTATTTCAGCAATGGTGAGATTGATAGTCGTCACCTCCACTGGTGCATTACAGCTGTAACATGCAGGCTTTTGCTCATCACTGGTGAAAGTGCTCAGATATTGATGGTGACCATGTTGAAAAATATTGTTTTGTAGCTAAGAATGTGTGTTATCAAATAGTGTTATTGTACTCTCTGTATCTATTGTAGTTTCCATGGAAATAATATGAGGCATTACTTTTGGAGTAACCTACATTTATATGATTTTAGATCTTTTTGTTATAGTTGTCATGATAAATGTGAAAGCAAGAAGAGGGTGGTGCCTATAATTTTTAACTAGAGCCCAATGAATCAATTCAATGGAAGAAATTCAATTCCAACATCCAATGATATAGAGATGGCATAGGTGAACTGCTAATCAATAATTGATTTTACAGTTATACTAAATGCAATGGAAATCTGTTACAGCATTTTCTTTTGTAGGGAAATAACAGTAAATGCTTTACTGATTAGTATAGCAAGAGTGTCCTGAAAGAATAAAAGTTTTTTTCTTCTCAGAGACAATTCGTGTTCTGTCTTATAGAAAAATGATTTGTGGCTCTGTGGTAAAGTTCTTGGCATTTACAATTGCTTTTGTGCTGCAGAAGTGAATATGCTCCAGAGCTGGATAGAGATAAATCAGTTTCTAAGGGGACAGAACGTCAAGTATAAAAAAACCACAGGGGATATCTGAATTGGAGGGGTAGCCACATAATACCTGGAAGCAGCTCTCAGGCTCTGGCATTCAGTGGACTGTAACCAAGTGAAGGGGAAAAAAAAAAAAAGGAACTTATACAGGATTTGGGATTGCTCTGTAACAAGTGATTAGGGAGAGCTATCTAGTATGATTACCAGCTGCAAACCCGCATATTTTTCAGAAGGTACAGCACAGCTGAGGTCCCAAAGTCTTCAAGACACAGTGGTTTGGATAGGAGGTTTAACAATCAGAACAGGGTGCGTGGTAGGACTCAAACTCAGGCTGTGCCTGGCTTAATATATGTTGTAAATATACACTGGTTGTGTGTAAGAGTGAATTTGGAGAGGGCTCCCACAGTGAGTGCTAACTACAGATAAGATAGCAGCGAACTAACAGAGTAATCACTCAGCATTTTTAGCCTTCTGCTCCTGCAACTCCTGGGTAACAAAAGATATCAGTAGGCAAGCTATACATTTTGGTGTTTGTCTGTAGTTACCATAATACCTACACTCCCACCTCTGAAAACAGGAATTCCAAAGAGTTATTAAAAAAAAAAAAAAAAAGTAAAAAGAATATAAACAAATTAAAAAATTACTTATTATTTAATAAAATAATAGAATCAGAATAACTCAACTCAGAAGTGACGCATAAGACTCCTGGCTGCACAAAGGACCACCCAAACACTGCGCCTGAGAGAGGTGTCCAAACACATCTTGAACTCTGGCACCTGGGGCCGTGCATGCTGCCCTGTGCAGCCCGTCCCATGCCCACCGCCCTGTGGTGCAGAACTGTCCCCAACCCCCAGCTGCCCTCCCCTCACACAGCTCCATGCCGTTCCCTCGGCCCTGCCGCTGTCACACAGAGCAGAGCTCAGCGCTGCCCCTCCGCTCCCTGTGAGGAGCTGCAGCCGCCATCAGGCCTCCCTTCAGCCTGCTCTGCTCTGGGCTGAACGCACCCAGGGACCTCAGCTGATCCTCACACACCTTCACCATCTTTGTAGCCCTCTCTAATAATTTAATCATCCTCTTAAACTGCAATGCCCGTGTACAGTCATTTTAAAACAAAAATTTAAATGTATTTTTAAAAGGAGGAAAAAATGTAGACATTTTTTAAAGCTTCATAATTGTAAACGGTGTTAAAGACATAAACTTTATCAACTGCAATTAACCGCATCAGTAAACAGCTAAAGATTTGCTAATCTGGACCCTATTCATGCCTGCAAAAGTACTTATTTTATTTTGTCCTATATAAAAGCACATACCTATAAGCAAGCAGAGAAATAACCATTAGTTTTTTGCACTTTTGTCTTGATGATGTTTCTGTTGTGGATTCCTGACTACAGATACCAGGTGAAGAGTTTGGTGAAAGGTAACTACCATTCAAACTATGCCCTTATGCAGTGGTATTATGCAGCTGATTATTTTTTTGCACAATTATTTTGGCCTCATGTTATTAAGTTCTGTGAACTCCGATGAGCTATTTTAATAAAAGGGGAAATAGAAAGTGTGTTTACACTGGAATGTGACTATTAATCTAACTTCCAAGGAAAAGTTTTCCTAACTGTTTTTTGAAAGTTTTCCTCCCTGAATGGAGGTGTAATTGCTGTAACGCTGTGCTTGCTTAGCGGAATTTTAAAGCAGTATCCTCTTTATAATGATAACCTTCCTTTTTTGACAGTAGACTTGTGTCTTCTCTGTTATTCTATGATTCAGATTCACATGGCTGTGCCAGAACTTTTAAATGTAAATTGAGTTCTGAGACTACCAGTAAATGATGAGGTCTGTGATTTGAGATGAGTGATAAATCATCAAACCTTTAATTTTCCTGCTATCTGCTCTCTCTGGTAGTCCATTTACAACCCTTATTACATGTACTTTCCCTGAAGAAAATTCTATGCTGTAGCAGTGCTAAGAAAACTGGCAGAGCAGAACTGAACATACAAATGGCTTATTGCCTAGCTTTACACAATCTCAATTGGTTGATATGCTGTGTAACAACCTTAATACGAACCTATCTGAATCTGCTATTTGAGAATGTTTAACAAGCATTAGATTTGAATGATTAGCTAGAAAGTAAAATCAAGTCCTGTGGAAAGTATGAGTCTGTTTAAGAGCTGTTTTAGTCTATTTGGGAAAAAGTAATAAGATGCATGATAATGAGAGAAAACAAACTAATATTTTGCAATAATTTGCTGTTTAAATTCTGTTTATAATACACAAGTCTAGGGATAGAATCATACAACCATAAAGTCATAGAATAGCTTAGGTTGAAAGGGACCTCAAAATTGTCTAGTTCCAATTCTCCTACCACAGGCAGGGTAGCTGACTGCTTTATCAAGCATTTAATCAGGCTGCCCAGGGTGCCATCCAAACTGGACTTGAACACATCCTGGTATGAGTCATTCACAACTTCTCTGGGCAGCCCATTTCAGTGTTTTACCGCTGTCTCAGTGAAAAACTTTCCCCTTGCAGATCATCAAAACCCCTCCTCCTTTAGTTTAAAACCAATCCCCCTTGTCCTTACCTGTGTATGATGTTGATTTCCCTCTTCTTTATAATCTCCCTTTAAAAATTGGAAGGCCACAATAAGGTTGCCCCAGAGTCTCCTCTTTTCTAAGTTGAACAAGTTGAGCTCCCCCAGACTGCCTTTTTAGAAGAGGTGTTCCAATTCTCTGACCATCTCTGTAGCTTTCATTTGAACTTGCATCAAAAGCTCCACATTCCTTCTGAAGTGGGGGCCCCAGACCTGGACATGTTACTCTAGATAGGGTCTAATGAGGACAGAGAGGACAGGGGCAATTGCTTCTCTTGCCCTGCCTGCTATTGCTCTTTTGATATAGCCCAAGATACAGTTGGTTTTGTGGTATGCAAGTGCACACTATTAGGTCATGTCCAGCTTTTTGTCCACAAGGATCCTTAAGTCCTTCTCTGCAGGGATGCTCTCAGTGAGTTCTTCTCCCAGTTTGTGTGCATATCTTGGATTATCTCTTCAAACTCATATCTCCCTGATTTAGAGATAATAATGTATCGTGGGACCATGTCAAAGGTGTTGCAGATGTCCAGGCTGGTTTCATAATAACCGTATGCACCAGTACAGACTGGGGGATGACCTTCTGGACAGGATTTCTTCAGAGAGGGACTTGGGTGTCTTGATTGGCAGCAGGTTGGCCATGATCCAGCAGTGTGCCCTGATGTCCAAGAAAGCCAATGGCATCCTGGGGTGCATTAAAAGGAGCACAGCCAGCAGGTCAAGAGAGGTGATCCTCCTCCCTCTATTCTGCCATGTTGAGGCCTCACCTGGAATACTGTGTCCAGTTCTGGGCTCCCTGGTACAAAAAAGACAGGGATTTCTGGAAAGAGTCCAGCAGAGGGCCACAGAGATGATAAAAGTCCTGGAACACTTCTCTTACGAGGAAAGGCTGACCGACCTGGGTCTGTTCAGCCTTGAGAAGACTCAGAAAGAAGCTGTTCAAGGCCTATAAATATCTAGGGTGTGGGAAACAAAGGGATGAGGTCAGACTCTTTTCAGTGGTGTGTGGTGATAGGACAAGGGGAAATGGACAAAAATTGAAGCATAGGAAGTTCAGCACAAATGTGACCAAGAACTTTTTCACAGTAAGGGTGACAGAGCACTGGAACAGACTGCCCAGAGAGGCTGGGAAGTCTTCTCTGGAAATGTTCAAGACCTGCTTGTATGCCTATCTGTGCAACCTGGTCTAGGGAGTGTTCTTCGGCAGGGACTTGATAATCTCTAGAGGTGCCTTCCAAACCCTACAGTTCTGTGATTCTGTGGCAACAGTTGCCCTTACTTTGTCCTCCGATGCCATCACTCCATCATAGAAGGCCACCAGATTTGTCGGGCCTCATCTTACCTTGCTGAAGCGATGCTGGCTGTCTTGGATCATGTGCCTATCCCTTGTGTTTCTTAACATGCCTCTAGGGGATTTGTTCCATAATCTCTGCAGGCACAGAGATGAGGCGTACCACACACCTGTAGTTCCCTAGGTCTTCCTTTCTCCCTTTCCTAAAAATGGGAATATTCATTGATTTAGGACAGGGAAGATGCAGATTGAGCCCCTACAGCAGGAGCCCTCAAAGCAGCTTTGAAGGAAAAGGGTCTATCCACAGCAGTGACCAAAAGCACAGGACTGAGATGCTCCAGATCTGTGTGACTCAGTTTCCACAAGAAATTCTTCGCAGTGATTTGCATCATGTCTTGTGGGCATATCTGTACTGGCTTTTAACTAATTCAGCTAAGCACAGGGATGGATCACTGCAGAGAGAAACGCTGTTCAGTCATTGGCAGTTCTGGCCCAAGTTATGTTCAGTTGTGGTGCAGCTTTGCAGCTATGTGAGTTCAGTGCAAGCTCAGGCACAGCTTTCAAGCTGTGATCACAGTGGTGACTGTGTACACATTCTGAGCACTTGACTATCAAGCGTTGGTTCCATTTCCTATATGTCTGCTGCTACATGACAGGCTGAAAGCAGGTGGTTGCCAAGTGCAACAAAATATTTAGATACATGCAAGCCAGCCAGGATCCATATCCTGCAATTAACGTTCCACTGCAGTTCCTGACAGTTCTTCCCTAATTCTCTTTAACCACTTTCAAAAGAACACCTGTTCATCTACTTACATGTTGATCTTACATTAAATATTAAGCCCCTCTTCCCTCAGTACCTCAAGCTCACATTTTACAAGATGAGAGTGACCATAATTATCTGCAAAATGTGAAAACAAATGGAACAGATTATATAATACATGCAGAGAGAAATTCCTTTGCTGCTGAAGTCTAGAAGAAATTTAGAAGTAGATGAACTGAGAGCAAAAGTAACTGATTTTGTCTCTTCCTATGATGGAATAAAACACTGGGAAAGGGAAAATAATCATGATCTCATATTATGTAGGACTGTTAGGTTTCTAAAAGTGGATCTTATGTTATTAGAGAGAAGAAAAGATGTTAAAGGAAGATGTTAATAAGAACAAAGAATAAACTAAAAAGTATCAGAAGAATAATAAACTAAAAAATATCAGAAAAAAATAAGATAAAGTCCTGCTTGGGAGGATTGATCTGTTCTTTCTTATCCAATTAAATTCATGAAAAGAATACCCTCTAGATTCAAAATTTTTTACAAGAAATAAGAATGGATACCTTCTTATCTGAGTGCATATTTATCATGTGAAAGCAGCTATAAAATCTACAACTGTCAGTACCTACCACCATGATTGCTCTAAGACCTATTAAAAATGGCATCAAACTGCAATCAGGCTTGTTTCCGAATACAAGTATGTGTCTAGTTAATAATTCCAGTTAGCCACTAACCGTTCTCTGTATTTTCAATAAAGTTTGATCAGAGTGAGTCTTGATTTGAAAGTTCAGCTTCAAAGTCTTAGATAGCTGCTGCTGCTCAACAACTGATTTAATATTGGAACATTCTACAGAAGCGAATAAGGAGTCGACACTAAATAAATGTGAAGTTTTTTGCTTTCATTCTATTTGGTTAAAATACCCTGACCTTTGGCAAGTCACTTTTTTCCTAAATAGCAAAAGATGATATGTTTAGTTAGCTTTCTGAGGAATAATAAAGGAAGTTTAAGTTGCATTTCATTAAATATTTTATTGATTTGTTCCTCCAATGTGCCTTAGGAAAAGAAAAAAACTGTTGTTCAGTGCAGTGCTATTTTATGACAGTACACTTTTGTGTGTGTGTGTGTGTGTGTGTGTCTGTGTGTAGAATCATGCAGAAATAAGATAAGGAAAATTTCCTCATTCTCTCACCCTGAGCTCTGATTAATGTCTATATTATCATACACTGAAGGTACCTTATAAGAAGCTGAGGAAAGATGGTGAATTAGAATTTTGGGAGGATCCGAGCAAACAACATGAAGCTGCATCAGAGAAGGTTTAAGATTAGGGTTTTAGGAAATGTTTTTCACCAAGGAGGTGATCAGGCAATGGAACAGGCTCCCCAGGGCAGTGGACGTGGTCTAAGACTGTTGGAGTTCAAGAAGCACTTGGACAAATCAATGCAAGGTTTGAATTTTGGATGGCCCTGAGTGGAGACAGGGTTTGCTTATGATGACTCTTGCGGATCCCTTCCAACTCAGCAAATTTTATTATTCTGTTATTTCATGGCTTGATCAAGTCTAACATTTTAATGATTCTCTAAGTTTTATTTTGGAAATGATAGACTTTCTTAAATAGGTTTATGTTCACATTCAGGCAAAGGCAGATAGTTTTCCTGGCATAACTTTTATTAAATCTATTGCATTTCTGTTTGCATATATTACTTCACCATCAAGACATTTTCATTTTTTAACAAATAAAATATATCTTTTTCAGTAGTAAAAAACTGCTTTTTTTTTTTTTTTTTTTTTTTAAGATTTATGGAGAAGATAATGCCATACATTTGTTATGGCTTCACTTCTTGCTTACAGTTGTGGATCTTTGTATTCTGTTTGTATTAAATTGGAACTTATTAATGAAAGAATTATTTACATTTAAAAAGAAGATCACCTTCTCTGATGGAGTTATAAATCTGTCAAAGATTTCAAAGCTTTGAATTGAGAGAAAGTAACATGCATTATGAATATACCCTCTTTTCATCATGAAATCCATCTTTTAAGAAGCTAAGAGCCTTCTAATTAAGATACAAAGAACAGAATAGGTAAAAGAGTAAAAAAGCCTCTCAGTGCATTTTCAATTTCCTATCCTGAATCACAGTGTATTAGGATTCTGTTCTGTGTTTCACACATTGCTATAATAATGTGTTTCTTACTGCATTTATGCTTCTTTAGTAGAGTTCAGTGTTATAAGGTCACCCATTTAATTCCTGTTGTTGCCCAGTCATGAATAGCTTACGTGAACGGTTAATGTTCGGTTAATCCTGAGCATCATTTCTCCTGCAGTGAAAGTGAATTAAATTTTGTGTTAACTACGTATGTTTTTATTAATTAGACTTTGCTTACTGCTGTGCCTAATAAATTATAGGGATCACTTTAATGGACTTTTATGCCTAGGAGTGCCTTCTATTTTGATTAAATGGCTCTCTGCTATTGGACTGTACATGGATGTCTCTCTGCATTTGAAAAGATTAAACAAAAAGTGTTTCACTTTATGCTGTATTACTTATCAATTAGTTAGATAATGTGAATTTTCTAACTCAGGAATCATCAATTTTTTTTTCCAAGATTGACTGCTCTCATCTGTTATTTCAAAAAAGCTGAGTAAATGTTATTCATTTTAAATACTGAAATTATTTTTCCAATACTTTTTTAGGCTACACTAGCTATTCTAACCATTCAAGAGATTTCAGAAGAAAAGATGCATAGCTCTGATCTTGTGCAGCTTGTATACTCTTTTGGGAGCTGATTTTTTATGAAACAACATTTACTGAAATAAAGGTGGAATATACTTGTATTTAATTTGGCAAGGGACAAATGGAAAACTGTAACTTTCCTATTGTTTTCCTCTCTCAGGATATCTGTGTCATCACATCATTATGTACTGGAGAAAGCAGACTCTCATCTTTCCATATCCATTCCACTGCTTCCTTGTAGTCCTTTTGCTCTCCTTTGGAAGTCACCAAGGCAGAACTTCTCAGCTTTAATGTGCTGTGATTTGAGTATTTATGCAGCTCAAAGTATTCTTATTATAGTTGTATCTAGGAATGTTCACCTTTGAACTTCTGGAGCTCAATATAAATGTCTTCTGGAGGTTATGCTTAATACCATTGAGGATCTCATGTGTCTTTTTAACATCTTTGATGGTGATGTGTACAATGGGATTGAGTGCCACTCAGCAGATCTGCTGATGACACCAAACTGAATGATGCAGTTGATATGCTGGAGGGTAAGGATGCCACTCAGAGGGAACTGGACAGGCTTGAGATGTGGGCCTGGCAATCCTCATGAAGTTCTAAAATGCCAAGTGCATGATCCTGCACCTGGATCGCAGCAATTTAAAGTGTGAATACAGGCTAGGCAGAAAATAGATTGAGAGCTGCCCTGTGGAGATGGACTTGGGGGTATTGGTGAATAAAAACCTGAATTTGTGCTGGCAACATGTACTTGCAACCCAGAAGGCCAACTGTCTTCTAGGCTGCATCAAAAGAGGGGTGGCCAATGGGAAGAGGGAGGTGATTGTTCTCCTCTGCTCTACTCCCATATGGAGTACTACATCCAGGCCTGGGGCAGTCAGTGCAAGAAAAGACATGGAGCTATTGGAACGAATGCAGAGGAGGCCATAAAGTGGACCACATAAATAGATCTGTCAACAACTGTGTGGACATTGTTTTTTTAAAGAAGCTTCTTGAAATATTGCACTATTTGGTCAAACTGTAAGTATTTAGAATATTACTTTTGTTCTGCCTGAATGTAAAGAAGAAATCACTGATTACCTGGCTCAGTGCCACATGTTGTCTGTTGTATGCTTACAGTTCCTTTTAAGTAAACATTTAAATTGGTGAACTATATGGAATATATGCTTTTTTAAAAGCTGCAATAGAACCACAAAGTAAAATTTCCCCAGTAGTGCTACTTTTCAAGGATGATTCTCTTGAATTATGGCATTGTTATCATAGTTGAAGCAGTAGTCATGCAGAGTAGAAAATGAATAACTTTTTGGCAGTCAAGGACCATTCTGTGGTTTTGTATGCATTCTCCTTCCCTTTAAGATTTTTAGCATCGAAACTATTCCGAAGAGCAAACAAATTTTCTGCCTTTTTCTATTAAACAGTGAATTGTTTCCAAATTCTCTGCACTTAACCAATACAGCCAAAGGTTTATATGTGTGAATAGATTGACACATATTATGCCTTTTAAAAAACTGAAGTTTTAAATCTTCTTATTTTCCACAAACAAAAAGAAAATAGGAACGTGTACCCTTAAGCTAACTATCAGTACCTAACATACCCAGAGCCAAATATTATCCCCGAAAGCAGCCAATGAAATTACCTGTCTTGGTTGGATTTTGTCAGCTCAGTAGGCTTTTGGATCTTATAAACTTAAGTTGATCTTATTGATCTGGAAATTTTTTTTTCTTCTCTGAATGCTACTATCAGTGAGAAACTTTCAGTACTAATTTAATTAAAGAAATGCTCACAACAGAGTTCATCCAATTAGTAGCCACATTTTTTCAATTAAAAAAACCCACCGAATTAATGTCATCAGAATTAGTTTTAATTTTTTCTGTTGTTATTAGTTACAATTTTACATGTATGCTTTCTGTAGATTTGTTTATGCTTTCACTTTCCTACTTAGTTGAAAAACAGGCTACTTTTCTTTAAAATGGCAATTAACTGACACATTGCCAATTTTAATCTTATTCCTTGGATTGCAGTAAATGTATAAAATTCAGTACTTAGAGATAAGTATGTATTTTGAAAATAAGACTAATTATAAAAATACTAATTGAAAAGATGGTCTTACATTCAGTGCTTGAGGCATATAATTTGTAGTGTAGCATGTGTCCGTGTTAAAATATCACACTAATGAAAAAAAGCTAACCTAAAATAAGAATGACAACCCCATTCCAAGCCTCAGGTTACACTTGAGACAGACCAGTAAATTCCTCATTGCCTCTACTTTTCCTAAGTTCTCAGTTGCTGTGCGTTGAATTACTGTAATTTCTCTCTGTTTTATTAAATTAATTTATATATATATATATGTATATATATATATATAAAACTTTTAGAAAAATATATTGGATAGAAAAATTGCTGTTTCTACCTTTATTTGAAGATGATGGAATACAGTTTGTTTATTCCTTTTGATATGCCCTATTTGCTTCTTCACATTTAAGTATCTTTTCACTGTTTAAATGTTTCAGAGTATATAGTAAAATCTGATACTTTAGGACATGTCAATTTAAATCAAGACTTCTCATGCTTTCTTTCAGGCTTGCTACTGCAAAAACCTGAGGTCTAAGATATCATTTACTCAGGTGTAATTAAAGAACATTCAAGCCACAGTTCAAAATGCATACAATATATCTTGAAGAAGTGGGATTGCAACCTCCATATTGGACTAGCACGTGAAAAATTGTTCTGTGGGCAAGTTACAGAAATTTGCCAATTAAAAATTACAAAGCTTTTTCATCTTTCACTTAATTAGTTCAAACTAAAAGCTAGAAGAATGTTTTTGTTGTTGTTGTTATTTTATTTTTTCTTATTTATTTGTTTGTTTTGTTAATTAATTTCCCTTGCTTTAACCTGACCCTGCTGAGGTAGTGGGAAAATTCTTGATGAACCTGGAAATCTTCTTTCTTATATATAGACAGGTTCAAATTCCATTACCAAAGGTGCACATGCAATGGAACAGCTGTTAAAAATACTTACCTCTTCTTACCACTATGTAGAATGGCAACTGAAGGAAGAGGGACTTCTTTTTCTTTAGCTTAGTCATTAATATATTTTTATTCTCATGGGATCAGAGAATAGCTTTGGTTGGAAGAGACTTTAAAGACTATTCAGTTCCGACCCCCTGCCATGGCAGGGTTGTGAATCACTAGATTATACAGTCCACAGTCCTATCCAGACTGGCCTTGAATACCTATGGGGACATGGCATCCACAGCTTCTCTGAGAAGCCTGTGCCAGTGCCTCACCACCCTGTGAGTGAAGGATTTCTTCCAAACTTCTAATTCTAAATCTTTCCTCTTTTATTTTAAAAGCATTCTTCCTTGTCTTACCACTGTCAGATAGTGTAAAAACTCGGTTCCCCTCCTGTTTATAAGCCCCAAATCAATTGGAACTGCAATAATGTATCCTCAGAGTTTTCCCTTCTCCAGATTAAACAAATCCAGTACCCTCAACTTCTTTTCATACGGGAGGTTCTGCAGCCCTTTGAATATCCTCATGGCCTCCTCTGGACTCACTTTAACAGCTCTGTATCTCTCTTTGCAGGCCTTCACAAAATACTCCAGATGGGACTTCATGAAGGCGTAGTAGAGCAGGGCTATTTCCTCCCTCACCCTGCTCACCACTCCTCTTTGTATGCAGCCTGGGAGCCAGTTGGTCGCCTGTGCTGCAAATGCTATCTGCTGGTTCATGTCTGGCTTCTTATCCACAGGATCGTTAAGTCCTATTTTGCAGGGCTGCTTTTAACGAGTTCTTCTCCTAGTCTGTATGCAAATCTTGGACTGTGATAACCCAAGTGCAGAACCTAGCATTTGACCTTGTTTAATCTCATTACGCTCACATGGGCCCAATTCTCAAACATGTCCAGGTCCCTCTGAATGACACCCCTTCCTTCTTTCTCTTCGACCACACCATTCATCTTGGTGTCGTCAGTAAACCTGCTGAGTGCATACTCAGTCCCACTGTCTATATCATTTTGAAGAGCACTTGTCCCAAGACTGACCCCTGGGGAATACCTCTCATGACTTGTAGGTTATTTTCTAGAAATGTACTGGATAGCAATCATTCTCTACAATTAATTGGCACGTGGTGTCCTGTGAAAACAACTGTTGCTCAGTTTAGATAAGCTCAAAGTCTACATCCATACTAGTAAATGCGTGTATGTGCCTGGGGATATTCCTAGGCGCTGCAGTGTCTGTGGTGCCAACTGCATGCTCATTCTGTTTTAGGAACTGTCCCTGAGCCATTTTAGCTGCAGAGAAGTTGCTCAGAGTGTTCTACTTAGAACAGGCCATGACTGTGCCGAGAAATAGTCTAATATTCTCACTGTGGCAGCTACATAGTGTAAGAATTAGCACTGACATGTTGAGGGTGGAAAATATGCCTACTAAGTTGTCTATGTGGATGAAGTCCCTTTTCCTAACCTTGAAAGTTACACATTAAAATTCACATTTAATTAAGGATACCTTCAAATCCAATGATTTCTTTTCTAGGGATTTTTCCTTTAGCTGTTTACATTTTATTTCCTTTTCTTTCCTTCAGGTTTTTTAGAGCATGGAAAATGAAATTCACACTTCATCAATATTGCTAGGATTTTGCATTTAATATTTACTCATGGCTTTCAAAATATAAAAAGGGATCAGGCCCTGTAGTCTTGTCTTATGTAAGTCGTAATGACCATAGAACCTCTAAGATGTTTGGCAGAATCCAATAATTGTTTTTTGTTTGTTGGTCTCTACGCTAGCTTCTGATTGGCATTTGCCATCTCAATCTGGAATTTGTGAAATGCTGCTTCTGAAGAAATATCACTTTGGATGCAACCACAAAGCTCCGCAGTAACAGTAAAAGTTAGGAGTTCGGTTTTTAGTCCTTGGCTACAGTTCCAGTATTTTCTGATAAATCATTACATCTAATGTAAATATGGGGGAATTATTAATTTCATTTTATGCAGATTATAATTTTGAAGTCATTGACTATTTGCTCCAATAAGCTAGCTTTTACATTATAGCCAGTTTATATTATTTATGATCTTGTCTGCAAAACAGTGTATTAAGATCACATTACAGTAATTAATAAGATCTCATGTTAAATTACCCTCTTTTATAAGCTGTATATTATTGTTTTCAAAGTCACAGGAGGGCCTGTATGACAGCATAATATTGTAGTTATTTAAAGTGATTTCTGTGTAGTACAGAATTTACTGATTTCTGTGTAATACTGTATAGTACAGAAATTCACAAAGAATAAATCCGTTTACAAAATATTGTATTTTATTTAAAGCAATATGTTTTAAAAAGTTCCATCTTCAAAGTAAATCAGTTGCTCTGGATTACTTGCAAAAAAATTGAACTCTTTTCTTTAAGCTATTCATTCAAGAAGATCATTCTTGAAATTTAACAGTCATGATGTGCACTTGAAATTAGAGTCATCCTCACTTCTGCTTAAGTTAAGGTCAAGTAATATGATTTTGCCCCTTGATTAGAGTTTGATGGCCCATTTGTGCTAAAAGAAGCAACTCAGCAGAGTTCATTATGTTAACTGACAAATAGCTATAATGTGGTAAGAAATGCAATACGAATATATCTGAATGTTTTTAGTTCAGCATGTCAACCAAAGCACACAGACCTCATCACAGCTAAATCCTAACCTAATGCAGCAAAATGAGCAGCAGCTTGCTATGCTGAGAAGCTGTTTTGGATGAAGCATCAGTCTGTCAATAAAAACACTTATTTTTACTTGATGAAGAATTCACTTTCCATGGTATTAGTATTTAGTTTTTTTGAGTTCATAGACATCAGTACATTTGTGTAGTAAAAGATTTGTGCGCACAGTACAATTTGTGCAAGAATTTCTACCTGTAGAAATATAAAATATTGGAGAATGCTTTTTTTTTTTTTTTTTGTAGTTTTCTGCAGTTGTGTAAATACTTAACATCTGTGAGATGATACACATGTTTAAATACTATATTAGGTCTGTTAATAAATTGAGGATCATAAAAACACTATTTTTATTTACACCATGGACAACAGATTGGCCATGAGCCAGCAGTGTGCCTTGGTCTCAAGAAAGCCAATGGCATCCTGGGGTGCATTAAAAGGAGCGCAGCCAGCAGGTCAAGAGAGGTGATCCTCCTCCCTCTATTCTGCCATGTTGAGGCCTCACCTGGAATACTGTGTCCAGTTCTGGGCTCCCTGGTACAAAAAAGACAGGGATTTCTGGAAAGAGTCCAGCAGAGGGCCACAGAGATGATAAAAGTCCTGGAACACTTCTCTTACGAGGAAAGGCTGACCGACCTGGGTCTGTTCAGCCTTGAGAAAAGAAGACTGGGAGGGGATCTTATTAATGTTTATAAATATCTTAACTGTGGGAGACAAAGCGACGTGGCCAGACTCTTTTCAGCAGTCTGTGGGTACAGAACAAGGAACAACAACCGTAAACTGGAAGTTCTGCACCAATGACTTCTTTATGGTGAAGGTGTTGGAGGACTGGAATGAGCTCCTTAGGAGGTTGTGGAGTCTCCTTCTCTGGAGACAATCAAGACCTGCTTATATGCCTACCTGTGCAACCTGGTCTAGGGAGTGTTATTCAGCAGGGGGGTTGGACTCGATGATTTCTGCAGGTCCCTTCCAACCCCTGTAATCCAGTGATTCTGTGAATCATATGAAAAGGAGACCATTTTCAGTGTTTTTAGAGGAGGAAACAACCAAATGAAATTCATTTTTACTGATTTTGTACTATGTTGCTGAGATGCATTGTCTTTTCTATAATTCGAACAATGAGAAAAGATTTCTTAGATTGGCACAAAATGTAGTCAAGTTTTTGCCTGAGACTGAAATCCCACTCTTCTTCAAGGTTAACGAGCACACTATTTTATCTTACATTCCAGAGCAATGAATGTGGCTTTAAAACTCTGTACTTCTTTTATTGTTTGTTTTACTTCTTAGCTGTGAGTCATGTAACCTTTCATCTACTTAGATATAAAAACACTGTGAATTTCTTGTAATATATTTCTAGTACTTCTTGCCCAGTTGCTCTGTATTCTTTTTTGCAATACTGTTTGCACATTGCTATATATATAATCCCATTTATTGATTTATTTATTCATATTTGCTTACTGTAATAAATAATCTTTAGTATTTTTAATACACCTATTTTCTTTTTCCAAGTAGTATAGAATTCAATTTGCTTAGGTGGAGAAAACTGAAATTAATTGTGTTCACATTTATTCAACACTTATGTCCTGTCTGTGAAATAACTATTTTCAAAGTGCTATGTATTCAGGGAGTAAATTCTCATAAGAGTATAATCTCAAATGCTACTCTTATCTTTTATAAATACAAATGTCTACACATTTTCACTCTAGTACAGAACACCAGAATTCCTTTCTGGCACTAAGACCAATGGACATGACATTGCCCTCCTCATTATTCAACTGACTTACCTTCTGAGACATGGTGTCCACATTGAAACTGCCTTTTTCTATCTCCCAAACTATGCCTGCTAGGACAGAGAATTCCTTTTGTTCTATGCTGAGGGATTTTTCTAAGAAATTTAGCAGCGCAGATGGTGGAGTTCCAATACCTTTGCCTTAGATCTGGCACTTTTAAAATGCTTGGTTGCATTCAAGGAGTCTGAGAAACACCTTCTAAACCCTCTATCAGAGGAGCATTGATTCTTTGTATTCTACCCAATGAAATTGCACAGATGTTTGAAGTTCAAGTCAATATCCATAATTTGTCAAGTATGAACAGGAGAAGGTTTTGCACAATGAAACAGTGGCGGCCACTTTTACCCAACATATAGTAGAAATAAGTATCAATTTTGTTTTCTTCACGGAGCAACCTAAAATTAACAGCATCATGCACAACCTTGAAGATTGGTTCAACAATCTTTGTTTGAATGGATTCAAATGTTTCTTCCTTCATAAGCAGAATTATGTTCTTTAGGTTGTTTTATAGCCACATAATATAATGTATAACATTTGGCAAGAATTTATGAAAATGATGAAATATTTTTTTGTGTCAGATATAAAAAAAAAAAGAAGAATGGATGACTGACCCATTGGCACAGGGAAAGGTGACATCCAGTATACCCTGCAAAGACCATTAGATCTAGTTATAAAGCAGTGTTCTAGTTATCTTGTTAACTAGATCTAGTTATAAGCAGCAGTGTAAAACAGATAAATGGTACTTTGAGCAGTGGATTTGAATGGTTGTATGCTTCTCAACATCACTATTGTCCAGAATATCTTTTGGGTTATGACATTATACTGAGGAAAAGAAAAGGTAACTTTAAATTTCTTTAAATTAGGCAGTGAGTTAAATCTGGTTCTCCAGCTTTTAGGGAAATATTCCACACGTTGAGCAATAAAGAACATTAGGAGGAAGGTGAAACAGCTATCTCTCTGTTTGCAATGAAAATGTGCACTACGTAATGTTTTTAAAAGAACTACGGCAACATTCTGCAGAAAAAAAAAAAAAAAGGATAAAAACCAATCCTACTCAGAAGGAATCATGCCCAACATATGAACACCTTGTCCTCAAAAGAGCACATCTATATTCATTGTTAATTTGAATGCATGTGGGAATTACATTTTGAGACGTCAGCTTCAAGAAGAGAAAAGGTTTTGAACAGATGATTTTTTTTTTTGCAAGTTTTTCCAACAGAGCAAGCAAAAAAATAAATGATAATACAGAAAATTCAAAAGCTTGTTTTGCTCATGTCTTTAGACTACTCTTAATGGCACTACCAGTGACTCTCTTCTTGCCTTCTGTAGGAAACACAGCATTCTGATTTGTATGGATTTCATCATCCATGCACAAATGAGCATAGGCAGCTTAACAGCATGCCTTTTGAATAGTCCTTTTCTGCCATCCCTAGGCTTCTTATATTCTTGTTATAGCAATATGAGGATGTCTGCTATTGCCTCCACTCAGCGATGACTCAGCAGTCATTGTTGGTCATTTCAGTATCTTCCTGGCTATTCAATAGATTATAGACACAAGCACTTATAAAAAGATTCATTTGATTTTTGCTGCCAATACTTGACCTTTCTGCAAATGCACTTTGGGTACTTCACTATTGTTTTATTATAGAATCATAGAATCCATGAAGTTAGAAGGGACATTTAAACGTCATCTAGTTCAAATCTCTGCAATGAACAGACATCCACAGCTTGATTATGTTGCTCAGAGCCTGGTCCAGCCTGATCTTGAAAGTTTCTAGGAATGAGGCATCCACACCTGTCAGGGCAACCTGTGCCAGTGTCTCACCACCCTCACTCTAAAAGACTTTCCTTATATCCAACTTGAATCTCCCCTGTTTAAGCCTGAAACCATTTCCCCTTGTCCTATCATAACAGATCCTGCTAGAGATTCTGCCCCTTCTATCCTGAGCTCCCCTTTAGATACTGAAAGGCCCCTTTTCAGATCTTCCTGGAGCTTCTCTTCTCCAGGCTCAACAGCCTCAGCTCTCTCAGTCTGTCATCATAGCAAAGGTGTTCCATTCCAAGGATCACTTTTGTGACCTTCCTTTGGATGTGCTCCAGTAGGTCCTTGTCTCTACATGGAAGAGGGGCAGGATCACTTCCTTTGGCCTGTTAGGTGCACATCTTTGGATGCATTTCAGGATATGGTTGGCTTTCTGGGCAGCAAGGGCACATTGCTGGCTCATGTCCAACTTACCATCCACCGGTACCCTCAAGTCCGTTCTGGCAGGGTTGTGCTCAATCCTTTCATCCCTCTACTTGTTTTGGTAGTGGATGTTGCCTTTACCCAGGTGCAAGACCTTGCACTTAGATTTTTTTAACTCCATGAGGTTCTCCTTGGCCCACTGCTTAAGCCTGTCTAGGTACCTGCAGATAGCATCCCATCCTCTGGTGTGTCAACTGCAACCCACAGCTTGGTGTCATCCACAAACTTCCTGAGCGTGCACTCAACACCTAACTGTTGATGAAGATACTAAAGAGTATCAGTCCCAGCACTGACCCTTGCGGGACACCACTTGTCACTGATCTCCATCCAGACACTGAGACATTGACCACCACTCTCTGGACACGATCCTAAAGCCAGTTCTTTGTCCATTGAACAATCTACCCATCAAATCTATATCTTTCCAATTTGGAGAGATGGGTATTGTGGGGCAATACTGTGTATCTAAGGCCTTACTGAAGCCCAGATATATGTCATCAGTTAATCTTCCTTTGTCCATTGATACATTTGCATCATCTTAAAAGGTCACTAGGTTGGTCAAGCAGGACGCATAGACTTGCAGATGCTCAGATTTCTCAGGTGATCAGAAACCTGACCTTCACTCATGGCAGGAGCAATGTTGCTTCCCTAATCCCCTCCATTCAAACCAAAAGTTTGAGGGCTGTGTGACCAGCAGTTATCAGAGCAGACTGAAGCAAAAAAGTTGCTGAGTACCTCAGCCTTTTCCTTGTCTTTTGCTACCAGCTTGCCTATGTCACTCAGTAGATGCGGAGTACAACCTGCTGAACCTTCTTTTCCTGATCCTCCTAGATTTTCCTCTTCTGGTTGAGGTATCTGTAGAATCCTTTCTTGTTCTTCCTGGCAACCCTAGTCAAGTTTATTTCAAGTTGGGTCTTGGCTCCCTTGACCCCATCCAGACGCAACCTATTCTTCCCACAGTACCTGTCTCTGTTTCCTCTGCCTGTGAATTTTCTTCTTACTCTTCAGTTTGACTATCAGGTCCTGTTCAGTCATGCTGGTCTTTTGCCTTTGTTTCCTGACTTGCTATATCTGGGGTTGGAAAGCTTTTATGCCCTGAGGAAAGCTTCCAAAAATGTCTGTCAACTCTGTTCTGCACCCTTGCCCATGAAAACAGTTTCCCAAGTGTTTTGTTGGCTATCTCCCTGAAGAGCTGGAAGTTAGTTTTCCTAAAATTTAGTGCCCTAATTTTACTCACTGACTGTCTTATAGCCCTTAGGAGTGTGAACTCCATCATAGGATGGTCTTTATAGACCAGGCTACCTCCAATCCTGATGTCACCAATCAGTTCATTGGCATTGGTGAGCAACAGGTCCAGTAATGCATCTCCCTTGGTGGGGCTGACTGTTACTTGACTCAGTAATTATTCTCCCTGCATTCCAGGAGCCTCCTGGGTTGCTTACAGCTCACTATGCTTCTTTTCCAGCAGATATCTGGGTGGTTGAAGTCCCCCAGCAGGACAAGTGCTAACAATTGTGACACTGGAGGTAGAAGACCTCATCAACAGGCTTTACTTGACCAGATGGCCTGCGGTAGACATCAGTCACAACATTCCCTTTGGTGCCTCAGTCTCTATCATTCATAGGCTTTCATCTTGCTCATGACTCTTCTTTAGGGACAGCTTTTCACATTCTATTCTTCTCCTGATGTAGATAGCAATGCCTCCCCCACTCCTTCCTTACCTGTCCCTTCTGAATAACTTGTAGCCTTTGATAGCCACGGTCTAGTCATGAGTCATCCCAACTGGTTTTGGTGATGGCAACTATATTGTGGCTTTCTTGTTGCACAGTAGCTTCCAGTTCCTCCTGTTTATTTCCCAAGCTGTGTGCATTGGTATAGAGGCAGTTCATTTGGGCAGCTGGTCTTGTCACTTTCCTACAACTTCTTAATTTCTTTTAAATATTTCCCTTGATTTTCCCTGTTCTCTTCTCCTATGGCCTCTGCACTCACTGCCTCATTATCATAGGATTTTGTATGTGCTGCAGTGTTGCCAGCACCTCTCAAGGCATCATGTTCTTCAAGGACCCTGTTAGCATCCTGTCCCTCTAATATATCTATGCCACTGCACACCTTATCATGGGAAGGCTCACTGTCCCCCTCATTGCCTTATTAATGGTCAATTTATTCTCTTACGGACTAGAGATGCTTGATCTCTATGTTTTCTGCAGTCCTGATCTGGTGTCTGTTAAAGAAGTCAATGAAACCATGAATGATTTTTGTGATTACACTGTCCCAAATGCTAAGAGATCAGTTGAATGAAAAGTTCTATGTGTACTGAAAGATATTTTTGGCTTTTAATGTAGCAGCTCTTCGAAAAAGAGTCCTTATTATATTTTCTTTCTCTCTCTCTCTCTAGCTCTGATGGGAATCTTGCCTTCAGTACTCAATCTTAGATCTCAACAAATGAAAAATATTTTCTTTGCTATCTCTGTTCTGGCATGTTTGGACATTCTAACTAAACCAAGTCTGCCTAGCAGGAACTGTTATCTGGCATTGTGCAATACTGAAGGTACCATCTGTTTTGCAGAGTATACCTGTTCCATGTCAGTGCTAAATGGCACAGTGTACTTCATCCTGATATCCATGGCCCAAAATTCTGGCAACAGTAAAAACGAAAGAGCAAATTCTCTTTTATGATGTTGTGGTTTACTACTGATAGACAGCTCAGCACCACAGCTGCTTTCTCATGCCCTTTCTTCTGCAGGATAGGAGAACATAAAATGAAAAAGTTCCCCCTGTCCTCCCAGCTAGCTAGACCTTGCCATATCAACTCAGCACATTTATTCACTGAATCCACAAGTCTGCTTATGAAAGCAGAAATCTGGACCAAGTAGATGTTGCATTGACAAATACTGCAATACATTTTTATGTCTTGATTCAAAACTGAATACTAGTGTGAAGATTTCCATTTGTTTTTTACTTGTGTCACATAGGTAGAAAGATCAAACTGCTTAAGAAAACAAAACTGCAGAGTTTTTCAGAAGGAAGGTAAATAGAATTGCAACCACAGAATATTCTGAGTTTCATTAGTACAGGCTAGGGGCTGATCTGCCTTCTGGAGGGAAGGTCTGTTGAGAAGGACCTGGTGTCCTGATGGAGCCAGCAGTGTGCCTTTGTGGCCAAGAAGGCCAGTGGTATCCTGGGATGCACTGAAAACAGTGGACAGAAGGTTTAGGGAGGTGATGCTCTGCCTCTACGCTGCCCCGGTGAGACCATATTTAGAATACTGTGTCCAGTTCTGGGCTTCCCTGTTCAAAAAAGTTAGGGATCTCCTAGAATGAGTTTGACAGAGGGCCACAAAGATGATTTAGGGCCTGGAGCGTTTCCCCTATGGGGAAAGACTGAGTAACCTGGATCTGCTCAACTTGGGGAAAAGAAGACTGAGGGAATTTCTAATTAATGTTCATAAATATCTGAAGGGAGGTGGGAGGCAAATGGATGAGGCCAGGCTCTTCTCAGATGGTGTGCAGTGGATAAGGAGTAATGGCCTAAAACTTGTACATAGGAAGTTCTCTATTAGCATGTAGAAGGATTTCTTTACGGTAAGGTGACAGAGCACTGGAACAGATTTCCATGGAGGTTGTGAGTGAGTGTCTTGCTATGGAGACATTTGAGGCCCATTTGGATGCCTACCTGTGTTACCTATTGGATGGTACCTGCTTTAGCTGGGGGGTTGGACTCGATGAAGTCTTCCAACTTCTGCAATTCTCTGATTCTGTGGAAGGGACCCAGAATGATCATCAAATCCTATCCCTCGTTCCACACAGGACCATCTAAAATGCAAACCCTATGTCTGAGAGGATTGTCCTAATGCTCCTTGAACTGCAGCAGCCTGTGATTGTGACCACTGCTCTGAAGATCCTTGTCTATGCCCATTATTTTCTGAGGAGGAATCATTTCCTGGTATCCCATCGTACCCCTCCCAGTAACTGCTCCATGCCATTGCCTTGGGTTCTAAAACCCAAAGTCCTGTAAGAACAGCATTATACAGAAAGACTTTATGATGTTAAAATGTTAAATGTCAGAGAAAAAAAAATGGGGGCAATATGTCCAAAGTGCATGTCCTCTACTTGGTAGCCAAAGTAAGCACTAGCACAAGAACTATGTACAATGGAGTGAGTAAAAGAGTGGCTAGGGTACAGGACAAACATCACCTCATAAGCCTGCAGCCAGAAGAGCATATAAGGTTAGCAAATAAGTTTGACTGGGAACTACTTGTCCAGAGAAACTCATTCCACCCTTGATGATACAGCCTTGTAGACACTGAAAGCTAAGTGTCAGTCTGTTACAGAAGCCTGGTGGGTGTAAACAGGATAAATGTCTTACATGTTGGCTGAACAACAGCATCACCAGCTTTGTAAGGACTCTATGATAGACCCGGTTAACTCTTTGAGTATAAAATGTTCTTTGGCAGGTAAGAAAATATAGAACAGAAAGAACTCTGCTCTTAACTCTGCTTTTATTTTGTAATGATAAAGGAATCCAAAGGTGACATTGCTTTGTTACACTTAGTAGTTTTATAATTGTAAGAGAAATATAGTGACAAAAATAAATAATGTATCAAATCCTTTCCAATTCTCTGCTATCTTTAAGCTAAAATTTGTATTTCAAGTTACTAAATGGCTGTATTAATTTAGAGTGCAAGTGAAAGCTTCGTATTTCATTGACTAGAGATAGATTGATGGCAGAATTTTAAGCTGACCCTGTCTAACTCTGGCAAAAACAAAACAAAACAAAACAAACAAACAAACAAAAACAAAACTGTAAAAGAATTATAATTTGCTTCTAGGACATTCCACACCTCTTAGGCAGAGAAGCACTTTATACTCCATTTACCATATGTGATTTATTGAAATGAGAGGTCAGGTGAATGGTTTGTACTCTTCTGGATCACGTCCTTGCCCTGGGGCTGTACTTCAGTCAATAAGGAAACATGATTTTGTTAGCAGGTGGATTTGCATTCTGTTTAACTCTATCACAACTTTGGCATATGCAATTTACGTCTGCAGATAGACACAGAAATAAGTGCAGGCAAATAAAATACATTTGTGTTAAGAATTTAAACGAATGACAGAATATCCCAATTTGGGAAGGACTCACAAGGACTGATGAATCCAACTCCTGGCTCCACACAGGACCACCCAAAATCCAAACCCTGTGCCTGAGAGCATTATTCATATGCTCCTCAAACTTGGCAAGCTTGAGGCTATGCCCACTGCCCTGGGGAACCTGTTCCATGCCCACTGCACTCTGGTGAAAAGCCTGTCCCTGATCTCCAGCCTGACCCATTTTCATTGAAAATTTCATTTTCAATGGAATTTGAAATTTACCAAAGACTTCAAGAAAGTGAATGGTCTTGACAAGACATGCAGTGTAATACAGAATTCTTGTATACTAAGCACTAAAATACGAGTCCTTAAGTTGACTGATTTGCGCCCAGCTTTTTGCTCGCTATTTTGATGATGTACTTGTTTGAATTACAGGTGATGAGATAGTAGCACGCACTTTTTCTACAATGTAGACATTAAACTCTGAGATTCCAGCTCAGGATATTTTATTTTACATGCAACCCCAAAGTGGTCAGAAAGAATTTATGTATGGAATCCTTGGGGCTCATTGCCGTGCTGTTTTTGCAGTGCTGGAAGATAGGACTGAGGTTTAAGACTATGGCATCTGCACAGCGTTGGCACTCCCATTCAGGTAGTACAAGTGAACCGTCCATCCGCGTTGTTACCGCATGCCTGTGAGCTGCCGATGCCGTTAGCACCGCCGGGAGCAGCAGCCCAGGGCAGCCGAGGCCCGGCACCCGCCGGCTCCCGCCTCGAGACCTTTCCGGCTCCGGCGGGGCTGCGAGCAGAGCCGAGCTGCGCGCCGGGGCCGAAGGAGGCGGCACCGCCCGTGCCCCGCAGCAACCGCCGCCCCACCGCACTCCTCGCAGGGGCCATCGCCCGCGGCCCGCCTCCCTTCGGCTCGACGGGCACCGGGGCGGAGCGGGGAGCGGGGCCGGCCCGCCCCGCCCCGCCGAACGCCCGGCGGAGTGGTGCCGCCGGCTCGAGCCGCCGCCTCTCGCCCCGTCCCGGCCGCGGGCGCAGGAGCCGCGCGACAGCACTGCCAGCAGGGGCGATGGACGCCGAGGCGGCGGGAGATGAGCAGTCTCGCCTGCGCGCGCTCTTCCTGGCCTGCGACGCCAACGGCTCGGGCCGCATCGAGCGCGAGGACTTCGCGGCGCTCTGCGCCGAGCTGCGAGTGCGGCCGGCCGAGGCCGAGGCCATCTTCCAGCGCCTCGACAGCGACCGCGACGGGGCCATCACCTTCAGGGAGTTCGCCCGCGGCTTCCGCGGCGCCACGCGGCGGCGGTCCAGCGGCGGCCCTGGGGAGCAGGAGCCGGTGGAGGAGGGCGAGGAGGCGGCCGCGACGTGGAGCACCGCGGGGCTGGAGCAGCCCTGGAGAGACTTCGAGGTGCGGCTGGGGGACGAGGCCAGGTACATCCCCAGGTAAGTCCAGGAGCACAGAGACCCTGCGCTGCTGCCGGCGCTGCGAGGATCCCGGGCTGCATGTGCCCGGTGTCTGCGGAGCCCCGAGGGCAGCCCAGCGCCGCTGGCGCGCTGTTCTCCGGGAGAAAAGGGCTCCGCGCTCTGGTTCTGGGATTTCCAACTCTTGTGCTTTTTCTCTTTTTCTTTTCCCTTTTCCTCTTTCTTTTCCTTTTTCTTTTTCTCTCTTTCTTTTTCTTTTTTTCTTTTTCTTTTTCATTTTCTTTTCCTTTTTTTTTTTTTTTTTTCCTTTTCGTTTTCTTCTTTTTCGTTTGCCTTTTTCTTTTCCTTTCTTCTTCTTCTTTTTCTTTTTCTTCCTTTTTTCTTATGTCTCTCTGTACGCAACTTCTCCGTCTCACTGCTCTCCGATCAACCCACGCGGGACGCTCGGGCATGCACATCACGGCATCCCAGCACTCCGGCAACACGCTGTGCCCCAGGAGCCTCCGCCTCCGGTGCTGGCGGGATGAAGGACGCTGTCGGGGAGTGAGGGAGAATCAGGTCTGCCGGCTCAGAGCCGCTCGGCTGCGTTTCGCTGCAGGGCGTCGGCATTAACATACCTGAAACTAGAGGTGCTTTAAGTTGTTGCAAAAATATTGCCCGTAAGAATACCGGGTCATTGTATTGCATGTAAAAGTTGCAATTTAAACTGAAAAACAGAAAATCGGGGTTTAAGGTTTTGGCGGTAGACCAGACTAGATGTGTGGCTATACGCAAAGGAACTTAAGTAGAGATGAAGTGTGAGACACACAGGAGACAAGTCTGTAAGTTTTCTGCCACTCATATCGAATTACAGTTTGCTGCTTTACACATTCCAGATCAGGGGCAAGTATAAAATCCTGCTCCTCGTATAATGCTCCTCAAATTACTTCCTAGTCCAGTAATACGGTTTTAGCTATTTCTAAAAGGCTGTTTATCTCTTCAAAGAACTTCTCAGAGATTTACAGAATCCTCATGTCCTCCCTCCCTTCCTCCCTTCCTCCCTTCCGTCTTTCTCTCTCTTTCTTTCCCTCTTTTCCTCTTTCTCTCTTTTCCTGAAAGTGGAATATAAGTAACACTGCTTATACTGGAATGTTCTGTGCTTGTCAGTGACTTCTGAATGATCTGATCTTTTATACCAAGTTCCTGATGTCCTCCCTGCTGTAAGTGAAGACAAAGAGAAGTAAACCCTCTTTGTTAGAGAGTCTGCAGCAGCAATTCAGTACTTAGCCTGAAGGCAGACAGTAGCTCAATAGGTGATATAAAAGTGACTCAGGACCCATGATGGCATGTGAAAGCCTGCCTTTAGGCAGTAAGCCCATATATGTGCTACAGCAGTAGCAGTGCAAGTGCAGCTGGACTCTTGCAGGAGAGGATAACTGGAGCTGGAGATGGGTGTCCCTCTGACACCTCACCGTGCAAACATGTCATTTCATTATACTGCTTTGGGATTGTAATGCGTCAGATTGCAAACACAGCTGAGCATCAATAATTAAGTATGTGTGTCAGGTGGGCTGTTGCCTGATGTAAATGTTTCCCATTCATGCTCAGCTTTGTGAATACCTTGGAACACCCTTCACAGTTGGCTGTGTTTGTTAGGTTGTGCCAACGTCAGCCCAAGAACAGTGTGCCCTTTGTTTTCCTTTTTTTTTTCATCTCTCTTGTCCTGAAGCTGTGGAAGCAGACTTTGTTGCAGCTCAGCTTTTTTCCATTTATGGCACACTTTTTGTTGTTGTTGAAATGTCTGTAGAAGTTTTTCTTTATGTAAATAGCCCCACTGAAAATGTTTGGGTCAAGTATGTGAATAATAGTGAATATCCTAAAACTGTCAGAGGAGTCTGAGGGTTTTAAATGGAAGAATATAATTAAATCATGAAAAGTACTTGCTTATTGTTTTGCTTAAATTATTTATTTTTAGTTGTTTGCCAGTTCAATTTTTTCTTTATCTGTTTAAAAAAAAACAACAACCCAGACTTATGTTAGTGCACAAAGCAGTCAGTGTTATCACCCTTTATATTTGCAGTTACATCTTTTGGAAAATCATGAGAAAAGTAACTACAAGGAAGGTGCTCCTCCAGTGGGGATGAGTGAAGTCTACTTTTTCTGATCTCAACCACGTAGGATTGTGGGGTTTGGTCTCTCCAGGTTCTGTGTTCTGGCCGCACTCTAGCACATTACTGGCATATGCTTTCATACTGCTATGGTTTCTATTAAAAGAAATGCAAGGCGTGGGAGATAGAGTGGGAGAGATGGAAATCGAAAAGGAATCTGTATCTAGTACACATGGTTCATCCTCTTTCTCTGAAAATGAGCTTTCAGATACCATGCATAAGCCATCATAAATGCAGGTGTGCAAACCCCTGTACCACCGATTAATTTCTTAACTTTGTCCTTAATGAAGAAGTAGTCTTCAGATAGGCATCGTTTACTGTTAGGTACTGCCTAGTTCCAGAATATTCTGAATTCAGTTAATATTTAAAAAATATTGTTACTGTGGGGTGAATCATGCCACTCTGTAGTTTGGTGCACAGTTCTGTGAACTTATGCTGTGATCTCTTGTAGTTAAATAAAGGTGAATGACTTAAAAAGTTTGTTTTCAGTCCAGCTTCTTCCCTGTCCATCTGAGGAGATCTTCAGGGCTGGGTTCAGTTATATGTCTTGGTGAGGGGCACACATGAGTCAAATTACTGTTGGTCATTATCTTCATGTGTACTTAGCAGACAATTGTGCCTCGAGCACAAAAAATGCCAGTATAATGTGTGAAGCTGTTCTTCTCCCTTGCTGTTTAACACAAATGATGGCAGTGCTTTTGGTTTCTATGATGTGAATTCCCATATAGAGTATAGCTGTGTGAGCTGCAGGAGATGTTTTTTGTTGTAAATTCAGACCTATTTGCTGGTCTATTCCTCTAGGAATTGTTTGTGGTGACACAGCAGCAGAAAAGGTGTTAAGAAATGTATCTATTTGGTGCTCCAGGCAGGAGTTCTCCAGTGTATTGCTTGTGCTGAAAGGCTTTAGCCCTTGGCTGTGTTAACTAGTGTTCCATTCCATTTTAATATGTGATCATCCTCAGATCTGTTTCTCTACTCCCTTACCTCCTTTAAGCATGTGTAGTTGTCTCCTGATGGCAGTGCTTTTCCATTCCTCATCATCGTTGGAACAGAATAATCCAACATCTGCTGGCACTTCAAGAGAATTCTTATTAGCTCTATGACACTTATATATGTCAGTAAATCATAGCCAAAATCTTCTCAGGAAACAAGTTCTGAACTTTTTATTTTGAAGTTCTTAAATCAGAAAGAACTAAGATTTTGAACTGCTGCATGTAGTGTACATTCTGGTGTATTATAGGAACAAATGGAATCCCTTTTAACAATAGCAGGTGATATTTGTGTGATATTTGGCAAATTGGATCTGTATAGAAAATGTGGATTTGGGGCCGTGGTAAAGTGAGAAAAGAGTTTTGATTTTAACATTAACTGCTTATAGTGCAAGGGCAGGAGGTACTCATAATATGTACTGCTGGCCTGCATGAGAGGAGAGAAGCTGCAGAAAAACCAGTTTCACTTGTGCTCTCATGAGCCGTGATGAATTTTTGACAAAGCCAATGCAGAGCACAGCTCAGGTCTTGCTGACAGATTGCATTTCCTTCCAAGAGATGGAGAACACTGGAGATTTCCTTGGAAGTGGATATGTGTTTCTCAGGGAGGCAATAGAGGCAAAGCCTGAGGAAAAGCAGCTGCTTGGAATTCTTTTATCACAGCACTGGAAAAAGGAACTTTGCTGCAATAATCACATCTCATCTTTTAATACATCTCATGACAAGGGACTAGCAAATGCAATCTTGCTGAAAGTGTGACTGATGCCTTTCTATGAGATAGAAGACTTTCGGAGCCACCTTCGGCTTTCTTGCTTGGCTTGTTTTGTTTTCTTTTTTTTCCTTTTAAGCAGAATAGTTTCTGTGCGAAAGAACTTAGGCTCTACAGCATTTGTTTTTCTGAAATTTTTGTAAATCAAGCTCCTGAGCCATAAGTCCATCCTTCAGGATGTTCTCCTTTTCCACAGACTTCATCTTTTCCTTCTGTCCCATGGGCTTTTTCTACTCCAGCTCCACTACCTGCTCCAAGCTACTCCTTTGCCTTCAGGCAGAGAACAGTGCTAATTCCATGGAAATATTAAAATTTCCTTCCCTGAGAATCAGCTGAGGTTCTCTTGCCTAGACTATCAAATGGAGTTTGTAGATTTGTTCTTCTTTTGATACAATCCAATCTGTGAAAAGACAGGTTATGTTGGTAGTGAAAAACACTATGTTTCAGGTTGAGAAACACCTGGAAGTTATTTCTGTATGAAAATTTCATGGAATCATGTGTTTCCTGAAGGCATTTAATCAAGAAGAAAGTATTAGGCCAGACTTGTTCAACCCACACCCTTGGGGCTGCATGCAGCCTGGCCCTGCTCACTTCGCATCTGTCTCCCACGCCATGCAATCATGGCGGTGGCTCGGAATGGCTTGGCCCTGTCCCAGGTGGACTCCCATTCCTCAGAATAACCACACATTGATGTGTAATCTGCACCATCTGTGCTGCAACCAGGGCATGGGGAGGGTGCAGTGCAGTGCCGACTTAAGTGACGGCAAATAACTATATGCATTTTCATACGCTGACTAAAAGTCTTGTGAACAGCAAAAAATATGCAGCTGTGCTTTCCATTGCTGTAAGGGAATTTGAGAATAGGTTTCAAGAGCTCCAAAAAGGTAGTCAGTTTTTTAATGCATTTGTGACTTCTTTTTAATTCAACATAAATACATTTTTAAAATTGAATCAGATATTCAACTGAAAAATCTGATTATGTCTCTCCACTAGAGTTCTATGAGAGAGAAGGCTGTTCCTCAATTCACAATCACACTGTACACATGTCATAACTTTTGGCACCATGCACCTTTTTTGAAAAATTGTTTTCAAGGATGAAACAAAGAGGAATAATATCAAAAACATCTGGGAAATACTTTGAGAGGTCACTAAGAACTGCAAACACTACCACTGAACCAGACTGATGCAGTTTGTTTCACAAAAACAAGGTCAAATATCCCACTTGTTTTATGTTTTCCTTTCATTCCTTTTTTTTTCCTTTCTATTTTTTAAATGAAAATATTAAAAATTAAAATAGGTTTTGTTACTTATATGCATTGACTATATTATATAATTTACAAAGGCTGCTCTGAAAAGAATGCTATTTATCTATGTTATTCTTTTGACCCATGACAACAGAGGTGTATGGTGGAAGTATGTCAATAGAGGTTAAACGTTCCCATCAATATTCCATTACATTTTGTTGCTGTCTGACAGATGGCAGCAGAGGGGCAGTCTGACAGAATGGTGTCCGACATGGAAGTGCATATGAAGCAAAGGGGGTGTCACTGAATTCCTCCATGTGGAAAAAAGGGCACCCATTGACATTCATTGATTCTTGACAAGCATCTCTGACAAGTAAACAGTGGATGTGAACACAGTGAGGTGGTGGGTAGCGCATTTCAGCAGTGACAGTGGATTACCTCTGCTGTGTAGGTTTTTATGAATACAGCATTTAGGCTCTTGTTCATTGCTGATGAAAATGCATAGCTAATAGTGCTGACCATATTGAACAATACTGTTTTGTAGCTGTGAATTTGCTCTATCAAATAGTGTCATCGAACTCATTGTATCAGTTGTAGTTTCCATGGAAATAAATAAGAGGCACTACTTTCAAAGCAACCCAACTTTATGTGACCCAGCTACATATCCAGTATGTTTGCATTTCTGTACAAGCTATTTCTCTATCCATGGTAGCTAACAGAGGTTATTATCTCCAGTGTAAGGACAATTGTCAGATTGTAATACCCCTTTCTCTTCCTCTTACTCAGGCTTTCTTGGCTCAGGTCACATTACATTTCATCCCTTCTTATCCATGTTAGATGTGAGGTTCTACAGACAATGAGTGTTTTTATAAGCTACACTGGGAAGGGTGTTGCAATAGAGAACATTCTAAAGCTTAGAAACTGGAGCACATTCTACAACTATAGAAATAAAAAACACGTCTTTCAGGCAATGGAAAAACTATAGCAACATGGATAAGGAAGAGGACAGAAGTGAAGGCAAATGTCAGAAAACTGTCAAGGGATTCTTTGGAGTCAGTGTAAGGATTTTTGTTGTAGAAGAAAAGAATAGGACCTGAAGGAATGTCATGAAGCTGTGATGGGAGGGCCTGATTGAATATCAAGAATAGGTTCTTCACCATATGTTGGTAGGCATGGAACAGGCTCCTCAGAGTAGTAGTCATGGCCCCTTGCCTCTGAGGTTCAAGAAGCATTTGGACGCCTCTCTCAGTCATATGTTCTGATTTTTGTGTGGTCCTTTTCGGAGCCAGAAGTTGGACTCAATGATCCTTGTGGGTGCTTTGCAACTTGGGATATTCTGACTCTGTGATTTGGTCAAGTTTTCTTACCTCTTGTTAAAATCCCAGCCCAGAGGGACACCTCTAACCCCGGTGAGCTTATAGCTTATCTTGCTATGTTGCTGTTTGTAAGTCTCTACCTTTCTAAAGCAGATGCAGGTAACTAATCATCAAATAGTGATGGAAGGAAGACAAACTGAATTTTTATCATGCAAGGAAAAGTGGTACTGTAACATCACTGGCAAATCTTTGATTTTCTTCTGTTTTCCACTGGCTTACTGCGATTTGTCCTATAGTTGGTGAAAAATGGTGCTTCAAATACACTCATTTAGGTGAAACTAAGTGGACCATGTAACCCGGCTTACTTTCCATGGGAATTACAAAGGGAATGGATATAAGAACCTCAGCAACTACTTAGTCTTTTTTTTTTTTTTTTAATAAATTCCACCAATGTTCTTTGAACTGTATTCAGAGTGTGGACCAGTAGGCCAACTGCCACTGTACATTCAGCCATCCAGAACAGTACTAGGAGTTGCTGTGAATTGGTTTAAATGGAATTATGCCATGTAATGTATTCTAAGTATCTGTATCTGATACCTCTAAACCCCCCCCCTTTTTTTTTTCTTTTTTTTTTTCCCCTTTGCTCCTCCTTATTCCAGTTTAGTGTTTTGGATCTATTATATTACAGATGGCATTATTCTCAGGGCAGATTTATTTTCTTTCTGTAATGCAGTAACTTTATGTAATACAAAAGCTGACATGTGAAGATGTGAAAATAGTGGCTAATTTCATATACTAATATTACAGAGAAGGGAAACTAAAATAATAAGTTCTTTTAGATGAAGTAAGGTAAAGCCAGAGAAGAACTTGTCTAGTGTACTGTATTTTTTCAAGCCACTCATGCCTTGTGCCTGTACGTGGTAGAAGCAGCAAAAAAGCATGTGGGGTAGGCTGTGAAAACATACAACTAGAGGGTCCAGTGGGACAGTTTCTTTCATGTTGTGTATTAAAAAAGCTCTTTCTATGCATTTGCAATTGAATGCCTACAGTTAAATTAGTGAGGAACTAACTACTAACTAGTGGGGCACCCTTAAGAGCATTTCACATGAATTTTGTTGAAACTGAATCAAGAATTTCTGAATTGTTATACTGCAAAGACTACTGAATGTTTAACAATTATCATAGTAAAATCTGTTTGTGAAATCTTTCTTGATAAATAATATGAATAACTAACAAACATGCAAAAAGAAATAATATGTATTCAGTGGGAGCTGGAAACATACAAATACTTTTGGTAATGTCCGTTGCAACCATTTTGCCCTGTTGCAGTGGTATTACTAATAATTAGTAAAACACATAAAAATAGGATTGATTTAAAATATAGAAAGAAATGATTAACAACAATTTCTCTTAGAATCACAGAGTTATATAATGGTTTGTGTTGGAAGGGACCTTTAAGATCATCTACTTCCAACCCCCTACTATAGCATCTCCACTAGATCAGGTTGTTCAGAGCCCCATCCAGCCTGGCCTTGAATGCCTCCAGAGACTGGGTGTCCACAGCCTCACTGAGCAACCTGTCCCAATGTCTCACTGCCCTCACAATAAAGAATTTCTTCCTAACATCTAGTCTAAATCTATCCTCTTCCAGTTTAAAACCATTTCCTGTTACTGTTACTGATCTGTTACTATGTGCGCTAATAAAAAGTCCCTCCCCAGCTTTCCTGTAGGCCCCCTTCAGGTACTGGAAGGCATAAGCATTTAAGTAGCATTCCCTCAGTTTTGTTACATGACTAATTTCTCCTGTTTTTCTGTTGCTTACGTCAGTTGTTGAGTAATGTTTTTAAATAAGATTTCCTGTAAAGCTGCAATAGAAGTACTCAGGTGAGTGTCATTGGGAGTTTCATTGGCCAATTTGAGACTAAAAGAGCCTTGCAGGTGCTTTCCAGGATTCTGCATGGTTTTATTTCAATGGGCTTTGTTATGTTTTCTAACCCTCATAAAACAAGGTCACAGATATTTTGAGTCCATCTGTATGGTAGTCAGTCAATGGACCGAGAATGAATAATAAGTACAAGATACTTCTTTCATCACACAGAATTAACTCTCATAGTAACTATTTTTTTGCTTCCTGCTACTGCACCTTAAAGCAAGCAGACAGTGGTATGGCAGGGGCACAGTAGTGTGGAGAGACTAGTTCTTATCTTCAGTTCTGGTATGTGTATTTGCATGAGCTTTTAAAAAAAGCTGCAAGGGAGAGTGACAGACATTCTTACAAAGAGAATGAAAATTGCACAGATTCTTTACAATATTCCTTATAATACAGACGTTTTTGATTCTGGAACAAAGTATTGTAGGGAAAGGCCAAACTAATGGTTGTTTCTCCAGTTCCTCAGTGTAAGACACTGCATTTTCTCTTGTACTACAGCCAGTAACAGTCCGTGAGACAAGAGATTTCTGGTGATAGTCATGTGCTGTTTTTTATCCCTGGACTCTTAGTACAGACTGAGATGCTGTATAGTTTTATGGATTCATTTCTATCTAAAGGCAGCAAATGACTAACCCTGCAGAAGATAAGGTGAGAAAGATAAAGTGCTTGTGAAAAAGGTGATGTATGTCCTTAAATATCCAACCATGATTTAGTAACTTGCGATTTGGAAAAGGCTCAGGTAAACATTTGCTCATGTAACAAATTGTCTTAGTATTAGGTAAAAGAGTTTTGCCACTGTTTGCTTTCTAGGAAATAAAGTTGTTAGCAGACATCTCCTTGCCAACACTGAAATTGAGGGTAAAAATATAACTTTATAACATTGATCTTGTGTTTATATTTTTTATTTCTTAAATTCGTATATAGAATCATGGAATTGTTTGAGTTGGAGGACACTCTTAAAGGTCATCTAGTCCAACTCCTCTGCACTAAACACTACAGCTACGTGAGGCTGCTCGGAGCCCTGTCCAGCCTGACCTTGCATGTCTCCAGGGACTATCCACCATTTCTCTGGACAGCCTGTTCCAGTCACTCAGACTGTGCTCAGTGTATCTACCATGTAAGATAGATAACTTCTAATTGAGACTAGATACCAGGAAGAACTTTTTTTGCTGTAAGAGAAATGAGACAGTGGAACAAGTTGCCCCAGAAAGGCTGTGAATTCCCCCTCCCTGGAGGTCTTCAAGACTAGGCTGGATGGGGGCTTTGATCGACTTGATGTAGAGGGAAGTGTCAATGCCTATAGAAGTGGAGGGATGAAACAGAATAATCTTAAAAGGTCCGTTCCAGCCCACACCATTCTATTATTCTACAATTCTGTCCATCTCGCTGTTACTACTGTCATTTCTGTTTAACACACCACACTGTTAAAGAAATTTGTGAACGCCCACACTGTGCGAAGTGGCATTGTTCAGTGGCTAGTTTCAAATATGCACAGCAGCTGCTTCTGTGTAAAATCTGAAATTATACTGGAATAGTTTGTTAGCTGTTTTAGTGACGTGTTTGCAGCTCTGAAGGACAACTGCTGAAGTGCTAAGAATTCATGAAATGCAGCATATGTTACCATACCCAGCTATCTAAATAAATGGAATTTTAAATAGAGGGATTATGAGAGATTGTGTTTTGTAATGTTTAAAGTACAGTCATGCTCCAGCTTCAAGGCTAATCAACAGTAATGGAAGTACAGTAGGAATGCTATAAATGGTATCACCTCGAGACACTAAACTTACTGTTTGTGCAGCTGCTTGTACTTGGAAGTCATTGTTTAAATACTACAAATCTGCTATATACTTGCATTTTAACTGAGATATGCTGAACATGAATCACCAACGGATTTTGTGGTATTTGCTGTCATCAGAACCATGCTGAAATTCTCTGTTGTGCAGTAATCCTTCACTGCAGAAATCTCACTTCTGAATGTAGTACAGAGAAAAAAGAGTGTATATTTGAAGAGATAAGACTTTTTTTTTTTTTTTTTTTTTTTATCCTGGTGTGAGTATTTATCTTGGAGTTTTAATGACTGTGGTTGAAAAAGGAAAATGTCTGTGACTGTTTTTTCTAAAGGTGAAATATCAAGTAAAAACACCTACCTGTGAATCTTAATATTACTCTGTTTAAGTATGTTATGAAAATGAAATTTTATGCATACATAGTCAGAGTACTGTGTTGAGTTTAAATTATCTTCTGGAGATGCTAAGTACACCTAAAACAGAAGCCTTTTTTTGCAAGAGAGAAACTGGCATGCACGCACAAATTCCCCTGGCCTCAGAAAATCTGTATTTTTATGAGCTATTGTTATGTTTCTGTATATTAAAATAAACATCTGCATTTCAGCTACAAACAGATTTTCTGGTTTGTTGAAATTTCAGTTGTTTAAAACAGGACTCAGCTAAAACAGTTATACTGCTATTGTAGTAAAAGAAGTTATACTTTCAGTGGGAAATCATATCGAATATACAAAGTTCTGGAATGCTGATAATCTGAACTGTAAAAGTGCTTCAGGTGTCAAATCACAGTGATTGTTGATATCCTGGTTGTAGTTAATGGGTTAATCATCACTATCTTTATGGAAGATAGGAAAATGTTAGCTATCTAATAAGGAATATCTTTAAATCAAAGGTTAAGCTTTCCTGTAACAATAAAAAGAGGACAGGCATTCATGATGTGTTATAAATGCTGTGAGACCAGTAATTGCAAAACATCGTTTTTGTTTGCCTTTCTGCAACTGGTATGCTGTGTTTCCTCATTACAGATCTGCTTCCTGCACATTTGTAGACCTGCTCTCTTTTTGCTTTTTTTCCCACTTTGTTTCATCTGTAAGCTCTTGAATACTTGCTCATGTTTTGGTATATTGTCTGCATGGCAGCCAGCTTTGCTTGTCCTTGGATTACTAAATTCTGTTGTAGACATTTCTCTTACAAATTGCCTTATGGAAGTGCCATGTAACACAAGCTGTGACATGGTGTACTGTTTAGTGACCTGAAATCTGTTTATCTAATAATATGTGTTACAGTATTTTGGTGCTTGTGCTATTATTTATCTCTAAATCTTGTCAACAATCAATTTGTAATTGACAATTAAAACTGTGTACAGTCACTTGAAATGAGTCCTGATCAAATAGGAATCAGAGTATTTTATTCTTGCATTGGAGCAGCCTTTAAGTATATTTAAGTATAAATTTCAAGAGAGCTTTTAATTACTCAAGGATCTACAGAGACTTTTTTCTTTTTCCCTACTGCAATGAGTCTTCCACACGAGTCATACATGGAATTAACTTTTTACCAAAAAGAATTTTTTTTTGTGATGTAAAACAAGGTTGTCATTATTAGAGTTGTAGACAGCAGGACCAAAACAATTTGTTTTAAATGAGAGAGCTATTTTCTCTGTTCTGCTACAACTCCCATCAGGTTGTTCATACAAAAAGCGTGAAAAACATCCAGTAGCTAAGGGAGCCCTGAGTTTTATGTGGGTAGCTATGTATTATTCCAAGCTTCCATGGGTAAATTTTACATCTATTAGGTGAGTTCGTAGAATCATAGAATCGCTGATGTTGGAAAAGACCTACAAGATCATTCAGTACAATCATTCACTTATCACCAACAGTTCTCACTAAACATGTTCCTCAACACAACATCTAAACATTCCTCAAACACCTCCAGGGTCAGTGACTGCACCACCTCCCTGGGCAGCCTGTTCAAGCACTTGACCACTCTTTTGGAAAAGTAGTATTTCTTAACGTCCAGTTTTGCAGTCCATGCTTATTTATTTCCATATTATTGCAGGGCTGTTTTTCTCTGTTTATTTTACTCCCTATAGTGATGTCTTTTTTTTTTTTTTACTTAGGTAGTTGGTATTCTTATCCCCTTTAAATTTTTTTATTCAGTTTCTTAGAGCAGTAAACCTCTCCACAATGCGTAATTTATCATTATAGCCAATCTTGATTTACATTATGGATTGCTCCAGTGGTATACTCTTCGGTGTATCACAAATACAATTAAAAAAAAGTTATTTAACCTAAAAAGTTTTTCTGCAGTAGCTGTGTTAAAGAAATAGAAGAAGTAAAAATCATTTAGAAGAATTCAGATGTATCTTTGCTGTATATTCAAAGTCTTTCTTGTTAAATTTAAAAAATAGGCAATAAAGAGATACACTTCAACTTATAGCATTTTTCAAACCTCTACAGAGCATTGTTCCAAGTAAGTATGTTAAAGAACTATCTATCTTTTTAGACAGGAGCAAGTCAGTGTTCTGTATCAGAACATACACATAGTGGAACCAAGGTTAATCCAGCCATACGAGCATGTCATTAAGAACTTCATCCGAGAGATCAAACTTCAAAGCACAGAGATGGAAACCTTGGCCATTGCTGTAAAAAGGTATTTTGAGTCTTTCTTCTAGTTCATTTACGCAGTTACTTTTCTGTTTATTCTATCTTGCTGGATTAAAATGCTGTTGATTAGTGACAAAATATGCCGAACAGAATTTTCATAAACAGAGTTCAGAAGTTGTTTACATGCACGCACATTTATGTAAGTATTCCCTGTTCATGTTTTGGGTAGGTCCTGGCTTTGTTCTTACATCTAATGCCTTAAGCATTTTGACTAGTCTTCACATCTGTAACTTTGTGGTTTAGCATCCACTCCCATTACAATTTCATTTTAAAAAACATAGTTTTGCTTCCCCGGCTTCAAGGAGATTAGCTCAGGACAGGATAGATGGTGCAAGTTGCTGTTGTTATTGTCTTACAGCCTTGTCATAAGATAACCAGAGGGGCCTTTTATTTTTGTAATTTAATTTTCGATATGAGGTATCTTTCACAATAATCATATGATATCAGCTATAATTTAAAACCTAATTTGTATGTATTTTCAAACTGCTTTATGATTTTGATTCCCAATCACATCAGTTTCAAGGTCTGGTCATTGTTAAATGTTTAAAATTGCTTTCATTGTTAAACGTCTTTCGCATGTTTGTCTATCTTATCCATTTCAGCAAACGTATTTCACACAATTTTCTGTCAAGACACAGGGCAATTTCTAAAACAATATTTACTTTTAAATTTTAGAGCTCAGGATAAAGCAGCAGTTCAGCTCAGTGAGCTGGAAGAAGAGATGGAACAACGGATACAGGCTGCTGAGCAAAAAGTTAAAAAGGAAGTGAGTATTTTTTGTTTGCACAATTTCATAGTGACTAAGCTCTCTGTGGGTTTATATAGGATTAATGGCCAGGTGAGTCTTTGCTAGGCTAACACAAAGGCACTGTAAACAGGGCCTGGACAAAAAGAAACTACCCATGAGGTTGAAAATGTATTCTGATAATGCTTACCCAAAGGGGAATGGCTGCTGAGAAATAAAGTGAGAAAAGAAACCAAGCTCTTTTGTAAGATAATTTTCATGCAAAGAAGTTTATTTCTGAGAAGAGTATTGGTAACTGATGAGAAAAAAAAAAAAAAGAGAAGTAGCATTTCACCAGAAAATGGTGTAATCTGCTTTAATAATGGAAGAATTTAAGTAATTAATGCTCAGATCATTTATTTTTCATTTTTTCATCTGACTGAAGCAGTAATCTTTCTTTCCCCTGCTGATGCATTCTGATTCTGCAGTTATAGTTTGGAGAATTCTAGAGGAGAGAGGATGTTTGTGATAACAGAGTATGAGGGCCTGGACCTCTCAGTTGATGGAGAGTTCGCTTGTTTCAGTGTGATCAGTTTTTAGGTGTTGTTTCAGCTCACTTGCAGTCTTCATGCAAAATACAAGAATCCTTTTCCCCTCTCATATTGAAAATTTGAGGAGAACCATAAGTGTCTGTCTAATTCTAAGCAGAAAGCAGTATAAGAAAATTGCTCTGCCTGTCTAGCCTGCTTCTTGTTAAAGTATTCCTAAATTTATGTGATATATTACCTGGCTTTGTAGTAAGTGTAAGAGCAACAGTTCATGCAAAGTATTCTAATGTGAATGAAAGAAGTTCACTAGTTAAAATGTGTATTCTAGCTGTGATCATTAATTTGGTAGCAAAAGCTACCTACTGAACCTTTATGTATTTGGTATGTGTTCTTTCACAGAAGCATTTGCAAAACAGGAAGCAATGAAGTGCAGTCAGCCAATGGGACGAATTTAAATATCTCTTAGCAATTGAGCTGTGAAGGAAAATGGTGTTTTGACAGATTTGCTTCAAATGTTTTTTTTCTGTACAAGAGGAAACATTCCTCCTGTCAAAGTCTGTTGTTTTCCTAGTAACAAAATACAAAGCATAAAAAAAATCCCATCTCAGCAAAATAGCATATGTATATTTAATTAATTACAATGAAACTTTCAGAACAGAAAAACTTACTATTCCCATGGAGAATATGCATTTTTATTTAGAAAACATAGGCATTTGCTTTGGAAAATTTCTGTTCTGCATGAAGTTGTTAATCATTGGAAAAAGCCCTATAAATCTTATTCCCTACTGTAAAAAGATTAACTGGATGTGTGCATTTGTAGAGTCTGAGAACATCTGCAATTAGGTGTGATCCTTATTTAAAGGCTGCTACCTATTATCTGTACACAGTTTATGTTTTAGTTTCTAAAAAGGGCCCTCATGAAGCAACCAAATGCCTTGTAGTTTGCATTGATTAAGCTAGATCTAGTCTTTGGATTGAAGTGTAAAGAAATGGCAGGGCAGCAGGTTGCAGATTTTATCAGTGTTAGTTTTCAGATTGTCACTGAGCTGGGATGGGGTTTTCACACCCAGAATCAAAGATGGGCTATGACTTGTTTCCCGCAGTGCTTTTCTCATTTTCAGTCATGTACACTTTCTGTAACTCATAGCTCCTCGTACTCCACCTCCTAAAACGCCCTGAGAGTAAATGTAAGATATTTACTTTGTGGGATTGTGCTCAGCCGTTAATCTTACAGTCTGTACTCATGACCATTGTTTGCTAGTGATCTCACGCCACAGTGACACCTGCCTCTGTGTAATGGTATCTTCAGCATGAGCCTATCCTCTGTTTTATTTCTTCAGGGAAGCAAATAGTTACCAACAATACATAAGAGTCTGGTACAGGGGCCAGCAGTCAGAGAATCCAGTTTAAGCTGATTACTTTGACTGATTATTATTTTAACACACGGATGTCAACATCTGACTGCATTCTGAACAAAGTCCACACCTGCCATCTCTTGTTTGGAAGCACAGCCTGCCAGTCTGGTACACGTCCTGCTACTGCCATCTGTCCCCCTGTCCTGCGAACCCAGGAGTGCTAGGCAGAGCTGGGTGCATGCTTTTCCTATCAGTCCTAAAGTCTTTGTCCCAGTCCCACATCTCCTTGAATTAAAATGATTTCCCAAATAGTGCAGCTGGTTGAAGATCAACTGCTGTGTGAAACTCCCATGACTAAGGATGCTGCCATTAGCATGTCTTTCACCAAATATGAACCTGTAAAAGTGAAATGCTTGCAAGCAAAACAAAATTGAAGTAAATGAGTAACTAACTAATGGTGGCACAGTAGTGCTGTTCCTAGCGTGTTGTATCCCAGACCACAAAAGGCTGCTTTGAAAGTAAGGGTGCAATGCTCTGACCTGCATGTCTGTCTGTACAGACATCTGTATATATAAAACACACCCACATACATGTGAAAATGAAAACTAAACGTTTTTCTTTTGGCTTTGTTTAAGACATTTAAAATGCTAAGTGCAGGAGACCAAAGTGAAAGCAAACACTGAATTCAAGGCTGAACCCGTATCTTTGCTTTTACCTCAATGTTTTGTTTCTCTGAGTATTTTATAAGTGGACTGAAATAGTAGAACCAGTGCCTGTGGATCTAAGGAAGGGGTGGTTGACTTAGTGTGAAGACAAAATTACGCACATTAATCTACTGGGAAAAACAAGTTTGGCTTTAAGTTGGTAGATGCATCTTTTAAGAAACATTTGAAGCCTTTCTGAACATTTATTAAAAAAACATATTATAGGAGAAACGAAAAGCCGAAGAAGCACTAAATGAGCTGAAGCGCCAGTATGATACTGAAGTTGGGGATCTTCAGGTGACTATAAAAAAACTTAAAAAGGTAAGTGGCTTGAACTCATGACTTGAAATTTTAATGTAAGAGATTCTGACCTTATGAAGGGCCTTCTCCAGGATGATGTGCAAAATGTAGCCTTCAAAGTTTACATGCCTAGGTAAATGGCAACTAAAAATAAGTTTTTTTAATGTTGTAGTTCTGTGTTGTTGTACATATTTTGCATAATCTATTGAAATACATAGTGAAGAGACCAGATAGCCAAATTCTCTTGCTAAATAATCCATCAAGATATTTTCACTGCAGTTAACTAGTTTTGTATGTGATACTTAAGAAACATCTAATATATTGCCTCTGATTGTAATTAATAGAACTAGAAACAGACTTGAAAAGTGGGCCCGAGTGAATCTAATGAGGTTCAACACAGCAAAATGCAAGGTTTTACACTTGGGCTGGAGGAATCCTACATATCTATAGACTGGGAGGAGCAGTCCTTGAGAGTAGCCCTGGAGAGAAGGACCTGGGGGTCCTGATGGATGAAAAACTGTACATGAGTCATTAGTGTGCTCTTACAGCTCGGAAGACAAATGATATCTTGGGCTCCATCAGAAGAGGTGTGGCCAGCAGGGACAGGGAGGTGATTGTCCCTCTCTACTCTGCTCTTGTGAGGCCTCATCTAGAGTACTGTGTCCAGGTCTGGAGCCCCCAATACAAGAAAGGCAGAGAGCTGTTGGAAAGGGTCCAAAGGAGAGCCACAAAGATGATCAGGGGACTGGAGCACCTCCCCTATGAAGACAGGCTGAGGAAGCTGGGCTTGTTCATCCTGGAGAAGAGAGGGCTGCAGGTGACCTCATTGCAGCCTTTCAATACCTAAAGAGAGCCTATAGACAAGAGGGAGTAAACTCTTTGAAAGGGATATCATCAGGACAAGGGAAAATGGTTTTATGTTGAAAGAGGGAAGATTTAGGTTGGATGTCAAGAAGACATTTACTATGAGTACCATGGTAAGGTGCTGGAACAGGCTGCCCAGAGAGGTTGTGGATGCCCCGTCTCTGGAGGTGTTCAAGACCACAGTGGTTGGGGCCCTGGGCTGCTCAGTATTAAATGTGGAAGTTGGCAGCCCTGTCTTTTGCGGGGGTGCTGGAGCTTGATGATCCTTGAGCTCCCTTCCAACCCAGGCCATTCTGTGATTCTCTGGTAGATGAAATTGGCAATTTCATCTACCAAAAACATCATCAAAAATAAATGCAGTATATTGAACTAATATAGTGTTTTTGTCAGTAAGCACATTTCTTTCAGTTTTTATGGTTAAGTTTGAGCTCTAATTTCAAACAGAAATTACTATTGGAATTGTTAATACTAGTCTAAATCTAATTTCTAAATCTAATCCCAACCTTATTAATTCAAAGCCCGATTGAAAGGTAAATTGACATCTTAGATATGAATATAAATTTGACCAGAATTTTTGCAACCATTGAGGATTTATTCTTATTTTTTTCACATTGAATTGAACTTAGAAGAGCACTGATAGAAATGGAAATTTCTCACGAGAAACATGAAAGCTTTTAATAAATTCACTGTACAGAATTGACAGTAGATGAAGTAATATATACATATATATAATGTTAGTAGAGATACAGCTGTTACTGTCTTCTCAATTGCTGGGTTTTGTGTTCCAAGTTGTACACATTCAATACCTGTAGCAAATTCCAGAGTGCAAAGTAAAAATTAAGTATTTGTAATGCTTTAATGTAAAAAATTGTACAGAAGACCAGAAGTTTTTGGAATAATGCTCCCTACTCATAAAGCTGGGAATACTGTTGATTTTTAAATCTTTACTAGCTGTAACACATTCTTGGGGTTATTTGATATGATTTCAATTACATTTTATGTATTTTGAATGACAGTAATCAAGTATGTACGTTAATTGGGTGATATTATAATTCTTGTAGGTTGAGGAGCAATCCAAAAACATAAATAGCAGGGAAGATGTGATTGAACTGAAAAAGAGAATACATGATATGTTGTTGGTAAGAAGTGTTTATCATTAATACATTATTATTAAATATTATAATAAAATCATTAATTTAGCTTCAGTTTTATTCTTCTTGCAATACAGATTGTTTTTTTCATATTTAATATTATTTAATAAATAATTAAATTTAAATTAAATGCATAATTTAACAAGTAAGAAAAGAGAGAAACTTTTCTAAAGTTTTTCTAAAGTTATTGATACCTATATGAGGATCTCTAACTTCAAAAAAAGAGTTCTATATAATGTTTATGCACATTTTAGGTATCACATTTAGAAACGGCTTAAAATGGTACAGTCCAATTTTTATGGAACTGTGAAATCCAAAAATCAAATTTCAGTGAATCTTGCCTACTGGTTCAATGAATTCTCTGATGTTTGATTTTCTTTTCCCATCTCTGCTGAGCTTTCCTAGTGTTTCATTTTTATGTATTATGTTGGTTTTTATTTAAGCGTCACAATATAATATGCCAGCATTTTATGGAGGTGATTTTGACAGCTAATATTTAATATCTTTCTTTTATACAGGAAAACCAGAAACTTAAGAAAGACCTCTTAGAAGCACAAACAAATATCGCTTTTCTCCAGAGTGAGTTAGATAGCTTAAAAAGTGAATATGCAGATCAGACTTTAAACACAGAAAGGTAAATGCTTTTACTTCATTACCTTCACCAGGAAAAGAATCTTTTGTTTCATGTTGTTATAATGTATTAAGCCAGTAACTTATTCTCTAAATTTGCCATAGGCAGGTGAATATTTGACACTATATAAAGTCTATCATGACTACTGTTCATTGTGTTGTCAAATATATGAAAGAACTATGTCTGTGCATAATGCAAACACTCAAAATTGTTCAAGGAAATCTAACGGGTATTTCAGTTAGGAGTACAAGTTTTTCCCTCCATGATTTTCAACCTGAAGAGTATCTCTACTAATATTAGCAAAAATAATTTCAGAAGCCTTCCACATCCCTTTCAGCTAGTTCATCTAGAGCAAATAATTGCTGCTTCTAGACATTCAGGTTGATTTAGAAGAGTCTTTATGACAATGTTACTAAACAGCTGTCTTCATATAACATAAAAGGTATTTCAAGAAGCAGTGCATTCTTTCATGTGATTATTTCACTGATCATAGAAATCACAGAACTGTTTGAGTTGCATAGGATCTTTAAAGGCCGTCTAGTCTAACTCCCCTGTACTAAACAGGGACACCTACAGCTAGATCACGTTGCTTAGGGCCCCATCCAGCCTGACCTTGAAAGTCTTCAGGGATGGGGCATTCACTACAATTCTGAGCAACCTGTTCCAGTGCTTTACCACCATTACCATAACAAACTTTTCTTATACCAATTCTAAATCTCCCCTCTTCTAGTGTGAAATCATTTCCCCTTGTCCTATCACAACAGATCCTGTTAAAGAGTCTGTTCTCTTTCTTCTTATAGCCCCCTTTATACTGAAAATCCACTTTTCAGGCTCTATCTCGGCTGAAACCATGACATCCTCTCAAATCAAGGCATGCTGTGACAAGGCTGAAGCAGCTGACTTTTAGCTTACTGAACTTTGGATGCTGCCCCTCATCTTGTGGGCCCATGGGATGCCCAAGGCATATCTGTCCAGCCCACCTCGAACCCAATAACTCCACCCTGCACCCCTCACCTTTATTTTTCATCAACAGTTTTTGTTGAGATGTATTGGCAGAGATCAATGAAATTAGAAAACGATTTTATTTTGTGTAAAAATGCTTTTACTGTATTCTAGAAAGCAGAGATCTATTCACTGAAAAATTTAATTCAGAAATACTTTGAAAAAGTCTATTGTGTCTAACACAAAATAAATTGAAAAAAAAAATCTTCTATGAAATGTAACTTTATTTTTTATTTTTATTTATTTATCTATTTATTTATTTATTTATTTATTTATTTGTAGAGACCTAGAAATGATTCGGGAGTATACTGAAGACAGAGATAATCTGGAAAGACAAATTGAAATACTTCAGTAAGTTCTTAGCTGTTCCGATGTATTTTTAAGAAACATAACCTCTACATAGGCACAGGTAAACATTTCTATAGCTCTTCGAAAGACTGAGATGAGATTTGGAAAAAATTATCAAGTACTAAAATTGCTTCAGTTCTCACGGAAGGTAGTTAACTGATCTGTATAATTTCATCTTACATTTGCATTCTGTATACTTGAGACAGGTAGAATCATAGAAACACCAAGGTTGGAAAAGACCTCCAAGATCATCCAGTCCATCTACCCATCTGTCACCAATAGGCCTTGGATTAGTAGAAAATGGTGCTTGTCTCAGCTGTGCTGACACACCAGCATGACTACAGTGGAAAGCAGTGGCTTCCTTTCGTTATGGATGAAGCAGGAAATATAGCCCTTGGAATGACTTGGAAAAATATGGGCAAATTACTAGAAGTCATTTAGAATGCATATTTCCAATAAGAGATGAAAAATACATTGCTGCAATGGGGATGGATCATCAGCACAGACAAACCACCTCTTGGGACAGGGCACCTGCTGAGGTCAGGTCTGTCCACACAAGGCCAGCTGCTGCTGGTTGCTGAGCCCCTTGCTGCCCAACTCTCTGACACCATGAAGCTAGGCTGTCTCCCATCTGAGTTTTGTGTTTCTCTCAGATGTTTTCATTTAAGCTTCTCATTTCTTCAAAGAAAAAAAAGATGTATGAGATTCCACTTCTACAAATACATTTAGAAGGGTGAATTCATTTGGAATGGTTTTAGTTGCCTTTCTGATTTTTCCTTTTAGCCTAACATAGTTGTGCACCAGGCAACTACTGTACACTCCAATTTTTGGTAGCCTATCCATGTTCTGTTCATGCCTTCTAAAAACATATCTATTTTTTTCTCACTTCTAGTTACTGAAAGACTTAGGAAGACTTTATGGCACATTTTTTACGTTCAGTCATTTGTTTAAACAAAATTTCTTATCCCACATTAACCGTTACCATTCATCTACAGCAGAATAAAACATTTTCTTTTAAAATGCATATTTTTTTTCAAATTTTATTTGCTTAATTTGTATAGTTTTTAAGTTTAATTTGTTATACTTTTATAAGTTAAACTATATTTCCTTGTTAGATCAGCTAATAGAAAACTACATGACAGCAATGATGGTTTAAGAACTGCACTTGAAAACAGTTTCAGCAAGTTCAACAGATCATTGGTATGTAATTATAATTTTGCTATGTGTTATGAGTAGCTGTACTCAGCAAACTGAGCTACATTCAATGATCTTTCTGTGGGAGTACATTTGTGTGGTTGGATTTCAGTAGATTTTAAGGTGCAACAACAAAGCTTTTTCTCCAGCAAAGTTTTAGGTGCTTTAGAAAATACTGAATTTGTAACCAAATGTATCTGATGTGATGAACAGGTCAGCAGTTTCTTTCACAGCAAAGGAAATGTGTCTGAATTGTCTACATGGGAGCTCTTTAGCACTGAAAACATACATTTCTAGAAAACTACCTTCTTTGTAATTGATCTGAATCTAACTTCAACTTCTGTCCAGGCAAGTCAGTGGGGTAACAACTAACAGAAACTGTTGATAGTGGGGACCTCACCTCAGACCTTTTGTGCTTTTTTGGATTTTTTGGGGCCTTTTTGGAACTTTTATAGTATTAGAAAGCCTTCTAAACTTTAAAACTATTAATTGGGCAAACTCCTGAATCACTGGAAGAGCAAATAACTGTTGAAAAATAATTTAGACAGAATAATGGTTCTACAGTAACAGTGCTGGACAGAAAGATTGAAGATAGAATTTTCTTCTGACATGCCCCAAAACATACACAAGGAAAGCAAATTCTATCTCATCTAGAGACATTTCTTTTTCGCTCTAGCAGACAACACATAATCAATGTAATAATCCTTTTGGAAATTCCTTTTTTTTTTTTTTTTTTTTTTGGATGGTTGGATGAGGCCAGCAAGTCCAGCGTCCAACATTAAGGCAGCAATGGAACCTAAGTGGTGCATGTAGTAGCCTTTGGACATCTAGTCCTGTTTAAAGAATGAAGCTTATTTAAAAATAAGTGGTTGGATATACATGAAAATGTACAGTAGTCATTTTGTCGATAAACACTTTAATCATGATGAATTTGATGTTTATATTATGTTCATAAAACTTGTTATGCATTTATTATTTATCTATTGCAGCGGTTAGCAAATACCTCACCGGGAAGTACTATTTCTAGAAGCAGTCCCAAATGTAGTGGTGGACAGTCTCCTCTGAACCCGCGTTATGACAGGTAAGCCAGATTTGCTTCTACTAAATTTAAAAAGACTAGGTCATCACAAATGTCTTAGAAGATCAAATACTGTCGAACAAAAGAGAAAATAATTCTTCCTGATTTAGAAAAAATATGTAGCAATAGCACAAGATCCATAGTATGGTGAATTCAACAGCAATGTTTTCAATGACATCAGCAAGTTCAGGAAAATTTTATTTAGTGGTAATGGTGAGTGGTGAATGGAGAATTCAGACAACCTCTTGATGTTTTTAGTTTAAGTCTAAATGTCCCCTCCTTCCTCTGTTACATATGTAACAAATATTGCTACTGGTCAGAGTATCTTTGGGTTCACACCTACTGAATGAAAGTCCTTGAATCATAGAATCATAGAATCGCTCAGGTTGGAAAAGACCTTCAAGATCATCAAGTCTAACCGCAGCATAACCAAACTACCCTACCTCTAACAAATCATCTGTCTAAATCATGTTCCTGAGCACCATAGTCAGAAAATTTTAAAACACATCCAAGGCTGGTGACTCAACTATCTCTCTGGGGAGCCTGTTGCAGTGCTTAACAACCCTTTCTGTAAAGAAGTTCTTTCTGATATCCAACCTAAACCTTCCCTTGTGCAACGTGAGGCCTTTTCCCTTTGTCCTGTCACCTGTCACCAGTGGGAGGAGACCAACCCTGCTCTCACTGCAATCACCATTCAGGTATTTGAAGAGAGCAATAGGGTCTCCCCTCAGCCTCCTTTTCCCCAGACTAAATAGCCCCAGTTTCTTCAGTCGCTCCTTGCAGGGTGCTTTCTCCAAGCGCTTCACCAGCTTTGTTGCCATTCTTTGATGAGATCATATTCAGGTCATTGTAGAGGCTCTCACTGATATTACAGAGGTCTGGATTCAACTTCGAGTGCTTTAGATCATGCTATGTGAAATTTTTATTTCATTTTTGTTATTTGAAATAACTGGAAATGCCATTAAGAATTTGTGTCCATATTCAATTCATAAATTCTTTTACCTTATTCTTTTTGTGTTACTTCAAACCCTACATTGATAGTAGCCTGTATTTTATGTTTTTCCAATGAGACAAAAATCTTTAGTAGGGATTAAGTTGGCTTCTGCTTTGCAGTAATAATATCCACATTTGTTCAGAAGTGCTATTCTATTATCTTTGTGTGTTTGCAGGCTATAAAATTTTGCTTGTAACAAATTGATCCCTTCTGTTAAATGCAGATAATACCTGTTTCCCTCTGTTGAGAAATTTTGAGAGATGCAATCATATCAAAGTTGTATATTAGATTGAATAATTTTCTGAAGTTGAGGAAAAATTAACTAAAATCTCTCTGGATGTTTAGAATATACAATCACAGAATATCCCAAGTTGGAAGGGATCCACAATAATCATCAATTCCAACCCCAGGCTCCACAGAGGACTATTCAAACACCAATAATCTTTCACATGTGACAGCTCTGGGCCATGCCCACTACCCTGGGCAGGCTGTTCCATGCCTACTTCTGTTCCGCAGAACTTGTTCCTAACCCCCAGCTGCCCTCCCCTCACGCATCTCCATCGGCTCCATCAGCAGAGCTCAGCGCTGCCCCTCCGCTCCCTGTGAGGAGCTGCAGCCGCCATCAGGCCTCCCCTCAGCTCCTCTGCTCTGGGCTGAGCGCACCCAGAGACCTCAGCTGCTCAGAATCATGGAATCACAGAACTGTAGGGGTTAAAAGGGGCCTCTGGTGATCATCCAGTCCAAATGATATGATGCTAACTTAAACCAATATGAAATAGGAATTTTCTCCCTTCCTGGACAACCAAAGTACACAGCTCCTCACACGCTATGCCATCAGACCCTTCTGCATTTCTGTGGCCCTCCTTTGCACCCTCTCTAATAGCATCTTGTGTTGTGGCACCCAGAGCTGCATCCAGCTTGTGAGGCTACACAGCACAGAGCAGAATGGGGCAACCGCCTTTCCTCACCCGGCTCTTTTGGTCCTGATATGCAGATCTGGCTACGAGGCCTCACTGTTGGCTCACATTCAAATTGCAACCAACCAGAACACAATAATTACTTTTTTCAGTGCCGTTCTCCAGCCCCTCACTCCACAGTCTGCACACAGAGCCAGGGCTGCCCCATTCTAGATGCCCAACACTTGCTGTTTCTCATGCTGAGAGTCACCACCCTCAAATTTGTCCAGATCTTCCTGCAAGGCCTTTCTACCCCCAAGGAAGTCAGCGCTCCTACCAGCTTAGCACCATCCACAAATTTACTTATTACAACTTCCATATTTTTATTGGAATCAACATTAAAGAGAAATGGCCTTAAAATGAAGCCCTTCATAATCCCATTGGTGACAAGCAGGGCAACTCTCAGGCCATAGCCTCTCCTCAACCAATACAGCCAAGTTCTGGTTGTCATGGGACAGATGCCATTGCCATGGCCTGCCAATCGCTATAAATACAGGGACCCTGACAACAGAACACCACTTGCTGAAAATCTTGTGGTGAGGAAGCAGAGGCTTGAGATTAGGAGCTCCTTAGATAGACCCTTCCCTCCCACTGTGGGAACTTTGTCTTCTAGAGAGCAGCAGCGAGCCTGAGTCAATGGAAGTAGACCCACCAGAAAGTGCTGTTAAGCCCATAGAGGTGGACCTACCTCCAGAGGATGAACTGATAGATCCAGCTCCATAAGGCCCGGGCAAGCATTATGTTTGTCTGAAGACGTTGCTATATCCATTGGCAGCGCAGCAGGCGTTCTCGATTTCCATCTCGACATTGAAGAGTCACCATTCGCCAGAGAGTCCCTGGGCCCCTGCTGCTCTCTAGAACTCCTTCTTCCCTACCGCCATCCTCATTCTTCCTCAAGACCTCTCACTTAGTTTAGTAGTGTCCTTCCAGGCAACTTTAGAAGAGAGTTTATGTGGTAGGAATAAAACTTAATGGCTATGATTAGGCATGTTATTAGAAATGATTTAGTAGTGTCAAAAGACAAAAAGAGATGCGTCTCAAAATCTGCTAGTTTTCAGTAGATTGTTACCTGATAGCAGATTATCATTTTGAAATATTGATTTGTATTCAAACATGTTATAAGTGATTTACATTAGTAAGTACCTTTTTTCTTCTTTAGCTGTGCAATGCACCTAGATCTAACTTGCTTGAAGTGCATATGAAGATCCTAGTAATGAATCCCTGCTTCAGGGAGGCTGAAAATTCACTAATAAAGGCTTTTATTTCAGTGAATTCCTGTCAAGCTTATAGCATGCACCCTTCATTTGTATTTCGCTGATTTGCTATAGGCTAGCAAGTAGGTGAATATAAAGAGCACGAATACTGTGATATTTCACAACAAAGATAGCATTTGTTCCTTTCATTATTCATTAGCCTGCAAATATGAAAATTAGACAGTTCAGCATGTTATTGCGTGGTACAATGAAGTCCCTAAAAACCATATATTTTGGCTCTTCTGTGGTGTGCACTGGAAGGACCCAGCCTCTCTGGCAGCAGTCTTTATAGACTGTTATTGATACTGTCTATTCTAGCAGTGAGGTACTTCTCATCTGTTCCCATAGGACAGAGCGAAACTGATTCTTTTTGGCATATAAATTAACAAACATTATTACAGAGATTTATGCATTAAGTTTGTAATCTGAGTATCAAGAACTGTGTTTAAAAAAAAAAAATTATAAATGCAAAATAAGGTAGTACCATATGTGTTAAATGTTATAGTTAGCATTTGTAGGTGTTCAGCCTTCAGGTGTTCTAGAATGGTGTAGATTTTGTTGGAAAACAAAACAAAACAAAACCAAAACCAAAACAATTGTAAAAGAAATTTATTTGTTCTGTTGTTTTTATTTTGCAATGCTTGCTTTGTAGGTCATCTCCATCTTGTGTGGATGAAGATTATGATTCTTTAGCCCTTTGTGACCCAATGCAAAGAATAAACTGTGAAGTTGACAGCTTACCTGAGAGCTGTTTTGACAGTGGTTTGTCCACCCTGAGAGATTCAAACGAGTATGATTCAGAGGTGGAATACAGGCATCAAAGAATTTCTCAAAGACCACAGTGTATGCAAGAAAACTATGGCGATGATGCTTCTGATACAGATGTAAGTATTAACTGCCTCACTAGGAAGCAGCTTGAAGGCAAGAATGAGATGGATATTTGCCGAATTACCATATAGAACTGAGTATGTGGGTTACATGTGGATTTTTTTTGTTTGTTTAATAAGCTTTGAAATTATTGCCTTTTTTTCATCAAGAGTGGCCTTGAACACCTCCAGGGTAGGGTCATCCAGAACTTTTTTGGGCAGGCTGTTTCAGTGCTTCACACCTTTTCTCCAAGTGAAGGATTTCTTCTAACATCTAACCTAAACTTCCCCTTTTTCAGGTTAAATTCCTTCCCCTTGTCCTATCACTATATACCTGTGTGAAAGGCTAATCCCCCTCCTGTTTCTAAGCTTCTTTCAAGAACTGAACAATCCCATTGAGATCTTCCTGGAGTCTTCTCCAAGTGAAACAATCCTGGCTCCCTCAACCTTTCATAGCAGAGGTGCACCAGTCCTCTAATTATCTTTGTGTCCTTCCTCTTGACCCTCTCCAACAGCTCCACATCCTTCCTGTGCTGGGGACCCCAGGCACAGTGTTCCAGATGGGGCCTCACAAGGGCAGAACAGAGATAGACAATCACCTCCCTCTCCATGCTTTCAGCCCTTCTTTTGGTGCAGCTCAGGATACCATTGGCCTCCCAGGCTGCAAGTGCACCCCGCTTGCACATTTAAAATTTTTCATCTACCAGAACCCTGAAGTCCTTCTTGGCAGGGCTGCTATCAAGGAGTTCATCTCCCAGTCTGTACTTGTATCTAAGATTGCCCCAATTCTTGTACTTGGCTTTATTGAACATCATTAAAGTCTCGTGATCCCATTTTTCAAGCCTGTCTACATTCCTCTGAATGGCATCCCTGTCTTCTGTTGTATTTGCTGCACCACTCAGTGTCATCAGCAAAATTACTGAGGATACACAATCTCACGGTCTAAGTCATTGATAAAAATCTTGCAAAGCACTGGTCCCAAGACAGAACCCTGAAGGGTGCTGCTCGTGACTGGTTTTCCAACTGGATATAGAGAAATTGATAACAACTCTGCCTACAAGCATCCAGCCAATTCTTTATCCGCTTAGTAGTCCACCCTTCAAATCCATCTCCCTCCAATCTAAAGACACGACTTCATGTAAGACTGTGTCAAAGGTCTTGCATAAGTTCAGGCAGTCTACATCAGTTGCCTTTCCTTTGTCCACCAAAGCCATCACTCCATAGTAGAAGGCCAGAGAAGTTTGTGGAACCAAGAAGTTCATATTCAGAATTTGCTAGTGTCTTCACGGTGCAAAAAGGAACATGTAGGAGAATACTGAAATGCATCCTCTATATGAGTTGTCCTTTGAACTTGCTGTTGAAGTAGTTATTAGTGTTATTTATTCGGTTTAGATAGTATGTGACTTAAACAGCTGTTTAAATTCTCACAAGGAAGAAGAGAAAAATCAAAGTTTCAGCCAGAATTGCACAGTTGAATTAGGTTTGTTATTTAATCCAAACTGCTAAAAAAAAAGGTTTCAATCAGTTTTAGCTGTATCATTGCAAGCAGAAAGCATATTTTTGCACTGAACTTAACATGTTGACTTATACTTTCAGGTTCCTGAGATCAGGGATGAAGAAGCGTACAGTCCTGATAACAGCAGTACAATATTAGACTGGAAATCCTCAAGACCAGTAAGTCGAAGCAGCTCAGTTGCTTCAACAAGGAAATACATATCTGCTCTGACTCCTCAGGTAACCAGTTCTCTAGGAATAAAAACAAAACAACAAAACAAAAAAAAACAAGCAAACAAAAAATGAACTGTATTTTAATTAGTTTTATATGAGATTAATCAGGGCTTTTTTTTTTTTTCTTTTCCTTTTTTTTTTTTCAGTCAGATGCAACAGAATGTACTCCAAAATATCCAAGTTCAGAGAAGGCTTACAAGATTGTTCTTGCTGGAGATGCAGCAGTGGGAAAATCTAGTTTCCTTATGAGACTTTGCAAGAATGAATTTAGAGGCAATACCAGTGCAACCCTTGGTACTGTTGTTGTTCTTCTTAAATACTAAATTGAATATTACTATTGTTATACAAAGGCAGTGGATGAAAAGATTACCTCCTATGATTGCTGAGTTTTTCTAAGTATACTTGCAGTCTTCAGATGGTGAGAATTAAAGCATAGAACTGACAAACTGGTATTTGGAGTGGATAATGGGATAGAACTCTGATCTAGTCATTCTTTGTGAAGCCCAAAGTCTATTGCTGAACAAATCAAAGTACCAATAAAGGGAGTTTCAATGAATGAACTTAGAATTTATGTCCAGGCTTTTTCACGGTATTTGTGGCCATCTGGTCTTCTCATTCTTTAGTCTTGCACAATATTCTTTGATCTTGTATTGTTCTTTATCTCCATTTCTTCAAAATGTCATTGAAGCTGGAGGGATTTCTGACTGGCTTATTATGTATATTTTTCTAGCTGCCAGATGACAAACTTGACTTACTGTTTCCAAAGACTGAATTCTGCTTTCTAATCTAGTCATAGTTGTGTATTTGTTTTACTGACTCAAACTTAGGATTTTTGTTATATTTTTGTTATAATTTATTTTTCCCTTTGTTGGGATTTGAAATAAAGTCTGTCTTATAAAATATTTTCACTTATAGGAGAATTTTGCAAAATGAAGCACAGATGGGACTTGTTTGTTGACCATAATGCTAAATTTGTATCAATGTTTCTGGGAAAATATCTGGTTGTAATATTCCTTTAAATGTTTTTCTAAAGACAAATTAAATATGTATTTCTATATTCAGGGGATTACTGCAGTTCAGCGCTATATGAGTGGATCTGTCGATCTAGTACAAGCCACGTAGTTTGAGATAGCTGCTATATGCTCTTATATGCAGCATAACTTTCTGTGGATTTTTTAAGGTTGTTGATGTTTTTTCTCAGACTATATAAATTATGCTTTTCAGGTGTCGATTTTCAAATGAAAAGGTTAATTGTTGATGGAGAACCTACAGTGCTACAATTATGGGACACAGCTGGGCAGGAGAGGTTGGTGACTGCCTGCAACTTAAGTCATTTCAGTGTTTCTGTTTTTTTCTAAGTTAAATTTGGATTTTTTTCATCTAGATTTTTATCTTGTTCCTATGTTTGTTCTTACAGATCTTCCTGTCTGATAGTTTATATTTGAGATTACTAAGTATGCAACTAAAGTTCTTCAATTTTCTACGTAGAATTTTCACGAAATCTTGTATCACTTGTAGAGCCATTACGTTATTGACATCTTGTAGGGCTCATTACAAGTTTAATATAAGATTTTGGAAGTCATAGAATCATAGAATCACCAAGGTTAGAAAAGACCTCTCTGATCATCGAGTCCAACTGTCTACATATCACCAATATTTTCCACTAAACCATGTCCCTCAGTGCAACATCTAAATATTTCTTGGAAACCTCCTGGATCAGTGACTCCACCACCTCCTGGGCAACCCTGGGAGTGCCTCACCACTCTCAGAGAAGAACTACTTCTTAATATCCCACCTGAACTACCTCTGGTGTAACTTGAGTCCATTCCCTCTAGTCCTACTGCTAGTTGCATGGGAGAAGAGGCCAACTCCCACCTCACTACAACCTCCCTTCAGGTAGTTATAGAGGGCAATAAGATCACCCCTGAGTCTCCTCTTCTGCAGATGAGATAATCCCATCTCCTCGAGCTGCTTCACGTCAGGCTTGTGCTCCAGACTCTTCTCTGGTGTCACTGCCCTTTGAACATGCTCCAGGGCCTCAGTGTCTTTCCTGTAGTGAGAGGCCCAAAACTGAACGCAGTACTTGAAGTGCGACCTCAGCAGTGCTGAGTTCAGAGGGATGATCACTTCCCTGCTCCTTCTGGTAATGCTCTTTCTGATAGAAGCCAGGATGCCATTGGCCTTCTTGGCCACTTAGGCACACTGCTGGCTCACGTTCAGCTGAGCATCAACCAATACCCCTAGGTCCATTTCCTCTACACTGTCTTCCAGCCACTCTTCCCCAAGCCTGTAGCATTGCTTGGGGTTGTTGTGGCTAAAGTGCAGGACCTGCACTTGATCTTGTTGAGCTTTATTTCGCTGACCTCAGCCCAGCAATCCAACCTGTTCAGATCCCTCATTAGGGCCTTCCTGCCTGAGGCAGATCAACACTTCCTGCTGACTTGATGTCATCTGCAAACTTTCTGAGGGTGCACTCAGTGCCCTCACCCAGGTCATCAGTAAGATACTGAACAGGACAAATCCACGTCATTTTTATCTGTTCAGTGGCAAAGCTCTGTACTGGTCTGTGTATATTTACTTTTACCTAAAAGAGTGCTTATGGGACATAGGAAGTTGGAGACACATTTATTCTCCTCCCACGTAATAAATTTGTGAAGAATATTTTAATGTGTAATGTAATTACCTAGTTGTTGTACAGTTGCTAAGTAGACTCTCCTATGTTAAAAGACGATTATAACTGGTGAATTAATTCCTGGAGTTAATTCCTGGAAGTTTACTGCTTCATATTTTTTTCAAATGTAGCAGAGTAATCCACTCTGCTGCGCTCTGCAGTGTAACTCCTTAGCCTTACACAAGTCTTTCTTTTCCCTTGAAAGATTCCGAAGTATTGCTAAATCGTACTTCAGAAGAGCAGATGGTGTCTTACTCTTATATGATGTAACATGTGAAAAAAGCTTTCTTAATGTGCGAGAATGGGTTGATATGATTGGGGTAAGTATCTTAAATATCTGCAACTTTAAAACTATGTTTCATTGCTCTAATGTCTGACTGTCTGAAAAAAGAAGGTATGGAAATCTTATTCTTTGCTTTAGAATTCCAGAGACCTTTTAGATTGTTTTGTTCAATAGGTAAAACTTGTGTAACTCAAGAATTAGCCAAACTGCAGTCTCCTGTGTAAGTGCAAACTAAATGGAAATTCTAATTTATTAAAGTATATTCTGATATGCTTAGTGTAAAATGAAAGCAGTTTTAATATGAAAGATCATCACTGTTCCCATTCACTTCCTTTTGGAAGAAACATGAGAGCCCATTTCAGATACCTTCCTGTGGATGGCTTGACTATTCCTTGGAGCTCCTGCATTTTAAATCAGTATATTAAATTCTTTAAACTAGCTATTCTCCAGCTGAAATTTTCAGTATTTCTATCTGCTACTACTTGCTTATTTTAATACAAATTTGTATTTGATGAAAAGAATTTTTCTATTGTGCCACAGTTGTTTAATTGGAGGGAAAATGTAAGCAAAATTCCTCTTCCTAAGGCTTTTTTCTTTTTTTTTAATAGTAAAATAGAAGTTGATCTCTCTTCCCACAGTAGTTTTATCATAAAGCATTTAGATATGATAACTATTTCTGCTAGAACATTAAATTCATGGTTGTGTAACAGAGTTTATGAGTATGGATGCATATCTCTGCAGGCTGATGTTTAAACTGGCTTCTTGAAGTATGTACTCTCTCTGAACAGTTGTGTAACATAAAATGATGTGTTTTTTGTTAATACATAGGAATTTTTGTGGGAAGGAAGTCACTATGACATGATGCTAGCTAACTTTTTTTATTCTGAGAATTTTAGCAATAAGGAAAAGAAATTTCTTTACAGGATGCAACTCATGAGAATATTCCAATTATGATGGTAGGAAATAAAGCAGATCTTCGCCAAGCAGTTACAGAACAAGGGCAAAAATGTGTACCTATAAGCTATGGAGAAAAGCTGGCTATGGTAAGAACAATGACTGTCTTTTCAGTATAAAATGGTTTTTATAACTTAATCTTGAAACTCTGTGAATAACTTGTAAACAAAAGTCATTTACTGGTCACTTGTTCAGATCTAGTTATTAGAATTCATGAACAATTTTCATGAAAGCTTCTTTTCATGGTGCTTGCTGAGCTAAATTTTGCCTCAGTGCAGCTAAGCTGAACTTTTTTATTTTCTGGGGTATTCTTCTCAGCTTTCATGTTTCTAAGGTGAATGGACCAGGAGACAAAGTTTTTTAACCTCCAAATAGAATTTTGCCACTGAAATGAAGCACATTAGTAGGCAGATGAGAATCTTAACCTCGCTTAGAATCATATAATATGTTGAGTTCTAAGGACCCACAAGGATTATCAAATCCATCTCCTGCCTCCACATCTAATCATCCAAAATTCAAACTGTATTTCTGAGAGCATTGTCCATATTTTTCTGGAATTCTGGGAGGATTGGTGCCATGACCACTGTAAATGGGAATCTTTTCCAATTGCTGTGGTTTCATCCAGATGGACAGCTGAATTCACAGCTACTCTTGAAGGAAGTGGGAAGGAGTAAATATGATGGAAAAAGAAGGCTTATGTCTTGAGATAAGGATAATTTAACTAAAGGGAAAATAAGGAAAAAAAATCAACCATGCAAAAGCCATGCAGAAGCAGAGACTGAGAGTGAGCACACTTCTTCTGTATTTCCCATTAGTAAGCAGTTTCTGACCATGTCTTGGGAAGCAGGGCCTCCATATGAATAGCAGTTTTTTAGGAGAACTGATTTTTTTCATAAGAAGAAGTCCCCTCTGACCTGCCCTTCTTTTTTCCCCCCTTTTCCTCATTTTATTGCTGAGGATGACATATGGTATGGTATGACATATTCTACTTTGTTTGGATCAGCTGTCCTCAACTTAATGGTTTTGCTTGGAGTAATTTGGAGATAGTCTTAATGCTGTGCCAGTGTTGTTCAGCAATAATAAAACATTGGTGTGATATCAACACTCTTCTTGCTACAAATGTAGAGCACAGTGCAGTGTGGGCTGCTGTGTGGAAGGTTAACTCCATCTCATCCAGACCAAATACACCAATATGAACTTCATGCGATGTAGTTCCATGCCATTCCCTTGGATTCTGTCAGTGTCACACAGAGCAGAGCTCAATGCTTCCTCTCCTCTCCATGTGAAGAGCTGCAGCTACGTTCAGGCCTCCCCTCAGCCTGCCCTGCTCTGGGCTGAACACACATGCAAGGACCTCAGCCACTTCAAATAGTTCTTCTCTAGACTCTTCGCCATCTTGCTGTTCTTCTAAATTGCTTGTACAATTTATTGTAGGACAGGTAGCATGGCTGATAATTATGGCTGATAATTACGGAATCATGTTTCTGGTTAAGCTGTAGGTTGAACTAGAACACTGGAATGATGTAGATTATGAGTGGGTAACGGGCTGAATTCAGTAACCTGTCCTAGCAACTCTTTCTATTTTGGAGTCTTCTGGACAAAAAGATTGAATTGAATAATTGAGCTTATTATATGTTTTTAACTCAGTTTGCTAATGCAGAATATACTAAATATAAAAGAATTTACTAATTATGTACTAATATAACTAAATATTGCTGTTACAGCAAAAATTGCATTTAAAAAGCAATTTGTTTCTTCTGTACTGAAGTGAATATATTGGAGAATGAGGAATACCAAAGGAAATCTTGTTCCTTTAAATATAAATATCCAAATCAGATCGATTTCAGATGAGTTGGCTTAACATCTTATTTTTCTCTCACAGACTTACAATGCTTTATTCTGTGAAACAAGTGCTAAAGATGGATCTAATATTGTAGAAGCAGTTCTTCATCTTGCTCGGTAAGTAGTAATGTTTCTGTTTTCAACATATTTTATAAAATAGACATTATATATAAATTTACGTATAAAGACATGCATGTACATATTTAAAATTGTCCCAACATCAAGTTCAACAAATTAAATTGGAAAAGGAATGCCATGTTGATTCTATAGAGACGTGCGAAGCAGGTTTTATTCTCAGTGTAGTCAGTGGTTTTGCTTACAAATGTTACATAGTTGTCTTATTTATCGATATTTGAATTAGAACTTAGTTATGGATCTAACAATTTTAAAACTTGGTGAATGAATAATATGTTTAATGGTACATGGATTTACTTTCTTAATTCTTTCAAATACATAGATCAATTTCTAATACTTATAATTATGCATATAAGTAACTCTTAATTCTGTCATATCTATTAATGCGTGTTCAGTTTTATTCCTGATCATTCTAATCTCACATATTTTCTTGATGTCACTTTCTCTAAATTATTTAAAAGACAGAACTCTGCATTACATCCATTTAGCAATGTGGTATTTCTGTGAAGTATGTGAATCAAACGTTACCCTTTTACAACTTTTCCAAACTGTTCTGTGCTACAGTGTTTTGAAAGGCTGGCAGTAAGAAATCCTCAAGCTCAGATTTCTCAGTTTCAGTCATCGAAATCAAGGCTACAATTTTGGCTATATTCATTTTGTTTTTTGACTTACTCATGCTCATGCTTGACTTACTCGTGCTCATGCTTACTCATCAAACATTATGACATTTGGTCAGTATTTATTTATTCAGTGTTAAAACATGGTCTGAATAAAAGTACTGGCTTTTTGGAGAGCATAATTGCTTCTTCACATTTGGTCTTCAAGAACACATGTATTTCAAGAAAACAACTCAACTGGAGATGCTGCATGAGCACAGGTGTTTTGTTTTTCTGTTAATGTCAAGATTAATTGCTGATCTAAATGACTAATTTCCAGGAACCTGTGACTTAATAAATTAGAGAGCATACTTAACAGTTACATAATTTTAATCACAGTTGGAAAATTCTCTCTAATATTTAAACATGATATATTTGTTTAACTGCCTCAAGGATAAAAATGTTTTGGCAGTTGCAGCATTTCTTTTCAGAACCTCCAAATTTTTTTTTTCTTTGGTAGGTTCACAGTTCCTTAAATGCTCTGGAGATCACCTAGACTCTTAGTCTGGAATGGTTGGCTGCAATTTCTTGAATTTAGTAATACTTATACTTTGAAAGAAACATTTCATTTTGAAGTAAAAAAAAATTCTTAAAAAACATATCATTAGAGCAGATAGTCCTCCAGACTAACCTGTTACTTCTTTGTAGGATTCCTTTCTCCTATTATTTGTTTTGTTGAATAATATGATGCTCTGAATTTAAAATTCTCCCACCTTCATGAATTTATTCTACTGATACAAGGAGAACTTAAATATATGTATATGTACATATATATATATAATGCATATACATATACATGTTAGCAAGAAATTCTAGAACTTGCTTTTGAGTTTCTAGGAGGCCTTATTACAGTGGCCCTGTAAAGATACAGAATTTCTCATATGTACACAACTTTTAAGTCTGTGTACAAGATATTCAGTTTGTGTTTTTCCTCTGAGGATGAATTCATACTTGAAATTGCAGTTGTTTAGTTTTTTTCTTTTTTTTTTTTTTTTTTTATTTTCAGCTTTGAATGTAACCTTTTATAGTTATATACTGAAGCAAAAACATTAAAGAAAAATGAGCAATAGAAAATAAAAGGGAAAAAAGAACATTGTGGAGTTCTTACATATCAGAAACCATATGTACAGTGATTTGTATGGAAATATTGATTCAATTTCCTGAATGAAATCTTAGAAGACATGTTGATTCTATGGACTAAAAATTGCAATAATATTTTCCTGGGAGTTAGGTGATGTTGAATTGTGTAAGATATACTGGAAGACACAAAATAGTAAACTTGGGCTTGAATAAGAATACATTAATTAACTGCATTTTTATTGTGTGGCTGTTTTTTTCTCTTTTTTTCACAGTGAAGTGAGAAAACGAAGTGATAATCAAGATGATACGAGGTCGGTAACTAACCTGGCTGGGACGCCTGTCAAAAAATCAGCACTTATGAAAAACTGCTGCAATGTTTAAGTCACAGACACTTTTCCTGGCATAAGAAGTTTGTATATTAAAAAAAAAAAAAAAAAAAAAAAAAAAAAAAGAGAAAGAAAAGAAAAGAAAAGAAAAGAAAAGAAAAGAAAAGAAAAATGAAGGATTTCTATTATGTATTCTTTTTACTATGTTTTTATACATTTGTGTATTTAGGAGATGGACATCATGGAAAAAATCCAGACACTACTTTCTACTAATTCATCTTGCTTTGACCCTTAGTCTCTGTTTTCACTCTTCTTAAGCAACAAAATTCAATGAAGTGAGCTCAGAATCAATTCTACAGTAGTCAATGCATGTAACACTGTAATATATTTTATCTCCTTTACCTGGTATCTTTTTGGGTTTCTTTTTGGGCTCCATTTCTTACAGAATATGGTAGGACAGTATCATATATCGCTCATAGGAACAGAAAAAAAGTTCTGCCAAGAATGTGAATTAATTTAATCTTTTTGCTCTTATTTGTGTACCTAGTTTTTTGAAGGTCTTGACTTACACATTCATGAAAAATTTCCCAAGAAAACCCAAAGCCATTAAAATATCACCCACTTACAGGTAAATCAAGTTGTGGACAAAAAGTGGAATGGTTTATTAGGAGAAGACAGTGGCAGATACGTAGGCTACTGGTGTAATTTTATCGCAGTAAGTTAGGATTTATTTAAATTGAAGAGTTGAGATTTGATTGGGAACTAAAAAGTAGACTTTATTTCTAGTCCTACACAGCTCAATAGCGAAAGGAACATTTGCATGGACCATTACAGTTCCAAATTCTAAAGAGACCTGTAATACCTGTGATAAGCAGGATGAGAAGAAATGATGTTTCAGTACTCTTCTGTTTGTTTAAACTAGATCATTGACAGTGTAATAGAGAGATTTGAATTGTAATTTTCCTGTGTTTTTCAAAAGCTTTTTATTCAGACATTACTTGAGTGATTGTAATGGTACAGAGGAGTCTGTTCTAATGTAAATTCTTTATGCATTTTTCAAGTTTTAGGTGAAAGAATTATTGCACACACACAAGCATCTGTATGAACCGTTCATTGAAAGGAACTGCTGGAGTGAACGGCAGCCAACTATGATAATGAGAATATTGTTGCCTGACTGTAAGAAATTTCCAAGATACGCAGCAGTAAACGGTATTTTTAAGTGCAGGTGTTTCTACGATCTGAGTTATTATTGCTTGTCTTAGTTCCCAAAATTAATGTAGTAGAAATTGTAGATATTTCTGTCATCATCAGTCACAGAATTGTAGACTCATGGAATGGCTTGGATTGAAGGGGACCTTCTGCCCTAGGCAGGGTTGCCACCCACACCAGATCAGGCTTCTCAGGGTCCCATCCAACCTGGTCTTGGATACTTCCAGGCATGGGGCATCCAGACCAACTCAGGGCAATGTGTTCCAATGTCTCACCAGTCTCTTAGTAAAACATTTCCCCCTAACAATGAATTTGAATCTCCCATTATTTATTTTAAAAATAAACCACTATGTAAAAATACAAATCCGTTTCCCCTTTTTGATACCATCTGCTGCTCCCAAGAACAATTTGGCTGTGGTAACTATCAGTAGCTGAATAGATCATATAATTTCAGTCACTGTAGGCTAACTGAAAGATCACTGTCTACCTTCTTATCTTCAGCAGCGTAATTCATTACAGAGTGCCCCTGACAAATGTGGCTTTCAGATATTTGACGTTATCAGTGTGTGTGCGTGTGCAGTAATTCCTTTCACAGCCAAGGTTCTTTTCATACAGAATGGTGTGTGAAGGTTGATACCCTTTGGTATCAACCCAGGTTGAAGGGCGTGAGTTCAGAGACTTACTTTTTCTCTCTCCTGGATTGGGCCCTGGGTATTTTGGATACTTTTTCTCATTTATTTTAATGAGCAAAATATATCTTGTGTTCTTTGGCTAAGCTATGTAAAATGAATCACTTTGTAAGCTACGTAATTTTAATGTGTGTCGTACAAAGCAACAGTGTTTTATTTTTAAATAAGATTCAGGGTTGGAAACTGATAACAAAGTTTTACCTTGGAGTAGTTTTATGATCAATGTATAATTGATTACTGGAAAAAGCACTACTGAATGGGGATATAGCTATAGCTCAGTTTGAACTGTTATTAGAAACTCTGTGATGATCAGCTCCATCAAGTCTGAATATTCACCTACTGTCAGGTAGAATGAATTTGTGTTAAAGCGAAAGAATTTGGAATAAAAATATTTATTTCAATGTAGAAACAGAAGCATGTATTTATACATGGAAATAACAAATATTTAAGGTTTTCTGTTGTTCTGCTTTAAAAAGTTACCTTGCCTTCTATCTAAAATGTAAAGTGACAAATATCAGCTTTATGCTCTGATATAGTTGCACTATTGTACTTTAAATGTTTTTATTGTTTTACACAGTACTTGAGAACTATTCATTTAACAATACAAAGCTATTTTTTTAGTTAGTGGATGTATTCCCTTAATACATGTATTTATTCAGAAAGGAGAGGCTTTTCATGTCTCTCCTCACAGTCTGTAAATATTTTTTTTTTCAGTTGACATGGAAGTATTATTTTGTCCTATATTGTTTTTGACCTTTTCTAATTGTGGCGTAGTGCACATTTCTGAGGCAGGAATTTCTGTTAAGACACTGGAAATGTTGGGATCAAATGAGTGTTCTAACTGCCTTGTGACTTACGTTAGTGTCTTAATGCTGCACGTTTGGTTAATTATTCTTAAATATGTAATTATGGCCTAATATCGATTGAAGGTTTCAGTGTATCTATTTTTGTACTGACTGCAAAATCCTCTTCTGTTTTAGGAAAAATAGGTAACAGTTTTGTATCTGTACGTCTGTTAAAATGTGTTCCGTGGAAAATACAGGCCGCTCCTTCAAGGAGCTTCATGCAGACGTGCACTGCTGCAGATGCACAGTTCAGCTAATAGAGCCTGTGCCAGAGCAGGCGGAATAAAGACTTCAGTGAAAGATCCTGATTCATAAACAAAATGGAGTTAGTTCCTCATATAGTTTTCATAGACTTTACAGTCTTTATTATTATAAGAAGAATCTTCCAAGATGTTTCTTACTGTAGTAAGTAATGAAAAAAAAAAAAAAATCCAATAGCTCATCTTCAGTTCAGATGTCCTTTACCACTGTTTTTTTCCAAATTTGATGTAGCATGATGCTGTCCCTCTGATCATGTTCAGGCTTCTTATGGTTGAAGAAACTTTTTTACAGCACTGAAGCCTGTAGTATTTTTCTCCCGCTGTATCAGTATCTGGCCAAATCCTTGCTTACTCACCTCCCTAGGACTGGTAACGTTATTGATCATTGCCTGTTTTTTTTTGTTTTTTTTGTTTTTTTTGTTTTTTTTTTTCCTCCCACATTTCCTATTTTGTGAGAAAACCTTCCCTGTGGTTAAAAATAATTTGGCCCGGATGTATCCAGAAAGCAGGTGAAAGTGCATTATATTGTTTGTAAAATGGAGTCAATTTCCTACTGTTTCTGCCCTTTGAATTAGATCTATAAGGGAGTGTATATGAAATGAATCATATTAATCAAGTGGCTGAGTAGCCAATAAACACAAGCTGCTGAGGTTACTGCAGTGAAGTGTTTAAAACAGCAGTGTATTTTCTTACTAGTATGGGGAAGAAATTCAGTGCCAATTGCGCATGCCAGCTTTTAATAAAGCAAATATGTGTAATGAAGGCTCTAAATTGTTAAAACTTTAAAAACTTTATATTGTTTACAATCAGAACTGTGGTGTGCATCCACTGTAATTTTGTATATTTTTCAAAAGAGCTGCATTCTCCTGTATTGAAAATTACTGTACAATAAAATATACTTCAATAGCTTACGTTCTGTGTTGTATTTTCTTTTGTTGCTGCTCATGGACAGTAGCCTAACATAGCATCTCTGACTAGTCAGCTTTATGCAAGAGTGACGCAAGCAAAAGTACCTCTGTCTGCCCTGACTCTTGACCTCACTGAGCAGTTATCAGTTTGTATCTCTGCTGAGAAATGTCCCTGGCTGTGAATCTCCAACAAGGCTGGATCTTCATTCTTCTTGGGGGTTGGACTCAGTGTTCTCTGGAGGTCCCTTCCAACCCCCGTGATTCTGTGATTCTGGATAGGGATACTTTAACACCTCAGTCTCCACTATTATGTGATAATAGTATCATTCAAAAGAAAAAGGTAATAAAAAAGAGGCCCACTGCAAATATTATCTATGTTGGGCTCTGGATTTCAACTGGAAAATGCTTAGTAGTCCATATATCAAAGAAAAAAAGGCCTCCTGAATATAAATAAAATGCTCCTTCAGATAACTCGCAACTTTAAATGTTGATACAAGGGGGACTTAAGAGAAAATTGTCTGCTATCTTCTTACTTAGTAATTCTTAATACGTACAGTACTCCATAAGCATGGTTCTTATTAATTAAAAAAACAGAGAACAACCTACAAGAAATACTGTACACTTTTATGTTCTCAGCTTTACTGGCAGAACTGCTCTGATTTAGCCTGGAAACAACAGTTGCCATTCTTTCAGGGCTAAATCAAAGTAACTTTCAGATCATCACCTTGAGCTCCTTGAGGTGAGTTTAGAGCGGCACTGGCTGGCAGTACACTGTGTACTGTGTATCATTCTTTGACCTTTCTGTCAGTTCTTGAAGAGTTTTAGATTTGTGATATTTTCCTGCTTACTCTGAAGTACATTAAGGTGTTATGTTCTCGTTCATATCAGTTTCTAGTTTAAATGGAATTAGAACAAGAGAGCGTGGGTAGGGACAGTTGGTATAGTGTGAGACCAAGTCCTATCCTTCTAAAATCATGCACAACTTTGCTGGTGGCTGGATCTGGAACTGAAGCATAAATGCATAATCTCTGACCAGCAATGGGCTCTGGAAGAATGAAGTAAGGATCTGTGTGGAGGGTCTGTCAATTCCAAAATGCTCTTTGCAATTGTTGGAATCCATTCTTCAGAATAGAGAGCCAATGATTATGACATCAAATTTAAATCCTTTTCTCCTGTATTACTGTAATATATTCTTCCAGTGGCCATGAAAGGTAATTTTCCCTTTTGTAAAATTTGCACAAATTAAAAATTGTTCTTGAAATGGAAATGTTTAGCTATGTATAACGCCTGATACTATCATATAATCAGAAACAATTTTTATATTGCTATAGTAAAGGCCTATATCTTACTGATTCTGTGATCAGTAGGAATTTTTAGTTCATTAACTAGTAATAGAAGGAAAATTAGATGTGCAGCATCAAAAGCTATTTGTCTTATTACAAATAATAATACTCACCTTGCAACTTTCTGTTTACACTTCTATTTCTTTGTGCAGATAACCACTGACTTTGCTAAGATCTGTTGTTTTCCTTTCACAAAAGATATTAAAAAAGACAAAAAAAAAAAAAAAAAAAAAAAAAAGCAAGCATGAAAACAGGAAAAAAATTGAGGACAATCATGAACAAAGACCTCAGAATGGAGGAAGCTCTCCTGACAGAGTTTTTGTTACCTCTACTTCCCAGCTCCATCTCTATATATCTGTGAGGGAAAACGTTGTTTTCACCAGAATAAAGGAGTTATGCGAGAACTTAGGAGAGAGGAAAAATGAAAAAAAGACCAAAGCTACAACACTGAGAACAGAATATTTACTACTTATTAGCTTTCTTTTTTTTTTTTTTATGCAGAAAGTCTTTCTCCTTTGGTCTAAATCCACTTCTACATACTCTTGATCATTCATAGGGAACCTTTCCATTCATATCAGCAGCATATCTTTACAGAGGTGATTGTTACGGGGGTAGTTAGAGAAAATTCTTGGACATTTTTCAACAAATTTATGAGAAAATTTCCTCTTACAAGGTGCCTGAGGTTTTAAATGATTTTACTGAATAAGTCAACCCTTCAAATGTAAGCTCCAATAAGTTTGTGCAGAGATTGCTATTTTTGAAAATACTTTTGCTGGTCTTCATTTTACCCCAAACTTGATATGTTATTCTGATGATATCAGAGAGGTAACATTAAACTTGTCCTCAGCCAGTGCTAAGGGCCATAAACTTCCCATCTCAAACACAATCCATCCCTTCCAATTCTGTAGCTCTTCCCATTCCTAACCATAATCATTGATAAAACTTTTGGAAATAGGAACAAAAATGCACAAGTGAATTCTACTCTGAGAAAAGAATAAATTAACATACATTTACACACTAATTTTCAAGTCACCTGAAGTGATCAAACCTGAGTGGTAGTGTAAAGCAAAGCAGTGACTTGTATCCTCTTTAGCAGTGACTTGTATCCTATTTTTCCATGGAGGAACAGTAGATCAGAAAATCATGCTTACTTACATACGTGTATGCTTTATGTATGCTACATATTCTTTTACAATATATACATACTATTCATACTCTCATTTTATATACAGACATATATGCATGTATATAATATGCGTGCATGTAGGTATGTGAAACAAGAATTAGTGTCTTTCCTTTTAATATTGAAATCCTAGATCACAAGAACCAGTGGTTTTCATAAAAGGTAACATCGGTGTGTTTGTCATCTTTTCCTTTCACTGGAAATTCTGCACTGAGTTCAAGGTTCTATCTTGCTGAGCACATACTGGTAAATACTTTTGCCTTTGAAACCTACAGTGTATTTTCAGTATCTTATTACAGGAGCTTTGGGCTACAAGCTTTGGGCTTGTACATGAAAGATGTTATAACATATTTAATATTCTACTCCATAATTACTTGGGAATGTGCATCAAAGTTTGAGTATAGAAACGCCTCAAAATTATACTTTATCAAAGGTTTTTTGTAGACACTTTAGGTAGCAAGGTGGTCCCAAGGAATAAACTGCGTCTTTCCTGAAGACCTCACGGACCATAACTGCTTCAACAACCAGTTATCATTGAATAACTGCTTGTTGAAGTGCAACATGAATAACTGGAGCAGTGGAATGCTGCGATGGACATGAAATCTGTCCTTCTTAAATGAAGAACGTACACAGATCACTCCATGTGTGTAGAGGAGAGAATTTTTCATTGAATGGAACAAACAGGTGGACCAAGTGATGTGGAGTGTGAAACATCCTTAGTGATTAGCTATTGATAGGATTTTGTTGAATACATGTGTTAAAATTATACTTTCAAATAATACATTTGAAATAAGATGGGAAGTTTTATAATCCCTACCAACAAAGTACAGGAGTATGAATACTATAACTGTGTAAATGAATGGTGACACAGGTACATGCAGACTTAATCTGAGTCTTTTTATTTAAAAATGAGTCATGTAAATATTTTTTAAGACTTAGTATTTTGTTAAATCCAATCTTTCCCTTACTTTTGTCTTTGCTTTGAGATTTATTACACAAACAACCGAGTAATCAGGATATATTTTAAATATTCACTATGATGTTAGTGTTATGTCTTAGAATCATAGAATAATAATGCTGTAGAATCATGGAATAGATTGGGTTGGAAGGGACCTCAAGGATGATTTAGTTCCAACCTCCTGATGCAGTCAAAGTGCTGACAGTTAGATCAAGTCCCATCCAGCCTGGTCTTGAACATCTCCAGGAATGGGGCATCCACAGCTCCTCTGGGAAGCTTGTTCCAGTGCCTCACCACCCTCTCAGTGAAAAATTTCCCTGTGGAAGCTAATGAAAGTCTCCCTTCCTTAAGTCAAACCACTCTTGCTTGTCTTATATATCTAGCTAACCATGTATAAAGTTAATTATACATCCTGTTTATAATCTCCCTTTAAATACTGGGAGGCCACAATAAGGTCTCCCCAGAGCCTTCTCTTCTCCAGATTAGACAAGCCCACTTCCCTCAGCCTGTCCGCATAGGACCGATACTCCAGCCCTTTGATCACTTTTGTGGCCCTTCTCTAGAACTACTCCAAAAGCTCCACATCCCTCCTGTACTGGGTCCCAAGGCTTGGTCATGGTACTGCAGATGGAACCTCACAAGGCCAGAGCAGGTGGGACAACCACCTCCCTTGCCCTGCCTGCCATCTTTCTTGATGCAACCCAGAATATTGTTGGTATTCAGAACTGCTGTGGCTCATGTTAAGTTTTTCATCTACCAGGACCTCTAAGACCTTCTTGGCAGGGCTGCTCTTAGTGAGCTCTCCTAGTCTGTACTCATATCTGGGATTGCCCCAACCCAAAAGCAACACCTTGCACTTGGCTTTGTTGAACCTCATTAGATTTACATGAGCCACCCTTACAGATTTTTCAGTGTTCCTCTGGACAACTTCATATTGATGTGTCAACTACACCACTCAGCTTGGGGTCAACAGCAAAGTTTCTGAGGGTGCAGTCAATCCTATCATCTAGGTCACTGATAGATGTTATGGAGTACCAGTCCCAAAATCCTCAGGGGATGCCATTTGCTACCAGCCTCCATCTGCACATAAAGTCATTTACCACAACCTTCTGACTATGACCTTCCAACCAGTTCCTTATCCACCAAATAGTCCACCCTTTCAATCGGTATCTTTCCTTACTTAGAGGTAAGGATGTGGTGTGGGAAGGCCTTTCACTACATCAGTTGCCATTCTTTTGCCATCATTCCATCACAGAAAGCCACCACATTGGTCAGGCATGATCCTCCCAAATATTCAGAAGATCTAAAGTTGGTATGCACAGCACATTCAGAAAGGCTTAATTTTTTTCTTTTTCTTTTTCTTTTTTTTTTTTTTTGCTTCCAAGCTCTGAAGTTTCCTACTTCTATTTTTAGTCCTTTTAACTTTATCCTGTGTCTTTGTTTGTCTGTCTGTCCTATACTCCCACTGTTGTTGCCTCTCTGCTTATTCACACCCTTTATTCAACTGCTTCCAATTACTACCTTCTTCAAAGAAGAAACTCCGGAAACTATTCCTTTGCTACCTTTCATCGCTTCTGCTTCACTACACCCCTAGGGCATGAGCTCTGCATCCTGACAGCCCCCAGCCTATCTCTGCTCTTCCTAAGGATAAATTTTCTCACAGAATCACAGAATGGCCAGGGTTGGAAGGGACCTCAAGGATCATCAAGCTCCAACCTCCCTGCCACAAGCAGGACCACCAAACTCCCCGTTTAATACTAGACCAGGCTGACAGCACCCCATCCAACCTGCCCTTGAATACCTCTAGGAACGGGGCATCCACAGCGTCTCTGGGCAGCCTGTTCCAGCACCTCACCACTCTCTCTCTGTAGAACTTCCCCCTGACATCCAACCTAAATCTCCCCTCCATCAACTTAAAACCAGTTCCCCTCGTCCAGCTGATATCTACCCTTTCAAAGAGTTGATTCCCCTCCTCTTTGTAGGCTCCCTTTACGTGTTGAAAGGCTGCAATGAGGTCACCCCACAGCCTTCTTTTCTCCAGGCTGAACAAGCCCATCACCCTCAGCCTGTCTTCATAGGGCAGGTGCTCTAGTCTTCTGATCTTCTGATCTCAATCATAGATACTTTTGTATTGTATTAAAATACTGTGCAAGAAGTATTTCAGAAAAGTTACACTTATAATCAAGGAATATTTATTATGTTACATGGCAACCAATTCATTGAATCAAGTGTTCTTATTTATCTAGCAAATATATTATGCATACAACCATGTTTACACTACAAGTGGCTGTCATAAGAAACTATCAGATGTTTCAACAATGTAAATCATTGATGTGCATCACTGCTTTAAATTTCATAGATTATGAATGTACAGAATTTCCCCATGTTGCAGTAGGAATAACTTACTTTAAGTAATTAAAGTAAGAAACTTATTTTATAGTAAGGCAAGTTGTTTGGTGGTCTTTAATAGAGTAGTTTCAAATTGCCAGTACTTTGCGACAGTGATTTTTTGTTTAGCATATAACTCTAGTGGGGTTTCATCCACATTAATAACAACTCTGAATATGCAATTCCTTGATGCAAAGTCTTTAACCTATATTTTCCATCAGCATAATTACTAGTAAACTCAGTCTAATTGTAATAGTTTGAATCAACATAGTAAAACATATCAGCAAAAATCCAGTGTTTCATCTTCACATGCTTCACTGTTGTCTGTGGGAGCACCACCAACAGTCCACCTCCCAGAATGTTCTTTAACTAGTTTCCAAAAGAACTATGACATAATTAGTTGGTATGAGCTATCAGTGACCTGCAAGATAGGGTTGAGTGCACCCTCAGAAAGTTTGCCGTTGACACCAAGCTGAGTGGTGTAGTTGACACATCAGTATGAAGGGATGTTGTCCAGAGGAAGACTGAAAAACTTGGAAGGTGGACTCATGTAAATCTATACGATTATATCTACTCTACACTTGTGAGGCCCCATCTGGAGTACTGAGTCCAAGTATGGAGCCCCCAGTACAAGAAAGACAGGGAGCTGTTGGAGGGGGACCAGAGGAGAGCCACAAAGATGATCAGAAGACTAGAGCACCTGCCCTATGAAGACAGGCTGAGGGTGATGGGCTTGTTCAGCCTGGAGAAAAGAAGGCTGTGGGGTGACCTCATTGCAGCCTTTCAACACGTAAAGGGAGCCTACAAAGAGGAGGGGAATCAACTCTTTGAAAGGGTAGATATCAGCTGGACGAGGGGAACTGGTTTTAAGTTGATGGAGGGGAGATTTAGGTTGGATGTCAGGGGGAAGTTCTACAGAGAGAGAGTGGTGAGGTGCTGGAACAGGCTGCCCAGAGACGCTGTGGATGCCCCGTTCCTAGAGGTATTCAAGGGCAGGTTGGATGGGGTGCTGTCAGCCTGGTCTAGTATTAAACGGGGAGTTTGGTGGTCCTGCTTGTGGCAGGGAGGTTGGAGCTTGATGATCCTTGAGGTCCCTTCCAACCCTGGCCATTCTGTGATTCTGCGTGACTCTGTGATTCTGTGATTGTGATAATTTACTGCACTACATTCATATAAATGTTTTATTTACTTATTTATTTATTGTATTGAAGTGTCACACATCATTTCTTTGCCTTACAGGAAAAATTAAAATTCAGACTTTTATCCACAATTCAAAATGAATTCCAAATGCTTATCTGTCATTGCAACTTAAGCTGCTGATCAACCTCAATATTTGTAATGCTGATAGGTGAAGCTGGATGTCTTATTTTTTTGTTTTTATGTATCTCTGACAATACACATTTTTTAACTTAGTGTATTTGTTGACTTAGCTAGGCTGTATTACAACAACCATATTACACTGCATAAAAAAGTTCTTGTTTGATTTGAATACTTTGTTTATTCAAATGATATTATAAGACTAAGATTTCACTTTCAACTGATAGGTTCCATCATAGTTCAACAAGACACATTTGGTGATAGTCTGCTCTGAGAGCAAAGCAGCATTTTGAAGCGCTCTCTTCCAATTGCTTGTTCCATGTAGTCACTAGAGGGCACCATTACCCAATAAAATACTCAAAGTCTACCTGGTTTGGTTTGTGTTGCAAAAACGAAAATAAAAATAAGAAAATCACATATGCAGTCAAAAAGTAGGCCTGTCTATCAGAACATTCGTTCTGTGTTAGTTAAATTGTTCTTCACTTTTTTTTTTTCTTTCTTTTTTTTTTTTTCCCCGATAAAACAAGTCTTCTGAATTCTTTTTTAACTTCCTTGTGGAAACTACCACAAGGCCATGCTTCACATTCAAAATCGTATTTCCAGAACTTAATTCCTTTGCCATACGTTGGTTTGTTTGCTTTTATGTTTATGTTTGTGATTCTGAAGATATGTCAGTGGCAATGGGTGCCTTCTACTTTGTTGCAAAAATACTTGGGTTAGTTTATTTGATTGCTTTCATTTGTTTTTGAAATTATTTATATGAAAATAAAGTGCTCTAGGGTAGTTACATATTGTTTCTTCACAGTTTTTGCATGATTTTCTTGCAAGAAAATAATGCATTCTAAGCCCTCTGACAGTGTTGCAGAAATTAGGAAAGTGTACCACACGCTGTGTTCTGGAGTATTTCATGGGCTAAAGAGATTTCTTCCTTAGAGAGAGTCCATTAATATATATATCTTGGTAGTCTCAGTTTGCTAAACTTGAATAAATAAGTGATTAAAATATAAGGAATAGAAGTCCTTCACACTGAGACTGTTCAGATTAGATTTTTAGGTTGTGTACTGGCATATGTTAATTGACAATTAAGTTAACTAGAACAATTGTAAATGTTATCACTTGCTTGTCCCAAGGTTCTTATTCGTTGTTCTTTTCTTCCTTCTCATCAATGCAGCAAATATTTGCTTTTTACCTTGCTGATCATCTTAGAGTAATGAATGCATGTTTGCAGTTGGAAACAAATGATCACGGTGCCACCCTTTCCATGTGCTGTGAAAAACACTTGCAATTGAGGAAAAAATACTCATTAACTAGATGGCCTTTGACACTGGAAAAAAGACCACTGTGGAAGATGCAGGCTCAGGTGAGACCTGGCCACCTGTCACTCCAACCCCTAGCAAACCTTTTCCTGTGTCCTGTTCTGGCTGAGGGGGCTGGGGAGCACATGCAGTCTCCTGTGTCACACCAGACTTGAAATAAAACTTTCCATGTGTTGTACAGTCACAAGAGGAAGATCCTTGTTGTGATGAGAGGAACTTCCAAATGTAAAGCCAACCTGGCCTTAAAAAAGGAAATACAAGAAGGTACTAGCTTTCTTGAGGGCTTGATAACTGTAGTAGAGCAAATCTGCCCCTCCAAAGCCAGATGTGAAATGGTTAAAAACTGCTGATGGAGGACAAAGAAGTTTGCCAGACTGCCCTGGGAGCTGGTGGACAAGACTGAAGTGGGATCCAGCCCCAATGGCTGACCTGAAAGTTTCCCCCCTGTATTGACTGGACTGTGGAGATGGAGTGGGAGGGTGTAGGGGGAGCTTCAAGGCTGCTCCATCAGCAAGAATTGATGGTAAATAGGGGAGATGAAGTAAAATGTTGGGTCTGCAGTGAATTAGAACAGTGGGTACCGAGATACTATGTTGGCAGTATGTCTCAGGATGGATTTTTTACGCCAAAAAAAATGCAGTATCATGCATGGAAACCTGATTTCATCTGAAATCCAGGAAGAAAACTAACTCCAGTGAGGTATTTGAAAGCCAGCATTTTATTTATTCATGATATGTACTGGGTGATTTGATAAATCAAGCGCACACTGTCAGAGTTCAGGTTCTACATTTAGACAGTTAAGATATACACATGCGATACATATGCATGCATATTCATTCTTTTCAAAGAACTCATTAATATATGCTAATATCCCTCTGGGCATGTACAGTCACAAGTATGGTGGTTGTACAACTACTTGCTTCCTCCCCTTTTTTGCTTCTTCCTTTTCATCCCAGAGCCATTTTGTTCACTTCCAACCATTTTTTCCTAATTTGATAAATTTCCATTACTTGTTATAACCTTAATGTGTAGCTTTCTATCTTTTATAACTCAAAACAATTTATATTGAAAACCAAGAAAAAGTCCTTGCATCTGATGGATTCAAAGATAAAAGTTGCCAATTGTGAATTCAGTGATTCTGTGAAGCAGAATCATTGAGAAAAACAAGTTTGTTAGCATACTAAGCAAAGCTAAACTGGAAAGTTTTAGAATTAGCACACATTGACTCCTTTTGCTAAACTAATATATTGGTCCTTAAGCTAATATATTGCCTCTATTGCTAAACTAACCTGTATCAGTGTATAGTAGAAGAGAGATCATATGTCACCCTGCTTCAGGCTACAAAAGCTAAGGTGAGGGTAGAGGGGAAAATAGATTTTTTGGATGAGAATGTGCTCTTAGGGCTCAGGAGCAATGGGGAAGGAATTGCATGAAGTGGGCAAATGGTAGCCTTGAGAGAGTGTTGCATGCAGCCTGAACAGCACTTAGTTTTGAAAGAATTTCAGGGCTGCGGACTGTTAAGTGCACTCTTTTGCATCATAGAGTGACTTACTAGAGAAGGGTAAAATCGCCTTCTCAAGCCATTCTCTGTGATGTTCAGCCTCAACCTGCTGTAGGTGCTGCAGCTGGAGCTGATTCTGACTCTCTCTGCTTTACATGCTCACACGTGCATGATGACCGAGACACAGAATTTCCTCTGACACTGAGTGGGATAAATTACACAGCTTTGTATAAATTACATGGTTTTGGAGAAACTTTTATTCAATTTATTTTCTTCTTAGAAGAAGATTTAAAGATCAGTCACCAGGCAACATCCAAATCTCTGACTGGCTTTTGAATGGGGTTCCTGTGGGCTTGGGAGTTTGGGCATCCAAGTCTATGTACCCTATACTCTTCTTAAATCTCTCTGCAGAACAAACATATGCCATACATATGCAGGCACAAGTTGGTCAGTGTAAAGAATAAGCAAATAAGTAGGTCTAATAAACTCAAACAGTTACTATAAATCTTGTTATAATCTGAGCTGAGTCTCCTTGGAGATCTAGAGAAGTCCACAAGATACTGGGTGCTGTAGCTGCTGTGAAGTGATAGTGTTTCCAGAGACAAAATGGATTGGTAATTTTTATTCCTCCTTTGTCTGAAAATATGGAAAATAAGAATAAAACATCATGAGGCAATGATTTTTTTTCTGTAAACCTCACAGATAGAAGGTTTTGATTCCTAAGTTGTTTTCTGCTTGTTCTGGGGGGAGGTGAATGGAAATAATAAAATTGGTTTTAATCAAAGCCAGTTGTCTTTGCTGTGGGGTTTTGATGCCAAATGATTTAAATTAATGTATGCATATATATATATATATATGCATTCATATATATATATATACATATATGAATATTTTCCCAAAATGAGATGCTTAAAAGGTTTCAAAAGCCATGTTTCAATTATTGTTTTTGTGTTGCTTCAGTAACTCTAGAGCATTTATCCATGTAATAGCATGATCTTCTGCTTCAGTGGTTATATAGACCTCATGCTTCAATAGCTTTGTCTGATAGGATTCAGATGAAATGCTGCCTAGTATATTTTGCATTAAAAAGCTAATTTACAGCGAATAAAAGAGCAAGCACTTAAAAAGACATAATCAGTTTGACTTCAGAAGCTAATTATATTTTAATATATATATACTAAAGCATGTCATTTAATAATTTTTTAAAATAGATGTCAATATTGCTATGAGTTATGGTATATCTAAAATTGGAGTTTTCAGAAAATATATTTGCTATGAATGAAAAGATGTTGATCCCTTATCTCCCTAAAAATTCCTGATTTGTAGTAGTATATTTTAGGGATTGATTCTATAAGTTCATTCAGACTGGCAGTTATCCATGTGACCTTAACAGTCTTCACAAGTGGGTGGTTGGACAATGATGAATGGGCATCTGAGTTGCTGATCTAGATCAGACTACAAGATCATAAACATTAAGCCACCAGTAGTACAAAATTAATGTCATTGAACTGACTTGACTGCCCTAGAAGATGAGTACAGTCAGATACAGAAGTATTAGATACATTTCTGCTAGCCCAGTAGGCTCACATGTATTTTCAGCCACTTGCAATTCCTGTTAATTATTTACTTTTGTTGTGCACTACAGACAGATAATGAGTATTCTGGAAAAAGTAAGAAAGTAAATTTTGGAAGGTGAAAGACTTACCAGATGTGTGTTCTTGTGTGTCACTGATACTCCGGCTCAAATTGTAGGATTTCTAATTCTATAAGTACAGCGAAGGAGAACCATTACATTTCACATGAGTTCCATATATATATATATATACATATACATATATATATATATATATGTATATATGTATATATATATATATATGGAACTCACGTGAAATATATATATATATATATGTTTTATATACATATATATATATATGGAACTATATATATATACACATGTGGAATACAATTCAAGCTTGAAAGCAACTGATTGAATCTACGGATGTGACAGGTATTCAGGCAATTCTCGTCTGTACTATGGGTGAACACTGGAGTCAGTAGATTCCATTAGATTTTGCCTACAGACTTCTTACATTCACTCAGTTTACCTCTCTAAAACATAACTAATTAGAAGTTAGCGCTGTCTAGGAGTGTTTTTCACTAGCAAGAAAATGGCTATTAATAATTGAAGCTACCAGGAGAAACACAATAAATGAGGTTATTATGATATCTCCTGACCTCTTTCCAAAGTTCAGAGTACAAAATACAAATGTCTGCCAAAAATGGCTGGGTATCTAGATTGAAAATTTGCTTCGTCCTTTACTAAGCAGCAAGAAATGTTGACATAAGATACTTATTGCTCCTTTACTGGTGGTTGTCTTGGGACCACGGTTTCAAGGACTCTTCTATTCATTGTTCAGGAATACATAAAAATTAATTGCATTTTTACTACAAGGAGGCAAACTGCCTATGTCCTCAGAGAAAAAGCTTTAAACAGTTGGATAAGAAAACTTCTTGTTCCTTTAATTTGGAGACAAATGAGTTTTACTTACCTAGTTGTAGGGATCTATATTTTTAGGGGTGTGCAGAGTGATTTCTGAATATTGCTGCAAGACAGCTGCTGAGTGAAGAATAGAGCTTGATCACTCTCTAGGTTGCAGAACTCAGATATATTCTAAGAAAACCTTAGGTTGTACCATTATGATAACCTTGGTCTAATATGTTCTTCACGTTGTCTGGAGAAGATAGATTTTAGTAAGGCTGAGATCAGAGCAACCATCAGACAGCTGGTCAAGGTAGAGTTTTTTAATTGCAGCACAAGTACCTTCAGAGGGAAACAACTGAATCCCCAGCAGCGAGGAGGTGAATGCTTGTAGGTGGTGGAGATAGCCTCTGCTACACACAGAAGGAGAGTAGACAAGCAGAAATATGTGAAATGCCCAGAGGAGAGCATGGTCTAAAACACGTGGGTTACTCAGAAAGTAATGCCGCATTTTATTATGTTGGCCCATGATGCCAGATGTAGATGTTGCTGGTAAGGCAGCAGAGACTGAACCTTTCCATTAATCTTCTGCAACATTTATTTGCCATGAAACGGGTGGCAGCAGAGGGGCATTCTGACAAAATGATGACTGACATAGAAGTGTGTATGAAACAAAGATGTGTAAGTGAATTCCTCTCTGTGAAAAAATGGCATCCATTGACATTCATCGATTCTTGCTGAATGCTAGTGGAGACCAAGCGGTGGCCTTTACTTAGTCAGAAGGTTACAATCTTTTGAGAAAACTCTCATAGAAGATGAAGCAGTAAATCTTAGATCTGGTCTGATAATCCTAGATGGCATGTGTAGTAGAGAATTGATTTCTGTTTTGGTTGTACCAGAAGATGAATCCAGGATAAATAAAAGTGTGTTTTTTCATAAGGTTCCCATACAAGTATGTAGCAGACTACTGAGGTGCCTGGTTGAGGTTCTTTGGGCATGTCAGGGAAAGTTAAGTTCTTTAAGAAATTAAGACAGCAAACTCAGGTAATCCTTGAACAGAAAAGATTTCTTTGTTTTCCAGGTGCTTTGTCAGATATGTGCATTCTTATCAAGATTGTTAATGAAACTTTGTAGTTATTTGCTCAGTTCCTGTGGAATGTAAGTCATAAAGCAGCTAGTGATGTTGAACAAGTCATCTGACTTAAATAGATACTGTTGCCAATTTTTTATTTCTTTTTCCACTGATCTCTTTCTGGGAAATGGTTGAACTGTTCCTGCTGATACGTTCAAATAAATTTAATATAGACTTAAGCAGAGAGAAACATGAAAATTTCAGACTTAACTAGTAAAATTTGCTGAAGCTAATAGCAAGGGACAGAATTATAATAGGTACAACTCAAAACAAACGGAAGAAAATATCAGTTGAAGTGATGTGTGTGTTGTTGTAGAGAAAGAGAAGAAGAAAATACATCAAAATCATTGCTTCTATAAATAGTAAAAATTATGCAGAATCATGATCTTTTGTGATCTTTTACTGCACTGATATCCAACAAGGAATATATAAAATGGCTTTTAAGCTTGTTAGTCTTCTTTCCATTCAAACTACTGTGGATACAGTCAATATAATTAAAGTAGTGAGAGAGTTTGGTCAATATGTTAATTTTTATAAGGAATGCTTACAGTCATATAGGCACTGGTGATACATGCCTGTAGTTTAATTATGAGCATGCAAGAGGCAGGGTATTCACGCTTGGCTAAATTGAAAGAACATGTGAGGACTGATAAAACAGTGTGAAATACAGTAGAACATGTCAGCCTAGAAAAGTTGAACTTCTCAGACTATGATGAAAGATCACAGGAAAAATAAATGGGTACCCATTCAAGTATGTAGAAGGGGGAAGTAAGAACGTGGCTGGAAAATACCTAGGATGTGTCATTCTCATTGCCATAGGAATATTTAGGTGTCTGATAGTTTTGCATGAGTTATTGATCTTTTTGAATCCTCCTGGAACTTTGGTACAGAGTACAGAGATTTTGGACACTTCTCCAAATTTTCCCACAATCTGATGATTCGGGATCTAGTAACCCATTTGGTTAGTAACGCATAAGCATACTATACTGTCTATGCAGTGCAGACCTTATTTATTTATCTATCTATCTATCTATCTATCTATCTATCTATCTATCTATCTATCTATTTATTTATTTTTGACCATACATTTTATGGCAGAAGATGTACTGAAATTTTCTGGAAACTTTAGAATCTCTTCTATTCCAGAAGATATGAAACATGCTCTTATCTTTTGAGCTGAAGCTGCATTAACAGTCTGTTATATAGAATATGTATACCACAAGTCCCTGCTTTCTGCAGGGAAGTTCATAGAATCATCATAGAATCACAGAATCACAAGGTTGGAAATTACCTACAAGATCATCCAGTCCAACCATCCTCCCACTACCACTGCTACCACAAGCACTAAACCATATCTCGCAGCTCCTCATCCAGATGCCTCTTGAACATTGCCAGAGATGGTGACTCCACCACCTCCCACCACCACCTCGCCACCTTGCCATACAGTGCCTGACCACTCTCTGAGAGAAAAAGTTTTTCCTCATGTCTAACCTAAACCTCCTCTGGTACAATTTGTGACCATTTCCCTGGGTCCTGTTTGTTGCCTGGGAGAAGAGGCCAGACCCCTCTTCACCACAACCTCCCTTCAGGAAGTTGAAGAGTGCAATGAGGTCTCCCCTGAGCCACTGCTTCTCCAGACAAGTTGGATCAGATGACCTTTAAAGGTCCGTTTGATTAGATGATTCTGACTAATACATCAACAATTTGGTTATTTCTGATTAATGCTTCCACAGCATCAGTTTCATTTTTATCTCTTCAACACCCCATCCCATTTTTTATCTCATAGTGACTAGCCTGCAAATAGGACAAAATGTGGGAGAGAACATGTTTGTGACAGTTGACCCCAAATGACTAAACGTACATTCCCTGCCATATAATGTCACTGTCAGAAATAAACAGTGTGGGAAAGGCGGGAAGGCAGAGACACTGTGATTATGCGCTTTCTCCTCTCTAGAAACCATTATGCAAGCTGAGACTTTGTTTTGCCAGAAGTGTCTTAACAACTGCCTGCCTATAGGAAATAATAATTTCCTTCTTGCTTTTCCTTGCACCTGTATCTTTTGCCTCATTTATTAAACTGTCTTTGACTCGATCCATAATCTTTTTTTCCTTTTTTTCTCCTTTCCTTCCTTCCCAAAGGAGAGGCATGTGAATAAGTGGCCATACAGGTGCTCTTTGGGTGGGTGAATCCAAAACCGTCTTTTTTGTTGCCCCTGCATGAGACTCAGGAGGTTCAAGATAGCATCAGATTTTATAGTAATGTTGATTGTATCATGCTGCACTGAAATTACAGCCGTTACAACTGCTTAACTGTTAATTAGCAGCTTCCTGTTATTGCCACAGGCATCATTTACACTGCTGTATAGTCAAGCCTACAATTTGTCACTTGAGCCTTTATTTCTAATTTTTAATTTCCTTTTTTTTCTTTTTTTCTGTTTGATTTACTGTTTATTATCTTATTCTGCTGTGCCTTGGAAAATATTAATAACACCTTGTGATCATGAACATTTCTATTCCTGTACTGTCATCCTGGACTCAGAAAAGGAGGCTGAAGGTATTCTTGGCTGAAGTAGGCAAAATGTTGCTAGCAGGCCAAGAGAAATGATCCTTCCCCCCTACCCAGCATTGATGAAGCCATATCTGTAATACTGTATCTGGTTCTGGGCTCCCAGAACTAGAGAGACATGGACATACTTGAAGGAGTTCAATATATAGCCACCAAGATCAAAGAACTTTTACCTGAACTTGAGCAAGGTCTTTGACATGGACCCCCACCACATCCTTATCTCCAAATTGGAGGGATGTGGATTTGATGGATGGACCACTTGATGGATAAGAAACTGGTTGAAAGGCCGCAGACAGAGGGTGGTCATCAATGGCTCTGTGTCCAGGTGGAGGCCGGTAACGAGCGGCGTCCCCCAGGGGTCTGTGTTGGGACCCATGCTCTTTAACATTTTTATCAACGACATCGACGATGGAATCGAGTGTACTTCAGCAGGTTTGCTGATGATACCGAGCTAAGTGGTGGGGTTGACAAGTGGAAAGAAGGGATGCCATTCAGAGGGACCTTGAGAGGCTAGAAAGGTGGGCCCGGGTGAACCTGATGAGGTTCTACACAGCAAAGTGCAGAGTTTTGCACTTGGGCCAGAGGAATCCCAGGCATCTATACAGACTGGAAGGAGCGGTCCTTGAGAGCAGCCCTGCAGGGAAGGACCTGGGGGTCTTGCTAGATGAAAAACTTAACATGAGCCAGGAGTGTGCTCTTGCATCTCTGAAAGCAAATGGTATTCTGGGCTCCATCAAAAGAAGGATGGCCAGCAGGAACAGGAGGTGATTGTCCCCCTCTCCTCTGCTCTTGAGAGGTCCCATCTGGAGTACTGAGTCCAAGTATGGAGCCCCCAGTACAAGAAAGACAGGGAGCGGTTGGAGGGGGGCCAGAGGAGGACCACAAAGAAGATCAGAAGACTAGAGCACCTGCCCTATGAAGACAGACTGAGGGTGATGTGATGGGCTTGTTCAGCCTGGAGAAAAGAAGGCTGTGAGGTGACCTCATTGCAGCCTTTCAACACGTAAAGGGAGCCTACAAAGAGGAGGGGAATCAACTCTTTGAAAGGGTAGATATCAGCTGGACGAGGGGAACTGGTTTTAAGTTGATGGAGGGGAGATTTAGGTTGGATGTCAGGGGGAAGTTCTACAGAGAGAGAGTGGTGAGGTGCTGGAACAGGCTGCCCAGAGACGCTGTGGATGCCCCGTTCCTAGAGGTATTCAAGGGCAGGTTGGATGGGGTGCTGTCAGCCTGGTCTAGTATTAAACGGGGAGTTTGGTGGTCCTGCTTGTGGCAGGGAGGTTGGAGCTTGATGATCCTTGAGGTCCCTTCCAACCCTGGCTATTCTGTGATTCTGTGCAATTCTGTGAACTTCAGCAACTTTCCCATTAGAAGAGGCTGAGAGAGCTGAGACTTTTCAACCTGGAGAAGAGGTAGCTTGGGAGAGATCTCATTGTCTAAAAATACCCAAAAAGTATTTTTTTCGTGCTTCCTTTGAAGCAGTGAAAAGAGTGGAATCACGCTCCTTTCTATGATGCCAATTGCTAGGACGGGAGGCTATGGGCACAAACAGAAGCAGAAGAGATTATAACGAACTACTAGGAAAACTGTTTTTACAGTTGGTGTGAGGAAGAGACTTGGAATGATAAAAGTGCAAGAACTCATGTGTTGAGGCATGTTTATAGGGCAAAGCAAATGCTGCAAGCAAGCAAAGAGAACACAAAGAATTAATTCACTTCTTCCAAACAGCAGGCAGATGTTCATCCAATTCCAGGAAAGCCGGACTCATCACATGTAGTGATTTCTTGGGAAAAGAAATACCACCACTCAGAACATACCTCCTTATTCCTTCTTAGACCCTGCTTTTAATGCTGAGCATTATGTCCATGGATGTCCCCTTAGTCATATGTCCAGGCTGTGTACCCCATTCTTGTGTACCCCCTTTAGCTTGCATTCTGACAGCACTGCAGAAGAAGCTGCAAAGTTCTTGGCTTTTTGTAAGCACTGCTCTGCAGCAACATCTGCTCTTACATAACTACTGACTTGCTGCTGAATTGTGTTTCATTTTTTCTGATTTACTTTTTTTCTACTTTCTTTAAGAACAAAGGATTATTTTGTGGCATGTGTTAAAATGTGATATCCATCACTTTTCTACCAAAATATGAAAGTTATTGTTCTGAGTTGATGATTTTTTTTTTAAAGTTGGTTTCTTAAAAGAAGATTGCTAATTGACAGGGCTTTAAAGAAGTTGTGTTCTACTACCACTGCTAGAATAATCTTTATGTACTAGAATAATAATCTTTATGCAATAATAATCTTTATGTAATGGAAGACATTGCAATTATTGTCTCATATAATTGTCATTATCTGTCTTGTCATACCACTGCTCTGCACATCAAGAAAATTGATGGGTGAAAGCTTAAAAAAATGAATAATGTTGTTTAAATCATCATAAAAACTGCAAATTTTATTAAGTCCAAGGATTGAACCACCACCAAATCCAGAAGTTCATTAAAAGTATGGATGCTGATCATGGGGACGTTATTTACTTTCCTGAAGGAAGGTGGCTAAGCTGCTGAAAAGGTTGTATGATTTGTGAAACAGAATCAAGTCATTTATTGAATCCTAAGGCAAATTAGTATCAGAACATGAAGATTAAAAATGGCTCACAGATTTATCAGTTTTGATGGGTGTGGGCACTCATTTAAATGGGTTAAACATGCATCTTCAAAGTGAAAATCAAAATATCTGCTATTTTCAAATCATAACAGCATTCAAAATAAAGCACAAATAATGGTAAGCTCAAGTGATAATTCTATGCATTTTGTTACATTGGCTAAATAAAGTACTGAGAACAGTGAAAAATATGCAGCTGTGCTTTCGATTCTTGATAAAAGTATTTAAGAATGGGTTTTAAGATTGATGAACAATCATCAGCTTTTTGGTACATTTACAGCTTCATTTTCAGTTGACTTACATACTTATATATATATGATATATATAACTTATATATATGATCTGCAGATTTTCAAATGGAAAGTATAGAATTGCCATCAGACATTCTACTAAAAAATCGAACCATGTCTCTCTTCCAGTCTTTTATAAGCCTTCTCTTACCAGAGAAAAATATCCCTTGCTTCACAACCAAGCCGAAGATTCACGTCATAGTTTTTGGCAGTATGTACATTTGTGAACAAATATTTTTAAGGATGAATAATAGGAAGAGTATTGTTTCATCAAAAATCTCTGGTGAACACCTTTAGACCTCACTAAGATATGCATCCACTTTCATCGAAATAAACTGATGCAGCAGTTTCACAAAATTAAGGTCAAATATCCCAGTAGCTTTATGTTCATATTACTTTTCTTTTTAAACGTTTTAATGAGAATGTACATATAAAAATATACATATAAAAATGTATTACTTATACATATTAGCTATATTATGTTTTGTATGTGGCCCAAAACAGTTCTTCACTCATTTTGGCATAGGTAAGCCAAATGTTTGGACACGCATGGCCTGGTGTACCATGTTAAACTTACATAAATGATGTCAAGATTCAGCTGTTCAGATTTGTATTAAAAAACAAAAAGTAATAAAGAAATGAAGAGGAAAGTACTACTTTCTGGGCATGAGGTAATCTTTTGTTTCATGCTTTAGCAAATAGTGTTGTACTGCTATAGTTTTTAACCAAACCGTGGAGTGGAAAGGTCAGGTTTATAGATTATCTATTTCAAATGTGAAAGAGGGGAATTAAGTAGTACATGAAAATAAAATAGTGTTTGCTGGTTGAAAAACTGATTGCATGTCAAAGTACTGATTTACTTACAACTACGAATTTCATCTAGAATTTGGAATGTTAGATAATGCCAGAACCCATCTTCCATTGCATAGATGTGAATTTAATTGAAATCAGCTAATTACCCTTTCACATTTTTCTCATTTCAGCTAAGATATCTTTTCATGTGCAATGTTCTGTCAGCTGATGATAACAACAGGAAAATAATAGAATATATAATCAAGCTCTTAACTGATTAGTCTTTACAGATCAGCAAATGATCTGAGCTCGTAATTTGGGAAATGTGTTTTATACAACAACATCCTTGTCAGGTTGTATGTACAAATATTTGTATATGTCAAAAATCTGACTGCTTAGGCTTCATGGTTTCCATGTCTTTCAATATTTAAAACAGAAATAGAGACAAGTAATTATTTTCTTCTATTTGATCCAGATTTAAAATTTGACCTCTTAATCTTGGGCACCCTTTCATACAGATTTTATTTATTTATTTTTGGCGTGTGCATTCCTTTGGATCTCACTAGATTCATAGTGGCTTTGCCATGAACTTATTTGGCCTTAAGTGCAATTACAGAGAACCTGCATTTGAAATTCAACAGTAGCTGACATGTTGACAAGTTCTTCGTCTGTGAAGGAGTATTGAAAGTACCACACTGCCATAGTTATATGATTTTTGGTTATTGGTATTCCACGTCATAAGATCATGTAGTGCACTGGGAGTTAAAGAGATAATGCTCCAGTTCTGGATACCTGTCCAGAAGAGAAGAAGGACTACATACCTTAGAGGACTTTGTGTTCAGAAAGGTGACACAACCCATGTCAAGGTCATGAGACCTTCCCTTTTTTCAGCTCTTTTCCCTGCTGTTTGACCTGACTGTGTGTCTTACCTCAAGAATTATGGTGAGACCTTTTTACCTTTCAGATACTCTCTCTCATTATGTTTGATTTATTAGCTCCAATTCTAATTATATTGTATTACAGTGTGTTATTTTGCATTCCAATACCATATCTAGTAAATTAGTTAGTTTCTTCTCAAAATAATAATAAAAAAAAGACCTTGCCTGCAACTGGAGCATTATATTTACTCTTTAACTCCTAGTGCACTACATGATGTTATGATGTGGAATACCAATAACCAAAAATCATAAAACCATAACACACATCTATCCACAGTATGTAGAAAAATTGTTCAGTGTAGAAGGCTATTTTTTTTTAAATAATCAACTTAAATTGATTAATGATAGTACTTACGAATTAGAAAGAAGCTTTCCTCTTCAAGATGCTTCAGTCATTAATTAAGTTTTAATTAATTAAGCACCTTGCCATCCTGCACCATTCACCTCTCCACCCACCTCTGGTACTTTACATTTCTCTACTTTTTCATTTAAGGTTATATAGCTCCGTTACTCTTTGCATACTTTCATTTGGTGGTTGCCTTTGAGCTTCTTGTGATTCTTCAGTATATGTTTTAATACAAATTCATCTTTCACAGAATCACAGAATCACAGAATTGTAGGGGTTGGAAGGGACCTCCAGAGATCATCGAGTCCAACCCCCCTGCCAAAGCAGGTTCCCTACACCAGGTCGCACAGGTAGGTCTTGAATATCTCCAGAGAAGGAGACTCCACCACCTCCCTGGGCAGCCTGTTCCAGTGCTCCGTCACCTCACTGTAAAGAAGTTCTTGCGCACATTCATGCAGAACTTCCTGTGCTGCAGTTTCCGGCCGTTTCCCCTTGTCCTGTCTCCACTCACCACTGAAAAGAGTACGGCCTCTCCATTCTGCCCCCCACACCTCAGATATTTATAGACCTGGATCAGGTCCCCTCTCAGTCTTCTTTTCTCAAGGCTGAACAGACCCAGTTCACTCAGCCTTTCTTCGTAGGGGAGATGCTCCAGGACCTTCACCATCTTTGTGGCCCTCTGCTGGACTCTTTCCAAGAGATCCCTGTCTTTTTTGTACTGGGGAACCCAGAACTGGACGCAGTACTCCAGATGAGGCCTTAGCAGGGCAGAGTAGAGGGGGAGGATCACCTCCCTCGACCTGCTGGCCATGCTCTTTTTAATGCACCCCAGTAAGCGATTGGTCCTCTTGGCCACAAGGGCACACTGCTGGCTCATGGCCAACCTGTCATCCACCAGGGCACCCAGGTCCGCAGAGCTCCTCTCCAGCAGCTCATCCCCCAACCTGTACTGGTGCATGCAATTATTCCTCCCCAGATGCAAGACTCTACACTTGCTTTTGTTAAACCTCATCCGATTTTTTTTTGCCCAGCTCTCCAGCCTATCCAGGTCTTGCTGAATGGCAACACAGCCTTCAGGCGTGTCAGCCAATCCTCCCAACTTTGTATCATCGGCAAACTTGCTGAGGGTGGCCACTGTCCCCTCATCAAGGTCATTGATGAAGATGTTGAGCAAGACTGGACCCAGCACCAACCCCTGAGGAACACCGCTGGTTACAGGCCTCCAACCGGACTCTGCACCGCCAACAACGACCCTCTGCACTCTGCCAGTCAGCCAGTTCTCAACCCACCTCACTGTCCACTCATCTATCTCACACTTCCTCAGCTTTGTTATAAGGATGTCATGGGGGACAGTATCAAATGCCTTGCTGAAATCAAGGTAGACTACATCCACTGCTCTCCCCCCATCCACCCAGCCAGACACAACATCATAGAAGGCTACCAGGTTGGTCAAGCACGACTTCCCCCTGGTGAATCCATGCTGACTACTCCTGATAACCTCCTTTTCTTCCAGTTGTCTGGAGATGACATCCAGCACCAGCTGTTCCATCACCTTTCCAGGGTCAGAGGTGAGGCTGACTGCCCTATGGTCAGTGCTCTTTAGGCATAGACCTATCGAATATTTAATGTAATGTATTTGACCGTGCATCACATTCTACCAAATTCGACATAAATTTATCTGAAGATTTTTCAGTTGGTAGTAGATTTAGAATTGCTGATTTATTAAGAAGGTGCCATGTATAAAAATTAGCACTAAATAAACAGACAACGATGGCTTCAGTGCCATAAATAAACACATACAATTAATTCTGTCTTCAACTTTACAACTTCAGATTACGTAAATATTAATAAAAGTACTATGAAGCTTACAGCTTGCATCTGTAATGTGATTTTTGATTACCTAGATGTGATCTATAATTACCTAGAACTGAAGCAGAATGGAAGCAGCCTCAATGTGAATATAGGCCCTCCCACAAGTGTAGCAATGGGCTCTTTTCCTCTTTTCTGTTGTGTTCTGTAGTACAATAAATCCAAAGCTGTAAGAATTTGCAAGATTCTATAAGACTTGGAGGAGAAGAAGGCTGGTGTGAGTGAACAGGGAATATTTTCTGAGTCTCCAGGAGGAAAAGCGAATCTGCCTCCTGTCGAAGAAGGGATGAGCAACTTGGGAAAAGTACAGAGATACTGTTAGGATATGCGGGGAGAAAATTAGAAAGGCAAAAGTCCAGCTTGGACTCAACTTGGCCATTGGTATAAAAGGGAACAAAAATCTTTTTAACAAATGTATTAACAGTAAGAGGAGGGCTAATGAGAATCTCCATCCTTTACTGAATGCGACAGGGAACACGACAACTGAGAATAAGGAAAAGGCTGATTTTCTCAGTGACCTCTTTACATTGACGTTTAAAGTCAGATCAATTATCCTAGGAGTACTCTACCTCCTGACATGGAAGTCTTGGATGGGGAGCAGAATAAGCCCTCCTTCCCCCTTCTCGATTCAGTTAGGAACAGTAAGAGACCTACTACTCCACCTGGACAATCACAAGTCTATAGGGCCAGATGGGATACACCGAGGATGCTGAGGGAGCTGGTGGAGGTGATTGCCAAGCTGCTTTCCACTACCTATCAGCATTCCTGGTCAACCAGAGAGGTCCCAGAGAATCGAAGGCTTGCCATTATGACTCCTATTTACAAGAAATGCCATATGGAGGATCCAGGAAACTACAGGTCCATCAGCCTGACCTCAGTACCAGAAAAGGTTAAGGAGAAGATCATCTTGAGGGAGATCGCATGGCATGTGCAGGACAGCTTGAGGATCAGGCCTAGCCAGCATGAGTTCATGAAAGAGAGGTCCTGCTGGACCAACCTGATATCATTCTATGGTCAAGTGACCTGCCCAGTGGATGAGGGGAACACTGTTGGCATAATTGGTCTAGACATCAGCAAAGCCTTAGATGTTGTCTTGTATTTGGTTTGGACAGGTATAGTCTTTTCTAGGTAAAGAAACAGCTGGATGGACAGGTGCAGAGAGTGGTAGTAAATGAGGTCTCATCCAGATGGTGACCAGTCATGAGTAGTTTTCGCCAGGAGGCTGGAATTAGGGCCTGTCTTGGTCAGTATTTATTGATGATCTGGAGGATGTGATTGAGAACTCTCAGTAAGTTTGCAGATTACACCGAGCTGGAAGGAATGTGTAGATCTGTCTGGGATTAGGAAGACTATAGAGAGGGATCTGGATGGGCTGGACTGCTGGGCTGAGGCCAATGGGATGAAGTTCACAAGACCAAGTGCACAGTCCTGCACTTTGGCAAAAACAGCCTTAGGCTACGCTACAGGCTTGGGGCAGAGTGGCTGGAAGACTGTGTGGAATAAATGGAACTGGGAGTGTTTGTCAACTCTTGGCTGAACATGAGCCAGCAGTGTGCCCAGGTGGCCAAGAAGGCCAATGGCATCCTGGCTTCTATCACAAAAACTTTTGTAAACAGGAGCAGAGAAGTGATCATCCTTCTTTACTCAGAATTGGTGAGATAGCACATTGAGTACTGTGTTCAGTTTTGGGCCGCCAATCCAAGAAATACACTGAGGCTCTGAAGCATATCCAGAGCAGAGCAAGGAAGCTTGATGAGGGGTCTGGAGCAGAAGTCTCATGAGGAGCCGCTCAGGGAGCTGGGATTATTTAATCTGGGGAAGAGGAGGCCCAGTACTTCTCTTAGAACTGCCTGACAGGAGGTTTTAGAGAGATGGGGTTAACCTCTTCTCCCACAAAACTAGTGATAGGAGTAGAGGAATGGCCTCAAGTTGTGCCAAGATATTAGGAAAAATTTCTTTTCTGAAACAATGGTTAGGCACAGGAATGGGGCTGCCCAGGGAAGTGATATAATCACCATCTCTGGAAGTGTTAAAGAAATGATGTTGTACTGAAGGACATGGTTTAGTGAGGAAATATTGGTGGTAGGTGAACAATTGGACTGGATGATCTTGGAGGTCTTTTCCAACCTTAGTGCTCCTGTGACTGTGAGAATCCTTCTTTGTTTTTTGGCTCAAAGCTTGCTTCCTGAGGTGTTTCTTGTTATAAAACTCTGATTTATTGAGGAGGGAGGTGATGGGTGCTACCACGTCACAATTGATATAACTTTGTGGACATTTGAAAGCACGTTCCTCTAGAGCTGCTTGCTTCTGGAATAGAGTGCTCAGGAGTTTTCACTGGTGGAAGATCTGGCCTGTGACTAAATAGCCTGGTATGGGAAAACTGGGGAATGATACCATCATGTCCTGCTAAAAACAGGATGCATATGGACATCCGTGCTCCCCCTTACCTGCTGGCAGTGCCCGGAAGATGGGAACAAAGGAATTTCTGCTGAGATTCTAGAGCCAGAAGCTGCCACTCCAAGGAGAGCTGACTCAACCACATTGGATTTGAGCTGTCACTCCAAAGAGAGCTGACTCGACCACTTTGGATTTATAAATAAGTTGGTACTACCACTGAAAAGAGACCATTATCACCATGGTCAACAGAACAACAATGCCTGATGACTCACCACTACTGAAGATCAATGACTGAACTATGAACCACGCTGGATCCATGGTGGTGACTATCTCACTCTTGCTTCCTATAAAGACTTCTTGCTTCTTCTTTTCTGCCTTTTCTATCGTTCTCCTTCCCTTCCCCATTACACTAATTCATAATAGTGTCCATCCTCCCCTTCCCCGTCTCCCCGATTAAGATCTGTAATAAACTTTTTGGACCAACTTTTGAACCGTTGTTTCTTAATCTCACGCTGGGTATACACATATTAAAAAGAACCTCCTCTCTCTCCTATATACTGGAGCAAGACACTGATTCTAGGATTTTATTAATAATTTAAATCAGCATGAGAAGCAATGTAATGAATCTTGTTAAAAACAAACAGCTGTTCTTCATTATCCTGTGATTTCACATCTTACAGAAGTTTTGTAATTTCCTAAACTGAAGAAGTCTTGTTGTTATTTGCCTTCATCACAACTAAAATGTAATAGAATGATGAATATCATGTAACCAATATTCTCTCAGTTCCCAACATGTATAGCAGCTGCAGCAGTGCTGTCTAAAACAGGACTTTAAATCTAAAATAACAGTTAAAAAGTAAGTGAATGGTGCTTCATTAACTCACTGTACTAACATGAGAGAAAAAGAATGGTTGTGCTGGATACTTACATTATCTATCTATCTATCTATCTATCTATTTATCTAACATGTGGCAGGCTTATCTGTTTTTATCTAGTGTGTGGCAATTATACACTGCATGTAGAGACATTGTGTGTTACTTTAAGTTTTTTGAGGCATTTCTGCATGTGTATATTGGAATTAAATTCCCAGTGATTATTTAAGTTGACTGCTTAACTCTGATCTTGAGTTCAAAGAGTTCTGCAATTCCTATCTACCTATATTTATCTAATCTAGATTAAGTTAGGCCCATTATCTTTCATCTGCTTTGCAAGGTGTTGGTCTACAAAATATTGTTTACATTAATAATAAAAATGATAATTGGCTAGTCTTTTTGTCTTTGGACTTTTTCTTTGCTACCATAGTAGTAAGCAGTTTATGCATGTAAATATTTGTATTTTCTGTTCTACATTCTTTCAGTTTTTCCATCTCTTTGCAGCAGTAAGTTTGCTTCAATGTATCTTCAGACTGGAAGTCCATAAAGGTAAGCGGTCATCTCATTTGTGTTTTTAAAAACCATACAAAAATATTAATTGGTCACATAAATTATTTCTTTTAGTGCTTTATAGATACACCACATCAACAGAACTAAAACAATTATTACTACTAATAGAGATTTCTGTAATAAAATCTTTTTATCATGCTACCAAACATAAAACGCCTGTTAGCCTTTCCTTAGATTGAAATGGGAAGCTAACCCAGATTTTCTCAAATATTACCTTTCTTTTATTTCCACTATAAAACTTCTGATTTTTCAGAATGTTTTTCCCGCTGAGCTAAAGGAATACCTTGCTGTTAACTGAAGCCTTTATGTTACAAAGCAGCTGTTTTGTATCACCAACTGGCTGCTGTTTCAAATGTTTGCTACTACTTTGTAAGAGGAAAATTAACCTTCACAGAAAAGAAAATGCGGAGCACAAAAAAATTCTGGAATTACTCAAGTTGATGTTTTATGTTTAGAACTCTTAGCATTGTCAATATAGTTCAATTGTTTAAAAACAACAAATGAGGAGGGGATATTCCTTTTGCATTTCTAGTGTGAAAAATCAATGCCATTCTATGTTTCTCTTTTAATAAATAAATAAAATTGAGTGCTCTAATGTTTTATTTCCTGGGCCATGGAATGCTGTTCAGTATACATAATGATTAATTGTCCTACCTTAAGAAAATTATGATTAAACTATGATTGAGGATTTCTTAATTGTAAAACTTTCTGGGTAAATCGTACAAAAACATAGCAGATTGGATAATGCTGATCTAAAGTGGTGTCATTAGATGGATTGTGACATACATGAAAACCAGAAAATGGCTATAGCAAAACCATTGTCCCAGAACTGACTGGGGAAAATGAGACTAGTTTTCTGCCTGAACACAGTTTGACTGGAGAGAAAGTACTGACAGAAACTGGTGGATGAAATTCTAATAAACAGAAAAGGCATTTACCAGCAGGGCTATGATGTTCTGATAGACTTAGTGATAAGAAATGTTCCTACTAAATTAAGTGTAAGGAAGGACAATTTGGGGGGTTATACTTATAAAGGAATAGCTAATTAACATCAAACTATTTCACTTTTTGTGTTTAGGGCTGAATAACCTTGGGGCTAATTAGTCTATTTATATTCTGTGGTCATTTTAAGAAAGATGCGCCATTCCTGAATTTTGGCTCATATTGTGGGTAAGCTACTGTCTGGAACAGTGACTATAGACTCTTCAGTATCATCATTTCACTGGTCTGCAGCTCTGTTGTCTATGAGTCCATGGGTGGTGTCTAAATGGACAAGTTTAACAGCTTTGAAGAAAAGTGAATTAAATGGAACAAGAAAATAGCTCCCAGCAAGACAGGCAACAGTGTGGCAGGTTAGATAGTAGGGTAGCATTCCTGTAAACCTCATTTTTGAGAGAACTTTTTGAAGGAGGATTGGAAAAGAGGAAAAGGTTGGTTAGCTCTGGGGCCACTTTAAATTCAGAGCTACTCCAGAGTTAAATGGCCTAGAGCAGAAGAGAATTAGGAGAGAGAAACATCCTGATTTTGAACAGAATCCATTACGTTCTTTAACATCTGTAGCTATTCTACTGTCCAGGAGAGTATTGATACAGATATTAGCAGACAACAATAAATACTGCCATATTTAGTATTATTGGGTAAAAAATTGCTTCATTTTGTTGTTTAAATCAGACGATAATTGTTTATTGATTTATTAACAGCATGTAATTATCTAGTAAGCTGTGAACTACATACTCAAGGTCAGTATAAACCATACAGCAGATCAATCACAACACTGGGAACATACAAAAAGTTCATTCAAATATTCTTTGTTAACCGTCAAAACTAGTTTCCAAAATAATTCCAAAACTATTTTCCAAAATATCGAGCTTACCATCACAGCACCACAAGCTCACTCCAACCCACTCCAGGCAGGAAGGTTCCTCTTTGAGAAGAGATGCAATTACTCCACCTCCTTTTGCATCCACTAGATGCCCGTGACAGATCGCTCCCACACAGTCCCACAGGCTTGCCTGGGGTGTAAGGACCTGCTTACTGCACATTGTACCATCAGCTAAGTGCTGCATATTACATCTCCAGCAGGCAACTGCTTGGATCAATCTAAAGGGAAGCCAACAAGGAGGCAAATTCTGCCAGTTCCAAGCCTTCTTTGATTGCTAGAGTGTTGCTAAGATCTTTTCATCAATCACATCTCTTTTTGGGTACATCTCTTCAGGCTGACTGCTCTTTCTCAGTGTTTGACTTGGCTGATGATAAATTAACTCAGGCTTTGTGTTAAACGCTTCGTAAGAACGTTTCATAATGTTATCAGATTTAGGATGAATGCTTGTTTGGAGTCTTGAGAATTCCACCCAAGGTCCAGTAACACCTTATCTCTCATCAGCCCTTCCACAGCCTGCATTAGAAAGTTATCTTCTACACATTGCAGGAACTGTCTGGAGCATGCGTGCCTGGACATGTTGCTTATCTAACCAATATCTGGATGCTGAAGTCCCCCATAAGAACCAGCACTTGAGGCTACTTCCAGCTGCTTGTAGAAGGCCTCATCAACTTCCTCCTCCTGATCAGGGGCATATAATACGTATCCACAGCAGTGTCATCCATACTAGCCTGACCCTTGATTCTCACCCACAAGCTCTCAGCTAGTATACCATCCTCCCCCAGATGGATCTCAATACATTCTAGTCACTCTCTCACATAAAGAGCAACTCAACCACTCCACCTCATCAACCTGTCTTTCCTAACAAGCATATAGCTCTCTACAACAGAATCACAGAATCACACAGAATCACAGAATTGCAAGGTTGGAAATGACTTGCAAGATCATCTAGTCCAACCACCCTCCCATTCCTATTAGTACCACAAGCACTAAACCATATCATGTAGCTCCTCATCCACGCACCTCTTGAACACTGCCAGGGACGGCGATTCCACCACCTCCTTGGGCAGCCATTCCAGTGCCTGACCACTCTCTGAGAGAAAAAGTTTCTCCTAATGTCCAACCTAAACCTCCTCTGGTACAACTTTCCCCGGTTCCTGTTTGTCACTTGGGAGAAGAGGCCAAGACCCTCCTTACCACAACCTCCCTTCAAGAAGTTGTAGAGTACAGTGAGGTCTCCCCTGAGCCTTCTCTTCTCCAGACTAAACAATCCCACCTCTCTCAGCTGCTCCTCATAAGACCCCTCACCAGTTTCGTTGCCCTTCTCTGGACACCTTCCAGGGTCTCAACATCTTTCTTGTAGTGAGGGGTCCACAACTGAACAAAATGCTCAAGGTGCAACCTCACCAGTGCTGAGTACAGGGGGATGATCACCTCTTTGCTCCTGCTGGCCACACTATTTCTAATGCAAGCTAGGATGGCACTGGCCATCTGGCACACTGTTGGCTCACGTTCAGCTGAGCATCAACCAACACTCCCTGATCCCTTTCCCTTCACACTCATCCAGCTACTCATCCCCATGCCTATTACACTGCATGGAGTTATTGTGGCCAAAGTGCAGGTCCTGGCACTTGGCCTTGTTGAACCTCATCCCATTCACCTCAGCCCAGTGATCCAGCTTATTTAGATCCCTCTGAAGAGCAGGCAGATCGACAACAACTTGGTGTCATCTGCAAACTTACTGAGGGTACATTCAATCCCCTCCTCTAGATCATCAGTAAAGATATTAAACAAGATGGGTCCCAGCATGGGACCCCTGGGGAACACCATTTGTAACGGGTCACCAGCTGGACTTCATTAACCAATAGCTGCTGGGCACGGCCCTCTAGACAGTTCCTTATCCAAACACCTGCCCAGGCCACAGGCAGCCAGTTTCCCCAGGAGAATACTGTGAGAGATCATATCAAAGGCTTTGCTGAAGTTTAGGTAAACTACATCAACAGCCTTTCCCTCATCTACCAGTCTGGTCACCCAATCATAGAAGGAGATGAGTTTGGTCAAGCAGGACCTGACTTTCATGAACCTGTGCTGGCTGGGCCTGATCCCCTGGATGCTACACATGTGCCGTGTGATCTCACCCAAGATGATTTGCTCCATAACTTTCATTGGTACTGAGGTCAGGCTGACAGGCTAGTAGTTCCCTGGATCCTCCTTACAGTCCTTCTTGTAAATGGGAGTCGTATGCTTCCAGTAGGGCTCCTGTCATATTTCATGGATATGCAATCACATTGGCCTGTTTTGAGAGATGTATTCTAGATCTGATTTCAGAGAGAAGTAGCAGAACACAGAATATGGTCTGGTATTAGATATGGAGGTTGGCAGTCCTGTCTGTGTCAGGGACATTGGAGCCTGATGATCCTTGAGGTCCTTTCCAACCCAGTCCATTCTACAATTCTATGATTCTATGATATAATGACAGCCTAGGTCTAGCTTGGAGATTCATAGGAGTTTTGCTGCAGACGGTTACTCGTGACATTATCCCATTTGCTGTCCTTTGTCCTCCATTTGCTGTCTCTACTACTTCCTGCTTCCCTTCTTATCTTTCCCACCAACATTTCTCAGTGAAACCGAAGTCTTACAACTCTCTACATCTTACTATATTAGGTAAATACAGTGCAAACTCTGAGGTATTTGTCACATCTGTATGCTTTCTCTCTGTTGCTGATGACTGTTTACATAATGATTTTAAGATTGAATTTATTACCCATACAGCAATAAACCTGAAAATAGCCTGGAAAATAGCTAGAGGGCATCCTATTAAATGTGTGGAGCTGTGTGTATGCACTGGTGATATAGCGTACTGGGACACACTTCAGAGCAAGTTGCTACCTGGACAGGAGGTGCACTGTGATCACAGCTCTGAGAAGACTGCTCACTAGAGGAAATGCAGGCATCACCAGTAAACGCTGGCGCTGCTTTGATGTGTAGCAGAACTTTTTTCTTTTGGGTTATGTCCCTCTTGGTGGTTTTTTTTTTTTACCATTATCCATAGCAATGAATAGCTAGAGGCGTTTGCAATTATTTTAAAATTTGAACTTAAAATATGAAGGGGGAAGGTTTCAAAACTACCTATAGGCACAACTGGAACTGAATCTTTAGACATCTGAAAGCCTCTAAAAATCTGTCCGTTGGGTATTTCTAATAGAAAGTTGGCTACTGTTTTGTGTATGAATATATATATATATATATATATATATATATATATATATATATATATATATATATGTATTGCATTGCAGGGTTCTTGGGTAATAATCCCTAATGCTTGCTGACAAAAGGTATTTTCCTGAATTAATATAGTGCATCTGGGCATTGTTCCAATGAAAAAGTTGGCTAGTTGCTACTCTGTCTAAAGATACTAAGAAATAATATCTTCAAGGAGGCGGTACTGACTGGGTAGAGCTGCTCCTCCACCCAAGGAACCGCTTTGTGCATATTTTGATGGGGAAGGAAGGAAGGATTAAAATCAGTAACTGCTCCCAGTGAAAAATAAAATATTAAACAAAGGGGAAAGAATAGTCACTGATTAAATAAATTGTAGTTTAAATTGTATGCATACAGGATTTTTCCAAGTTTTATGTCTTGCACTGGATTTAATTTCAATTAAAAAGGCTCTAAGAAAACATGTTTAAATTGAAAAAATGAATTAATACAGTAGCAACTGTTACCAGATAATTTTTTGCAGTAACTGGAATTGATATTTCTTAAGGAACTTGAATATATATGTTTAAAATGTACCTCCTGTAGCTAATGGGTCTGCCAATGCAAGAACTTTCTCATTACTGATTGAGAAGACTTTGTTGCTGTTCTTGGGACATTTTTCCTAGGCAAGAGGAGGTAGAAATAGTCTACAGTTGCAAAATGAGTGAAGAAATCACAGAATTACAGAATGGCTTAGATTGGAAGGGACTTTAAAGACATCTAGTTTTAAGCCCTGCCTTGGGCAGGGTTGCCAGTCATCAGACCAGGATCCCCAGGACACCATCCAACCTGGCCTTGAGCACCTCCAGGAGTGGGGCATTCACAGCTTCTCTGGGTAGTCTGTTCCAGTGCCTCACACTCTCTGAGTAACGAATTTCCTCCTAACTTCTTACCTAAATCTCCCATCATTTAGTTTAAAGTCATTCCCCCTTGTCCTAGCGCTATCAGTCTGTGTAAAAGTCAATCCCTCTCCTGCTTTTAAGCTCCCTTCAAGTTCTGAAAGATCACAATGATATCTCTCTGAAGCTTTATTTTCCCCATGATTGAACTAGCCAGATCCCTGCATCTTTCATCCATGAGAATCCCCAAGTCCTTCTCTGCAGAGCTTCTCTCAATGAGTTCTTCTTACGGTCTGTACTCATATCTGGGACTGTCTTGACCCAAATGCAAAACTTTGCACTTGGCCTCACTAAGTGCTCTTGTGCCCACTTTTTAAACCTTTCCAGGTTCTTCTGGATGATATCTGTCCATTCGATTATCAACTGTGTCACTCACCTTGGTGTCATTGGTAAACTTGCTGAGGGTACACCCAATCCCACAGCCTATGTCACTGATGTTGAAGAGCACTTGTTCCAAGATGGTCCCATAAGGAGAATCACTCATCACTCTCTTTCACTTGGACATGGAATCATTAACAACAGCACTCTGGCTACTAAAATCTGACCAATTCTTTATTCACTGAATAGTCTAGCCTTCAAATCCATATCTCTTGAGTTTAGAGATATGTATGTGCTCTGGGGCATGTCAAAAACCTTGCAAAAATGCAAGTAGGTGAGGTCCTCCTTTTTTCACCAATGCCATCACTCCATTATTGAAGGCCACCAGACTGGTCAGGAACAAAGTGAATTCGGTGAAACCATGATTACTGTTTCTAATCACCTCCTCATCTCACATGGGCCTTAACATCTTTTCCAGAAGGATCCATTTCAGGACCTTTCCAGGCACAGATGTAGAGCTCACATGCCTGTAGTTCCCCAGGGCTTTCTTTCTTCCTTTCTTGAATAAAGGAATGATTTTCTCCTTTTTCTAGTGAGTGGGGATTTCACTTGACTGCTATGACTTTCCAAATATGAGGGAGAACATCTTGGCAACCACATCAGCCAGTTCCTTCAGTTCCTAGGATGTGTGTCATCTGACTCAATAGACTTGCACACATCTGCTTCAGGAGGTGGTACTGGACTTGTTCCGCTCTTACAATGGGAGGGATTTTGCTCTCTCTACTCCCACTTAGAAGCTCAGGGACATGAGAATGTGGCAAGCTTGACTGACAATCAAGACTGAGGCCAAGAACTCAATAAGTACTCACCCTTCTCCATGCCTGAGCAGGCCAGATCTCCCTTTTCATTTTTTCAGAGGGGGTACAATCTTCCCTCCCAGTCTCTTTTGCCCAAGTTATCTAAAGTATCCCTTCTTGTTATTTTTCACATCGCTTGCCAAACTCAATTCCATCTGCCTCAGCTAAGCTTTCCAGACTCCATCCCTGCACATCTGGACAGCATCTCTGCATTCTTCCCAGGCCACCCATCTCTGCTTCCACTGCCTGTGTATTTCCTTCCTACACCTCATTTTGACCACCAGGTCCTTGCTCAGTCGTATTGGTTTTCTGCCTTGTCTGTCTGTTTTCTTAATCAGGAGGACAAAGAACTTCTCTGCTCTCAGAAAGACATCCTTAAAGTACAGTGTGCTCTGTTCTGCTCCTTTGTCCCTGAAACAGGTGGGACAGGGAATCTCATCCTCATTCCTTAAACAATCTGAAGATAGCTATCCTGAAATTCAGGTCCCATACTCTTTGGCCAGGTCCACATTCCTTGAGATCATGAACTCAACACAGGCATGATTGCTGCAGCCAAACTGCAGCCAAATTTAACCTCTTTCATGATGTCCTCCATGTTGATGAGCACCAGGCCTAGAAATGCTTCACCTGTGGTCTGTCTGTTCAATACCTGCACCAGAAATGAACCCCAGGAGTCTCCTGGATTACTTGCAGCTTGCTATCTTCCCCAGCAGATATCCAGGTGGTTGAAATCCCTCACCAGGATGAGAGTCTGTGAGCATGATGCCTCTTTCAGCTGAAGCAAGAAGGTCTTGTCAACAGTCCTTTCTTTAATAGACTCCAACCACCAGATGCCCTTTATTTTCCAGTCCCTAATTTTTACACACAGGCTCTCAACTGGTCTGTGGCTTTTTTTCAGGGGCTGGACTTTAGAATCTATCACTTTTGATACGCGGAATCAAACTCTGTAACCCAAGTAAGATTACAAAGCAGGTATGGTTTATTCAGTGCTGCACGGACACTGGGTGCAAGGGAAATAGATCCACCTGACTTGCCCACCGTCAGGAAAAATCGTGCTACAGATGTAGGCCAAACAAATACATAATCAACAGTTTTCCCAGAATTCAGATACATATTCATTACACCCCTGAGAGTTCGTTAGCACGCAGACCCTCCCCTCTTGCACATGTGTAGTGGGTCGTGGGATGAAGATTTGTTGTCTGCTTTGCAAAGGCTTCTGACCTTTCTCACTGTAAACTCCTGGCCTTTCGGGGGGGCGTCCCCCCAAAGCAGTTTCTTCTTTCCCTGTGGACACATAATCACCTCCCTGCTAAATGTCTCGGGCTGTTCTCAAACCCTTATCTTTATGGCCTTCATCCCCCTCACTATCCCAGAGCCAGTGTCTGCCATCTCTTATTTTCTAACAAGCTCTACATTCTCGCTTCTATAAACTATCTCTAATTATTGCCCTTCACCCCCCTTATTCTCAGTCACTGTGAAGCCTTCTTGCCTTTTTACTTTTGCTTGTGGGGCCCATCTCACATTTCACTTTCTTAACACAGAGAGCAAATTTACACCTCTCTTTCCCTGCTTATCTCTTTGAAAAAGCTCATAGCCCTCAATCATCTTATTCCAGTTGTGAGATTCGTTCCACCATGATTCTTTGATAGAAATCGAATCACAGTTTTCCAATTGTATCATGGTTTCCTATTCATCTTGCTTATTTACCATCTTTTGCGCATTGTTATAGAGGCACTTCAGCTGGTCTATTCATTCTTTCCATTAGCTAACAATTAGCATTTGATATTTCTGGATTTTTAGAATTTCTAGAAAAAATATTTCCTTTTCTGTGTATATGTGAACAACCACAAAATATAAAAAGGGAGGAGGTCATTAAGAAATTTTTGTTGGCAGTTATGCATGCCTTATGTTAGTTTATTTGGTAGTGAATAGGTTAAAAATTCTTTATCTCTCTGCACAAGTATTCTCATTAGAAAATTAAGAGGAAGAAATAGGTATGTAATGAAAAATGCTTTGTTGGAAATGTTCAGAAATGAAGTCCAGTAACATATGTAATAGCATTAGGTGATCACAGGTTTACGGGTGATATTGATTAGCTAATGGCAATAAAAAGAAAAGATCAGATGTTGAAGGCATTCTGTGATATTTGAGCCAGAAAGGCTGTGATTCATCACTAATTTGTGCAAACCTGAAAAGAACACAGTAGACTAGTAATTCCACAGAGAGGGAAAATCTCTCATCTGATGACACTCATTTTACCACACTTTTAATGGAAATATATCCCGGAGAAAACTTTTTGAGCAGGAATTCTGGCTATGTGAACCAGAGGATGAGTCTGAGTAACTGTTTTGTGTTTTTAACATTAAAACTTCTGAGATAATATTTCTATACCTTGAATTTTAGAAACAATAAACAGCAACTGTTTCTGGGTTTGGGGTACCCCAGCAAATTGGAATGTTTCATGGCAATCCCTTTAATCCTATAGGTGGCAGTGGAAACTCCTATTTCCTGGGCTAGCTGTTCAATTATGATTTCAATATCATTCTTACAGTTTATGATTTCTATCTGTAGGGCTTTTTGGGTAGAATATAAGGAGTATATCTTGGGCTTACTCTACATCATTGGGAAGGCATTCAGGGACTGGTCTTCAGAGATAGGGAATTAACTGTGGTAGAAGTGGTGAACTTTTACGACCTTGCAGATTGATCATCAGAAGCTTTGTAGGCTTGAGAATTCTGATATTCATGTTGTATCTTGGGCCGATGAGGAAAAATGGGGCTCATAAGATAAAATACCACTATTTTGTTGTATTTTTCCAGTTCACAATTTTATTCACTAATGTATATCATACTTTTTGAAATTCAGTTATGAGCTTCACTGAACTCTGATTACTAATGTTAAGCACACACTTGGCAACTTTTTTCCATTGGCTTTGTAAAACAAAAACATAAAATGCAAGCTCAAAGGCTGATTCCTTGGATGCGAATGGTTTCTATGGTAGATATGAATGCAGGGAGAAGCTGAATTTGTATTTTTCCTTTTACCTATGGAAAAGGAAGTGACATTGTTTGTGATCAGAAAAAGCTTCCACCCTATTTCTGTCACCAAAGTGCCATGTATTCACAGCTTAACTAAAGACAAGACGTAACTTGTATGTAAAAGTTTCAGAAATTACTGTGGGCCGTTTCGCCACCCTTCTGGAAATAATACTTAAAGGCATAGAAAAGCAATATTTAAGCATGGTTTACATAAGGAATTTTGATTTTTCTCTTATATTTAATATCTCTATCAAGAAACTGGATTATTCATGTACCCATTTTCTTGTAAGCGGATCCTGTCTTCGTTATCCAAGCCATCAGTCCACAGACAAAGAGGAGAAGAAAGAAGCATTGACACCTAGATCTCCACTATTTTATCTTGACAGTGTTTCATTTATACAATGGTGCATTTTTCCCTTGCAGCTATTGCCTCTTGTTACTGTTTATGGTAATTGAAGTTGAGCCCAAAAGACCTTAGGGGCTTGTATCTTCTCCTCACATGAGTGACACTTCAGTGATAAACTTGAACTTAAAGTTACTGAAGCGTAACTGAGGGTTCATTTGATAGCAAGTGGTTTTCAGCAGCACTGCAGGGCTCCAGGGGCTCAGCATGAGCAAGATTGTTAATGTCCTGTGAGGGAAAACAATAACACATTTCATTAATGCGTTCATGTGTGAAGCATCCATTAGTGCACTGGAGGTATTAATGACGTTATGCTTTAAACTGACATGTGGGGCATGACAGGAATTGCAAGGTCTGATGAGAACAGATGACTTGATAAGCAAATATTTGAATGGCTTCATTTGCCTGCAGGTCAAACCATGTGTAGGGAAAATGAGAAAGCTAAAACCTGGGAGAGCTTAGTGTTTTCCTAGCAAGGACTGAACCGCAGGAAAGCAGAAGTAAGATTGCTTACTAAGTACATAGAGTGGTCAGTAAGGGCAATAAATATGTAAAAGGCAAAAGTTTAGTTATTACTGAATCACAGTCAGAATTCTAATTTAATTTGAGTTAAATGGATAAAGCCACAACACAATTCAAGTATATAGATATATAAATACATTTCTTGTATGATTATTCTTTTTACTTTCAGTTAATTATTCCCTTTTTGCCTGATGGAAAAGTTTAAAATACTGGATTTGCTGCTGACTAAATCAACAAGACTGTTGTAATTTGTGCCAGAGCTGAATTGTGTCATGGGATTTTAATGGACTAGATTGTCTGCAAGTCAGCAGAAAGTGTCAAGAGTTGATTAAATTTTTCCTTCTTGGAAGGTATAATTGTCATGCATGTTATTTATTTTGTCAGATTTGAACTAGCCGTGAATTTGCAGATAAAGGCTCGTTTCCTTGGTTTGGACTACTGTCGGATTGCTATAGGAGGCTCACAGTGCATAGTATTTGACATCTGCAACTCAGCCATTAGTTGACTGCAGTGCACATCTCAGTGACATCCAGCATAATTTAACATGAATGATCTAACATGCTTTGTCAGCTTCTTGAAGAAGGGTTTGAAAAAAGCTGCTCTTTGGCTTGCTCTGATTCAGAATTATTTTGCACAACCAGACTTTCTCCTTTTCAGAATATGTGATATTCACTAGTTGGCTAATGCAATGAGACTGTGTACTGTGAATATTGTTCTGCAGCGTTGCTGCGCACAACCAAAGCCAACAACTTCTGCATTGCCATTCATTTAGAACTCATAAATAAAAAACCAGCACTGATCACGTACATATCTTCAACTCATTTTCATCAAGTACATGAACACTTGTTCAAACTTTACTATTATCTAATGCTCATCTTTCAGACCATTGTGGTGATTTTCTGTCCAGCCTTTGTCCATTTACATTAGTCAGTCTTGAAATCATTATTAACTTCAATAGCATCACAGTGACACTTTTTCATTTTGTGAACCTGGAAAATTTGCTGAAAATTTTCATGTGTCAACACTAGTATTCCATATTTGAGCCAGTATCCATCCATATTTTTCTGAAGACACATTTTCAAGGGAGAAGATGAAACTGAATCCCTTCACAGAATCATGGAATCATGGGAAAATCTGGAGATCATCTAGTCCATAGGTTTCCAATCTTTGGGCTTGTCTGAATAGCACTGAGTGAAAAGGAGCAGTTTTGGGCTACATATATGTAGGTTGCTCCAAAAGTAATGCCTGATTATAAATCCAAAGCAACTACAACCAGTGCTCACAGCACAAAAATGTTATTTAACAGAGCAAATTTTCAGCAAAAAAATATTTCTCAACATAGTCACTACCATTATCTATGTATTTCCACTAGAAATAAACAAGGCCTGCATGTCACATGTCTAAAAATCTGCACAAGTAGAGGTGACCAGCTATCTCCACCGCTGAAATACCGCCCTTTTAGACTTCTCAATTGACAACATGTAAATATATTGCCAAGGACACTGTGTTTTTTACAAGCTGCAGAGTGATGTACTTTTTTGTTTTTTTTTCCCACTAATCTGCATAAACAGATTGTGTATGAGTGGGCATGCTAAAGGATGATAACTTTTTCCCTGGTAAGTGAAATTTGTGTCTCTTCTTGTTTCTTGGCCATCCACCCTTCAAATTTACTTATATTGTGCTTTTCTGCTCAAAACTGTTCCATGTTTTGGAAGGAATGGCTACCTGGTATATAGATAGGAAAGAGGGTCGGGGTTGAGCTGCAGGGAGCTAATGTTCTATAGTCAGATACTCCTAAGACAGTATATTTGTGAAAATGGGCTCTCAGTATGATTGCTACTGAAATGTCTTCTGTGATCTCTTAAGCAGCACTTTAGTTCAATCTTTGGGGGAAAAAAAATAAAATCTTAAAAGCCTATTGAGTGTATTAACATATTCATTCTCCTTTCCAGGGTCATCTGCATGTCGTGGCCTAAGCTCACCATAGAGATTATTTTTAAATAATTTCCAGTCTGCTGTAGAAGTGGAAATGATTTTGATAAACAGTTGAACTTTTGGATGCTTATTTGAACTGAGCCTCCAAGCTTAGTGACTTTCCACTAGCTAATGCTAAACTAGCATCTCTGATGTTGATGATGATGAAAGCTGGTGTATGATGTTGATGTTGAACATTAAACAGTGAAGACAAGAGCCTAAGATAAAAAAAAGGGCTTTTGAGTGAATTTTATCCCATGGCAATAAAGTCATGTTTTCAATAGAAAATTTGACCTTTGTGACAAGGGTGTATTTAGAGGTAAATAATAAAATGCCACATCTACCCTTTGCCTTTCATGTCGAAAATGACTGGCCACTATTTCTTCCCACAGCATGCCTTACATAAAAACAGGTACTGAAGGATCAGCTGAAAATTTGAAGGGCAGTAAATACGTATGTTAACAAAGACGAATAAGTTAGAAGTGCTTTCAGAAGTGCTTTATTCTTGCTATACCCTGTTCGTACTGTGGGGATTGCCGTGCTTTCTTGGTACTCTATTGTGAGAAATGTGTTAATAGTGTAAGTTTTCTGCTTAATCATTTCCAAAACACTCTTCTGTAATCAGGAGGGTATTTTTTAAAATGTAAGAAAGTTTGACACAGTTTCTAGCCTGCCTTTCCTTTTGCTACTCACTTTTAGAGCCATAAGTAAAGCTTCCTGGAATTATTCTCAAATTTTCTGTTGTGAATTTCTATGGGTTCTTGGACTGAACTATTCTTGTGGCAGTATGTACTTGTTACTGAGGGTACTGAACACAAGCAAACATTCTGCTGGTTCCCCAGGCCATCTGCTATTCTTTGTAATGTCCTTTAAGCTGACTGGTAGGGAGAACAAGAATATTTCACCTTTCTAGCCCTAAGTTTACTGCAGTCTAGGTGGATGCCAGACAACTGTGAATGTACTGCCTGGCTGACCGACAGCGATGATAGTGGAAAAATCTTTGTTATTCTCCAGTGATTTTTGCTGTGTGACAAGTACATTCTGCCATCCAAGATCTCTTTGTAGATCCTTCACAAAGAAAGAGGAGATATATTGCTAATCTGTGTTATTTAATTTCATTCTATATTATTATTTTATTTTGCAATTTTATGGAGGGAAAGATTTGGGAAAGTTTGATTTTCTACTGAGCGGACAACAGTTACTTTCAGAGTAAATCTGTAAAATTTATACTCTATATTGGTAAAACTTCAGTTGGGAAGTTACTCAGAGGGAGATTTGAGTTCTAGATGTGTACCCTTCCATGTAGCAGATTTCACAGCTTTTCTGTCACTCTTCCAATTTTGATTATTACTTCTGTTAGAACAGGCCTATTTGTTTTATTTGCTCTGTCAATTAGAGTTCATATGCTTCTACATTCATCTTCTAAGAGCACTTTTGAAAACTACTAGGAGAATAATAGGAGGAGTCTGAGTAGCAGGCAGTCTGCAGTGTACCTTTTTTCTGCACAGCTGAACACTAAGAATCATGCTGTTTTAATAACAAAAGAATATTTCTCTACAGAACTGCTAATTTTAATTAGAGAGAACTGGTCAAAATTTGGCTATTTTTTATGTCAATAATTAAGTAATCCCAGAATGTGTTTAAAACTCTTTTGGATGTGGTGCTCAGAGACGTGATTTAGTGGAAGGTTGTTTGGGTAGTATGGTTAATCGAGGTTGGATTTGATGATCTTTAAGGTCTTTTCTAACCTGAGCAATTCTACAATTCTATGACTGTGATTATCTGTAAATGCTGGTCTTTCTTTCTGATCACAGATTTAAGTTATAATGTCTCATATTAATCCTTGGGTGTACTTCGAAAGTGTTACAGTAGATGGCAAATGACTAGCATTATTTAATGTTTTTAATGACAGTCAATATTTCTAGATATAGTAAAATTTCTGGGTATTCCAGATATTTTACATAATAATGTGTATACAGAGATAAGAAAATACTAAAAAAAAAATTGTCATATTAATATTACTTGTAATAACACTATAATTTAGTGTAACACATATATAATAATATAGTGTAACACTATGTAATATTATCTATATCCTAAAAAGGTAAGAGAGCAGTTCAGAAAAGAGAGAATTTGTTGAAAGTCATGCTGAAGTAACCTGTTATTTGCCCTTTCCAAATTTTCCAGATCAGCTTGATTATTCCTTGTGTAATGAAAAGTCTGAGAGGTACGAATGGTAGGAATGGAATCTATAAGAGTCAGGATTACAATGTCTTTTTAAACAGTACAGGCAGCAAATCTCTTTGAAATCAGTATTTCAATGATTCCATTATGACGTGCATGAATAATGTTTGAGCAGCAAACCTAGCTTTAGGACTAGGCTCTTCCACTGATTTTTGAAAATAAACAACAAAAAAAGAGGAAGTTAATGGGCTAGGGTTGCAGTTTGGATGTTTTGTTTGGACCAGTGTGATCAAAAGAGAGATTCTGAAATGTAGTCCGAGAGTTTGAAGATACAGAGTTTGGAGCCTGTGAAAGAAGAAAGATCTCAATGAGGAAGAAGTCAAGTGGCCTATATGAGCAAATAATTATTTAATGGAAAACAGATGCAATTTTACTGCATTAGAATAAAATTGCTGTATTTTCTTGTTACATTGTGTACTATGTCTTTCATACAACTTAGCATAAAATGGCTGTATTCAATGTTTCTTAAAATTGTTCTCATTTACCTTCTAGGAAAAGAGAGCAATTTTGAAATCTCTGGAATAAATTTCTGTTCTTATACCTGCTGTGCCATAGTGTATTTTTTACTGACAAACATAATAATAAATCAGTAGTTCACTGCATATTTCATTTAGATGCTAATTGCAGTTCTAGCCCATTATTGATATTAATGATCCAGCAACTCTAACTGTTAAGGGATGAACGATGCCAAAATCATGGTCCATAAGCTTGCAACTTTTTTAATAGATTCAAATGAGAATGAGAATATGTATATAAATTGGGGGTCAGAGGGAGTGGGAATCTTTCGATGCTGTTGAATCTGTTCATTTTACTGGAAATCAGCTTTACATTAATGTGGATGTTTTGAGTAGTAGCAGAGCAGTAATCCTGGCTCTAGGTAGTAAACCTTGGCTCTAGGTGTCAGTGTCAGAGCTGATAGTGCAGGTAAGCAAAGCAGGCAGAAGAGCTTTCCAAAGCTTCTGAGTCACTCAGTGGTTGAACATTGAATTATATATTTTTTTGCGTATGTCATCCAGATATGCTGATTTTTATTGTGCACGTAGACTTGAGATAAAATATGAATAATATGTCTGAAGAGGATCATTAATTCTTTCCTTGGTAGTTTCTGCAGTGTCTAGCACCACAATGAAAGAAAGGATAAAGCTTCTTACATATTGGCAATGATCCAATAAAGGAATAAGTAGAACTGTGACATTGGCTTAGGAAAATTCCCACAAAATTCCAACAGTGTCCTATACTTTTAGTCCACTGGAATGGTTGAAGTGGATATGGCAATCCCTCAATGTCTTGGTTCTCCGTTAAAAAATTATTGACTTGTCTTAAATGATTGTATTTTAGGGGGAATTTTTATTGCACCTAAGTCTGTCAAATGTTTAAGAATATAAATTTTCTGGCAATGCAAGAGAAAGCCAAAGACTATAATCAAAAGAACAACAATTACCACGATCCTCTGGAAGAAATGTGTCTTTATTTACCTTTAGTAAGATGATACCCGATGTGCTTAGATGAAAGCAAGTGTATTGAAGAGTAGGAAGGGAAAACAACATTTTAAATGTATTGTGAACTTTAATTGTTAACTGAGTAAGCAAAAGAATGTGTTTGCAGGTCAGTTGCTAATCGGTCTGCATGAAGAAAACTTGTTCCACAGATTGTGGAAAAATGTGGTTGTATTTATAATGTGTAAAATTGGATAGCTAACGTGATTTAATCCAGCGTTCATGCCTGAATCAAATAGATGATAAGTTCACATTACAAAATACTCAACAGGATTCTGTTTTGATATTGTCCCTTATTTAAAAGCAGTAAATCAAAGAAACTCAACAAAAAATATACCTTATTTTCAAAAAGTAAGTGTCCTTTTTTCTGTGTCTGGCAATGGTTATGGTTGTCATTGGACTGATGTGTATTTATGAATGTTCTTCCCTTCGCTGTGACCCACGGTTGTAATTCAGACACACTCTTAAGTCTGATTTATTCATTGACAAAATCTTACACGACTAAATTGTATATGATGGTTGAAAATCTACAGACAGGTTATTATACCCTACTAAATTATACAGTCTATTATAAATTCATGAAGAATTCTATTTTATATCAATAAAGACTTTCTTGTGTTCTTGTTGAATCTATGTAGATATTTTATTGTTCCTAAGTAAAATACTATGTCCATAAATGAGAAAAAAACATGCAAAATTTGAGTGCATTCTGATATTCACAATAGGCCTGAAGTAGATTTGGCTGGAAATCCACCATTTGAAACTCTAGACACTACAAAGATTGCTTAATATTTTGAAAAATTATAATTTGAAGGAGGATTTTTTATACATAGCAGTAGACTCACATACAAGGAACAGATTTGATAAAGGTCCTTTTTAGGGCATTTTAGCATCTACTTGTGTGACAAACATATAATTTATGTGGTGCTTTACTTGATGCTAAATAGAGTGTGGATTGGTCATAACAGATTTGCAATTCTTGGATCAAAGTTTTGGGAGGGAAACTGTACAACAAATCTGTGAAAATATTTACAAAGTTTCCAAACATATATAGCTAACAGAGGACAATTAAACTACTGCTTTGGAACCCAAGGGAACCCACTGTTCTTTTTGCTAGTTGGGAATACACAATGTACTCCACATCTTCTCTTGTCTTTAAAGGGGAAATGCAGACAGTAATTATCAGTTCTGGAGCTGTTGTTTCTTACATGAAAACCCTACTCTCTTAGCTCATGCAAGAGAAGTATATAATATGAATTCTTTTATATATGTACTTTAAAAATATTTTGTACTTTTTATGCATCACAATATACTTATTGTAAGACTTTGTAATACACATTACTAGAACTCAGTTTATGGGCAGAACTTCTCCTTTTGCAAACTTGACTGTCAGTTATCCTACTCCTGAAACACTAGCAAATAAATACACTGAACAACTTTACGTAATGGCTCCAATCTGCCAGTATGATAATAATAGAGTTGAAAAAAAGATTGAGAATAATGTAAATGTTTTCAATTCATCCTTCCTCTTTCTCAATCCTCATATTTTTTTCCAGAGAAAAGATATCAGCAATTTAGACAGCCTGCATACTTTCCTAAGACCTCTAATTTTTGATTCCGCACTTGAGTTCTATTAGATAAGTTTATTTCTTTAAATTAGCAATAAAGTCATCTGAGAAGACAGCAAGTCTTAAAGATGCTTGAAGCACACATACCTTTTGACGACATGAATCCGGGTTCCCTATTTGTTCACCTTCTGCAATTGCAGTGTCTTGGGAAAAAGGTCTTTAATACCAAAATCAATTTAAATATTATTGGAATCACAGCAAAACCTTCATCTGATGGTATATATGTTTATTATAAACCATGTTTGTTTCTTACTACTACACAGTGTATACCACTTTGTTAAATATTAAGTAAATAGGGGAAAAAAACACCAAACCTTAGCATTTAATAAAAGATTTTTTGTGAAATCTGAGACATAAGCCTTATTTTATAATTAAGATTTAGTAATCTTAAATTAGCTCAGATTAATAAAGGTATGAATTTTTCTTACAAAACTTAAAAAACATAGTTGCTTTTAATTAAATCCTAGCAAGCATGCTATTAAATTTGTTAAGCACCTTGACTATCTCAAGTTTGATCTGTCCTAGAAAGAAATGTATGATTTCATTCTGATAGTGACAATGGACCTTCCTGAAACCAGCAGATATGAAGTACTCTTCAGAAGTTTTCTGAATGGAGAGTCCAAGGGTAAAAAGGGAGATCTTAGACTTGTTCGTGTTCTTGACATATTCAAGATGTTGCAGTCTTCATTCTGTTTACTGTTTATGGTAAAGCACAGGCAACAGCAAACTGACTCTGCAAAACTTGTGTATCTTAACAGCAGATGAAGTGTTGGGTTTTGAACATTCCATGAAATAAGTCATCTGTAAGACCATTCACATTCATTGTTCATTAAAACATTTTACCTACCTCTGAAAAAATACACTTAAGCCTCTTTTTCTATGAAGGACTGGTGATAGATCTACTTTTGCATGTACTCAGCAGTAGCATTTCCTGCTTGAACCTACTGGTCTTCCATGAATCAAGGAACAAGGACTCCTCGTTCAACAGCTGCTCAGTCCAGTTCTGTTCCATTATTATCAACTTAAAACTCATTCCATACCAAAATGCATGAGAACATGGATCTGGAAAATTTGTAAATATTTTGGAAACATTTGGGGTGACCCACTGTTAAACATTGCACAGAAATATACAGGGTGTTGTTGGCTGTCTGAGACTACAATCTCTGTGTACATTTAGCAAATATATCAAGATGTTTATATAAACTTGGAAAGATTTAAACTGATTTTCTGGAAAACATAAACTCTGTCTTAACATCAACAACAAAAGTCCATTCAGGTAAAGAGGCGATGGTAACAGTGAAACTGGTGTTGTACTGGTGGGAGCTCAGACTTCTGCTCATAAACTAGAGTCACATGAAGTGTTATTTTCCATAGTACGAAGAGAAATGCGTGAAAATCTTCAGTGGGCTTTAAATAATGGAATTTTTTGAACTGTTCTAAGTGGAAGGAAGGATATGAACTTGTTTAATATCCAAGGGAAGTTAAGCAGTGACAGTGCACTGTCACCAAGGTGGAAAAAATATTCCCCTAGGTGTAGATTTTTGGCTTCATGAAGCTGTCCTACCTAATTTTCAACAACTGTAACCACGCAAAAAGAACCTGCCCTGCATTTGGAGTCATAGCAGAAAACACATGGCCTTCCTTAATGTGCCTGAATCTGAGACTTACCTTTCCTGTAAGAAAAAGGCAATATTTCTGTATTCTGCTGTCAGTGAGAAATATGTATTTCTAAGCACACCAGAAGGATAAAGACATTGGTGGCATAAACTAAGCAGTTGTTAATTCTTCCATTTAATTTCTCCTACTTGTTGGGTGCCAGGTTGTGAGTTTTTAATAAATAATTTAATATAGAAATGTATCTAAATTGATAGCTTAGGGTTAGAGCTTTCAAAAAAGAAAAATTGTAGGTGTATAAGAGAGGTAAAATTACTTAACTGGCATTCATAGGAAAACAGTAGGTGAATGTGAGAAAGATGAAATTATATGACTGGTATCAGCAGACGAGATATATTAAGAGTGAGCTAGATTGAAGTGGGAAGGCAAAGATTGCATGAGGTAAGATCATTACATAATCACATGGTATATTTTCTTAATGATAGTATATGAATTTCAACTGAGGTGTTGTTCTGATTCCACCACAGGGAAGAATGAGTGGTGAACAGGTTTTTAAAATGCGACAAGATTTGACATATACTCTTATCTAGGGAAAAGAAAAAGAAAGAATCCAAGATGACCACCAGGTTTTGGGGTAGGTATAATTAGGGTGGGTGAAAATATTGCCATCATTTCTCCCGTTTTTAAATGTGCATCACTCCTCATACTGGCACTTGACCTAATCATTGTGACGTATTTCCTTATGTCTGCATTCTAACAGAAATGCTACCCTTTTTCTATTTGTGTATTTGCATACAATTTTACATAGTAATATAAATCTATGCAGGTCTACTTCTACACTGACATCTAAAAGAAGTTAATCTAGTTAACTGAATGCAGAATTTGTATTCCTTTTAAAAGAAAATGTTATTGGAACTGATTTTATTTATTCTCTCTCACATTAGTGGCCTGTTTATTTTAGATTTTTAGGTAGACTCACACTGAAAGATGGAAGTGTGCTACCCTAATTATTAAATGGTCAGTCGGTGCATGCTGATTTTATTTATTGGGGACACATATGAAGGATGCGCAAGCCGAATAGTTGAGTTAGTGAGAAATGTGCCTGAACAGAAGGTCCTGAGAACATCTTTTTCCCTAGGGCTGTGCTGAGATCTGAAGGTAAGAAGAGGGTGCCTGGAGAGCAGAACAGGAGAGGACACGACTGCAGAGACAAGAGAAAGGCACGAAGTGCAGTCAGGAGATCAGTGAGGATGGTGAAGGTGAAAACTGAAGGAAAGAGCTTAGACGGATCATTTGCAACTGTCTGGTTTACATGTAGTAATAGAAATAACTGAATATATTTACCTGCCACTGTTATACTCAATGGATGTAATCAGAGAATGCAATGGAAGGCATAAAGAGGGATTTTTCACTGACAGATTCCTGAGAAGGTAAGTTTTTTCCTGTATTTCAAGAAATTCAGTTGATTTGTCCTGCTATCCCACTTATTTTTTGGGGAAAAGACATTGTCTTCACTGAAAAGTTTTGAGAAATTAGTGAAGTTTAAAACCAGTAAGATTTTGAAAAGATATTTTCAAATATAGTGTTAGTGACTTTTGTAAAGAATTTCTTAAAGTAAAACTTCAGTTTTGGAAGCTCAATGAAAAACAACAACAGTGACTGAATTGTGTTAAGGCTTACAATGTGACTAATGAATCCTCTGTCTGTATGAAAGGTGAAATGCAATAAAACTTACTGAACACAGATGCAAATTTACTTTCCCAAGTAGTACAACCTGGAAGAACCTTCTATGGTTGGGTAATGTTTACAATGGAAATCTTGCGATGTGTTTTTGTGAACTAGAAGTAGGTAGCATTTCAGTTTCACTAAAAACCTGTGTAAGATGTAGGCAGGTCCATTCAGTATAGAACTATGCACCTCTTATGAAAAATAAAAATGGGTTGCTTCTATAATGTGAAATAATCACTTTAAGAGAGAAACAATTCAGCTCCCATTAGAGGAGGATCTTCTTGCAGGATACTGGGTGGTGAATGGCCACATGTGACACTAGAAGTGAATTGAATATGGGTTTTGATATGAACCTAAGTAATGACTGAGAATTCTCTGACCATAAAACCTAAAAATGGTAGCAGCAGGTGGAGTACAAAGCAACTGACAATGTCCCTCCTCTGCCAGATAAATCATGTTTATTTATAGGAGAAATACATTCAGTGAGTAAAGATGATGACTTTCTGTTCTGCCTTGCTCAGTTTTGCAGCTGTCTGTAGAAAAACCGCAGAAATTTTTTGAGATGCAAAGACAATTGGAAAGTAATTTACAGAAGTTCTTTATTCCAGATGGCTGCTTTTCAGTAATGACTATATATGTGTTAATTATTGAGGGAATAAACACATCTTCAAGTGTGTATAATACTGTTTTTCTTCTTCAGTTTAAATTGTGTGTTTCTAAAATTAGTTGTAAGGGTTTACTGTATTTTATGGTAGCTAATAGATCAGGAATAGATGGAATGAATGCTGGTACAAAGATTTCATAGATCTTCTGTAAAAAGGTCCATTGAACATTCAGTGGCAAACTGCTATAGAACATTGAACTTTTGAATCCAGATGGTGTTTGTGGTGCTTCATTTTCTGTTTATGGACTCTTCCTGGTGGAGGTCTATTCAATTTTACAACTATAACGAACAGTACTCTAACAATGTATGGAGTGACTAAACATTAGAAATGGAAATTGTGTCAATAGTATTCTGAAAACTGTCCCAATAAAATGTTATCATTTTCAAAATCCAGATTTTTTTTCTTCCTGAAAATCAGAGAACAGGGGAAAAGGATAGAACTTCAAGACTTTCATCTATCTTGTTTTGCTGTTCGAGTTCTTGAGGAGTTCAGGTGTAATCACAGCCTTCTGTTACAACAGGAAGCACCATCTGCTGAGGCATTCTGTAAGTAATATAATGTCTCTCCAGAGATAGTTTAGCATTCAGTTCACAGAGAAAGATGGCAGGGACTTGTAAACAAAAGGAGACAACTGAAGCAGTGAAGAATGGGCTGTGCTCTAAAGATTCAATATGTTTCTTTATAGTTGAAAAATCCTGTAATGCTATAAAATCCTGGCAGAGATTTCTGTTGCATTAATTGTGGCTTTTTTTTTTTTTCTCTCAGTCTTGAGCCATTTGAAAGCCAAAAAGTAATGCCAAACATAGCTTTTTTATTTTTTATTTTTTATTTTTTTAGGCAAAGTGAACTCTGGAAAGGATAGGTATTGGCTGTTGGTGCATAACCAGATATGAAGCGGCTCAGAATGGTCATTAGTGTTCCTAGATGACAAGTGGCTTATTTAAACACTTTTCACCTTTATATCCTCTCATATCTTAAAGGAGACCATAAGAGTTGTTGAAGTAAAAGGGAGATGAGATTGACTGGAGGTTATTTCCCACATTGTTTTCAATTAAATCAAAGTATCAGAATCATAAAATACAGATAATTTAGAGTATGAATTTAATAAAATTATATATAACTAAAAAAAAAAAGCCAAAAGGTCTGCATATTTATGGCAAGAGGTTAAAGAGTATATAGGCTATTCTTAACAAAGAGCAAGGTCTGAGTCTGTAGCAGTTCTAGGATCTCTTCTATAAAGTATTCTAAGATAAGAAAATAATGCTTACTCGTAAGTACATATACATTCAAAATCTAGATTTTTTTTTCTGAAAGTCAGAGAACAGATAGGGAAAAGGATAGAACTTTAAGACTTTCATCTATCTTGTTTTGTTGTTTAAGTTAGAGTTCTTGAGGAGTTCAGGTGTAATCACAGCCTTCTGTTACAACAAAAAGCACCATCTGCTGAGACAAAAAAAGTATATGTACAGTATTAAGGAAATTTGTGTGTCTTCCAAAACACAGCACTACCCCTTAATATCATCCATTCAAGAAAATATAGTTGGGTCATGTCCATTTGTGGTCATGAAAGCATATGTGTTTTGTGTGTTGAACAGTATGTATTTCATGTGCTTTTCTACATTAAGCAGTCAGATTATGTTAGACTTGTGTGTTTGGGAACTTCAGGGAGAAAGAAAAGAGGAATAAAAGAAATATATGCATTAATTAATTTCCATTTAAAGATACTTACGTTGTAACAGGTAGGATAATGTCTTCATAGCTCTGATGCAAAGTGCAGAGTACTAAGAAGAACAGTTCTTGAGCATATAGTTTTGAAGCCGGTATTGAAGCTGATGTGTCCCTGAGCTAAGTGATAGTCCAATCAGGGGCAGTTATATGTGATACAGGTGGCTTTCAGCTGAACTGAAATACTTCATTTGTGACTTAAACCAATGGTTATTGGCATGAACTATTACAAAATCTCAGCCTTATTTTTAAACAGTGCAATTTACAGTGACTCTTTGAAGGTTCAGGACAGTTATGTGTCAAGTCTGTCCTCATGAATTAAATTCTGATAATGAGTGTTTATGTTTTGGCATAAGAGATGAGATGCTTTTGTTTTGCTTTCTGTGCTATTATTCAGAACATGTTATTCATTTTATATGAGTTGTACTGTCCCCTGGGCTGCAAGAGGTTTCACCCAGTGCAAAGGAAATTGTCACTTTGCTTACAAAATGAAGACAGCAATGACATTTAGAGCCAAAGAAGAAGTGTAAATTATAAGGCAGGATATGGTGGGATCCAATTATTTTCTTCACATAAATATTTCAAAAAATGAGAAGAAAGCAAAGTATTAAATCTACCTTCCCTGTACACAGACCTACTGCTTCTTAAATGATTACTAAGTTTTCTTTCATAACCAAGATCTACACACACAAATAATTTCCTAAAAAAAATGTTCTTCTGTGTATAGAATATTAAACAGTCTTGGAGAATCACAGTTGGAGGACAGAGCTTTTTGAATCCAAATTGTGGAAGAATGAGAGCAATGAAATCAAACTGTCAAAAGAATTTAGGCACAGTGGCCTCTGATTTAATAATTCTTTTCAGGAAAACTTCAGAAATTGTCTTATCTTACTGTATGGGTATCTCCCTCCCTCTCTCTCTCTCTCTTTTTAATGAGTTATTTCTTTTATTACTTTTTTTCAATTATTATTTTTCCTGCACAATGCTGCACTAAATATATTAGTGTTTTTGTAAGCCCTGTAAGCTATAAACAGGAAAAAGTATAAAAAATACCATATTTTATTTTTAGAAATGTGCAATGACTGGAGGATTTCCTATATAATTAGTGATTGCTGGGGAGCGATTCAACACTACCCAAAATGCCTAGTGCCAAGCGTGTACTGATCACATTTATGAATGAGGGAGTAATTTGGAAAAGAGGCAATAATCTCCTGTACAGATTTATTCCAAAGCGTATTTTTCTTCTTTAAAAATCACTTGGTGATGAATAGTAACATGTAAAGATAACAGTATCTTTGCCTTGCTTTCCTAGACTTGTTAGAGGTTGACTTCCAAAACAAAAAAAAAAAAAAAGAGAATCCTTGAATAGTTGTAGAAAGGCTTATTTCATAAATCTGAGTTTCAGACTGTTAATACACTGCAGAAGTTATTTAGCATTACCTAGCATCAGTTTCCTTATCATAAGTTAACCCTGTTACCTACTTACAGTACCCTGAACTCCTGCTGTGATGTGCAGTAAACTGGTTAGGACTAAAATGGCTTTGGGGAATTGCATATTGCATCTTCTTAGTCCCTTTCTTGCTTGGTTTAGATATCATCCATAGAGAGACTTTGTTCTCTACTTCAAAACAGTCCTGTTGATGGGTTTAGGATTTATTTTGATTTTGGTATTTTAGGCTTGAGATTTCTAACATTTATTCTACACTGCTCTCATTAATCCAGCAACATGTCAGGCCTGCCACCTGTAATGGCATCCTGGCACATATTAAGTAAGAGGAATTTGTCCTTTGTTGGATTTTTCACTGTATAATCAAGGAGCCTGATGATTGCTGGTAAAATGAACTTTCCTTCCAGTTTATGCCACTTGCTTTCACAGCTTCAAATCTTTTTTTTTTTCCTGTTGAGGAATGAGTTTGGCACGAAAAGGACTCTTGAAAAAAACACAGTCTAAGCCAATATTATCTGAAAGTATCACCCACTATTTTTTCAAATAGCACCTTGAATTGCTATAGCTTAAGGAGATTTGAGAGCAATACTATTTTTCTCTACTTTGTGTTGCTTTACTAGGAATCTCTGTAGCCTGATGCATTTTTCTGGCACAAAGTTATTTTAGTGAATATTTACAGTTAATAATTACTTCATCTAAAAGAAAGATGTGGAATTAATTTTTGTCATTTAAATTAAAATAAATAAATAAATTAGCAATAAACTAGACAAAACAACAAGCAAATTAAGAATCCCACTACAACAAAAACTCAAAAAACAACAAACAAACAAACAAACAAAAACAACCAAGCCAGCAGGAGTAGCATTTCTTGGTGACAGAAATGCCTTGCTTATCTCTGCTAAAGAGCTCTACATCTCTCTGCTTCCCATCATTTCACAACGGGCTTCTTGCTTGTACTCCTAGCACTAAAATCAATAAAGTGAGAGCATTTCAGAGGAGTTATATTAAGTCATTCTTTTGGAACAAAGAGGAGCTGAAAGCAAGTCTTCATTATTGTGTATATTTCTAATCAACATTCAGCTACAGGAACAGAAGCCTCTTATGGTTGTACACGTTTCTGCTGACATAAGGGACTTTTCAGGAAACTGCAAAACTTTTCTAAGTCATTGATTTCTTAACATCTGGCCAGAGAAAAGCATATCCTGATAAGAATGAGGACCAAATATCCACAGCAGACTTCACTGGAATGCTTGCACAGATGTATGCATCTGTCTCTGAACTCTTATTACTGGAGAAAGGAAGTAGAACACACTGTAGATCCTGCTGGGAGCAGCTGTGACTTCGGATGCCCTTGATATTTTTTCTGGACTTTGACATGTAAAAATCTCATGTACTAAGGCTGTGTACACACAGCCCTGTCATTAATGGTAGAAAGACAACAAAAAAAAACACATAAAGTGGAATAAAAATTCCTGTAGCTGAATCTATAAAAATATTGGAAGGTGAAGTGGTGGCAGCAGTACCTTTACTTCTGAGGGTATGGAAGAAAGAACCTCTTGAATTATGGTGATGTTGCACATTTAAAGTGAATCACCACTTATGAAAGACCCTAGCATGTCACTTATCTTTTATTTATATTTTTAACTTGCCCCTGAAGATGGATTTTGTCAGACCTATGCCTCCTTATGTCATGCTTATTTCATTAATGTAAGTATTGAAATAGTGCAAGGATTATTTTGAATTTTATCAGTTCTGCAAGCAGAAGACCAGAAATACGATTTTGCAGATAGTGAACAGAAATCCCTAGAGTATCAACAATTGGAAGAGCATGTTAGTTTCTCTATTACTTGATCAATGCTGTCAGTAATGCAAACCTATTCCCACAATGCACGGAGTGTCATTAATTTTATGTTGTTTACGTACTCTTGCCATAAGGTTAAACAATTCCTACTATTAAGCTGGATGAAATTGCATTACCTTAATGAAATGCACTTTACTGATAAAGAAGAATGTCACTTTCACAAGTGGAAGTGCTGTTAGCAAATTTTTACGAGAGAATTCCCAAAATCATATCATAATTGCTTGGACAGCTGTGTAGTTTACATAATGAGCAAACAATGCCAAGGTTTTTTATTTTCTTTGTCAGCTGTATTGGATGTTAGTATGCATGGTGGACCTTTTTTAAGCCTTTTATTACTTGATTGCAAATCATTCTTCATTGCTGCCCAAATTTATGGAGGGACATTGCTCCCTGAGGTGCCGTATCCTTTCAGGTCTGTAACTGAACATGACTGATGGCTCCAGTGTAACAGTTGCTTATTACGGCACTCACTGAGCTATGATTGCTCCAATACTTTATGTTGGCAGATGTGTTTCCCTTGGAACAGCATCTCTGAGACAGAGGTCATTGATCAAACCCCCCTCTGGCTGTTCCATTATGTGCAAATTATTGCTAAAAGCAGAGAGACTGAAAGGGGGGGTTGTGTGCATGTGTGTGTGCAGGCGGCTTCCTCACTGCAGAATTGAGGGAATCTAATGTAATGAAGCAAAAGAAAAATCTGTCTAAACTGGAAAAATGTTTTTGTAATATGATCAAATGGAGAAGAAAGAAAGAAATTAAGATTTCAGTGGGGAAAAGATTGCATAATACAGGAGCATTTCCTTTTTAACTGAGCAATGCACAGTGTGTGTCTTGTCTGTATAAGCTTTCAGTGTTGAAGTTAACAGAAAAAGGGGCAGTGAATGCCTAGGATACTTCTATTAATATTTATTAAATGCATGAGAGAACTATTATTTATTGGAAAGGGCCTTGCTATATGGTAATGAACAGTGGCTAAGAGGTGCACCAGTTCCAAAAAGAACAGAGCAGAGATAGGAGCTGCTGAATAAAGCAAGAGGCTGTCTCGAGTGCCTCCTAGACTGTTTGAGTGAGACATGGATGCTCACTACCACAAGCATTCGTAACAGAGGGTAGAGAGTGCCTCAATGTGCCATAAGCATTGTTGCACAGAAAAAGAATAATACCACAAACTTATGAAAAAAGTACAATGCATATACAAGATATCAAAATTGTGACTATGAACTTTGCCTTTCACTAGTAGAGGTGAGGATCTTTTTTCTGAGTTTTCTCTTTTTTTTTTTTTTTTTGAGAAGCAGGAACATTATGAGCACAGGAGATCAGAGGGGAGATTGAAAAAGATTTCTGAAAATTCATGTATCCTTTTCTCTTTCTCCCCAGAAAAAGTTAAATAAAATATCAAATGTTTACAATCTATATGGCTTGAAGTAAATTATAAAATAAATGGAGTTTTTCTGGATAGTTTACTGAAATTAAGATAGGCTGTTGAATTAAACCTTATACAGATGGTTTCTTTTGTCTTTCCTCAAATTTTATTTGCTTTTTTGTTTTAACTTTCCCTGGTTTTGCTTTAAAGTTTTCTGAAAATAGTACAACAGATATGTGTGTGTATGAAAATGCAAGTCTTCAGTGTGATCCTACACAAAAATATTTGTTTTTGGTAACAGTGAAAAACTCATTTATTTTATAACTTTTTCTAGCTTTGTATCTCTAAGCACTTTGGTTAACATGAAGGAAAAATTACTAATGAAGAAAGATCAGTTGACACTATTGTTTACAAACCTTAGTTCAGGATGTGTGCTGTGAATCATCATCCATAGAGACAATCAAAATTTAACTGAACATGGTCCAAGGAAAACTACTGCAAATCAAACTGCTGTTTGCCAAGGATTTCACCCAATGAAATTGGACAATCATGATAATGGACTATCTAATGTAAGCAAGTCCATTAAATTCTTAATAAAATATCTTTGCTGTACTTTTTGGTAAAAAGTAAAGCTCCCAAAACCTGCTCAGGAATAACACTCTCTCCTGGTAGTCTTACTTTCCTTCACAAACAGTTGAACAATTATCATGCTGGATATCAAGCACTTAATAGGCTGTAATTATTTTAACCACGTGCTTTATATTTAATTGGCTTTAGCTTTCTTTATAATAACAGAAAAGTGTTCTTTGTCCTGTCTGAAGAAACTAAGCCTAACTTGGTCTTTTGGAGAAAGTAAATATACTTGTGATTAATAGATACTTCCTGTTTACCTCCCCCCTCACTTCATTTCATACAGGGGATCAAATTTTTATTTTAAAAGGAAATTAAAATGAATCTAGTAGTCATTCAAGTTTCTTGAAATTCTGAAAGAAGATATTTCCTTATCATGGTGAATATTTTTCCTTCATCCATTGCATTTATAATCTCCCTTGTGTGGTATACCAGAATTCAGGAACCTTCAGGAAATAACTAATATTCTCTTCTTTAAGGGAAGAGAAAATGAAGTTGTGATTTACTTTAAAAAACAATAAGAAAAAGAAAAAGAAAAAGAAAAACAATAAGAAAAAGAAAAAGAAAAAGAAAAAGAAAAAGAAAAAGAAAAAGAAAAAGAAAAAGAAAAAGAAAAAGAAAAAGAAAAAGAAAAAGAATAAGAAAAAGAAAAAGAAAAAACAACAACACATTATGACCTTTGCAAACAGAAAAAAATTCTTCACCCTTGTTTTATTCTTGATGTAATAGCAAGATGAATATCCAGATGAAATGCTACATTTTGGAAATATTTGGCTTATAAATAAGTTTAATTTCCATAGTGGGGCATTCAAACAAAAGCAAAGTGATGAACTAGGTAATATTTGGAAAAACAAGAAGGAAGAAAGCTTTGCAAACCTTTTTTCGTTGTATGATACTTGCTTTAGTTATAACACTTGCTCACTGTGTGGAGAAGTGGTTTGTCTTTCATTGTCCAAGAAGAACTGCTGAACCAGGACAGGTGGCTTTTGTTTGCTTGAAAAGTTTCATGGTCTGATTGTCCAGGAATCTGTCCCATTTTTCCTTTAGAGTCATATTGCTTGTATTCATATTTTCTCATTATGGAATATGATAAAAAATAATGAATCCCTGTAATCACTGCATTTCTCTGAGTACAAGAAACTGTAGATCTGTCAGTTAGAGAAAAAATATTTGAGCAGAAACTGTTGAAGTTAAAATGAAGTTATTTACATGGAGTAGAATCCTACTTCTTCTCTCTTTTCTGACCCCAAATAAGACATAATTATTTCTTCAGAAACAGGACACGTTATGGACTGATTACATAATGCTCCCGAAATGTGCTTATTGGTCACTCACATATTTTCTTGTGCAAGTGGTTTTGTTTGTTACCTGTCAAGAAAAATATACAGGCCATTTTCCTGAAGTCATGCCATGAAGCCACATTTCCGTCCTGAAAATGATTAATTTTTCCTAGCATCACATTTATCTATTTTGAATAGGCACATAATGACTGTGTGAAAATTATTATTGCAGGACATTCTGCTGCGATATATACTCTCACAAATAAAAACTGCAACTGCAGAATGCATGTAGGACTTGGATACTGTTTACCATTGTGCATAATCAGTTTGCTGTCTGATTCTGCTGTAAAAAAGGTTTAGCAGAAACCATCCTGCTAATGTCAGGGTAGAATTAGTATTTTATGTAATTTGGGGGGGATAAAAGATCTGGAATAGTTCTTGTAAAGGATACACAATTTATTTTTTTTTTTAATTTTATTTTTTAATAACCTCTGGGTCGTGATTCTTGCAAAATTTCCTTTGGTATCCTCAAATTTCCTTCTGCTTACTCTTCGGACTTTGAGGCAGTTACAATGCCGTTATTTAAATCCCTTGTCCTGCAAGAATGAATTAATGTTCTTGACTGTAAGTTGATTTTGAGCAAGGAGCACTTTAGATAGCAAGAAAGATGTAGATTTGCAAGTCAGCTGTTCAGAAATGTAAGTCACATATTGGTCATTTGCTATAAAACCAGAATATTTATGATGCAAGCTGAGGATTTATAACAGCAAGACAGCCACTGTCATTTGATTCTTCTCTGCTGATGTGTTGTCAGCTCTCTTGTGACTGTGCACAACTATGAACAATATAGATCCCAAATCTTTTATCTATTGCCACAACTGACTGTATTCAGCAGTATCATTTTAAATGAAGAAACCTTTTGGGACAATGTTCCCATTAAATTTCAGTTTTGCTGAATTAGTCTTTTCTGGAAAGGGATAAATAGCTCACTGAAGAGTCCTAGCATTTAGCGAAAGGGTCTCAGATAACAGATTGCATCTCAGTAACAGGGAGTGAACAAAAATTTATAAGAATGCTGGAAAAATTCTATACCAGATAATTAATTCTACATAAGTTGTGCATGTGCTGATGTATTCTCTTAATTAATGTCAGGTCCCTCAAAGACCATTTAGAAACCAAGGCAATATGGTTAACTGCCATTACTGTTCAGCAAAATAGAATATCTGTTAGTGAGAGCAAAGTCACTAAAAGTCTTATAATCATTTGGTAGCAAGACAGGCTGAAGTAGCAGTCTTTCCAGGTCAGTGAGTGTCTTGTCTAAACTCTGCTGACTTTCCCTAGATTAGCAAAAATATATATATCCAGACTCTTTCCAGGTCAATTGATAATATCTCCAGTCTTTGACTTTCCTTAAGATGTTGAGGAGTCAGATAGGGACAGTTTAAGCTTAATAGAATCATGATCTATTTATTCTGTATAAATTCTTCTGCATTTTTTAATGATGAAAACCATGACTAGTAAAATAACATCCCTTCTGTCTTGGTGAAAAAAAAGGAAAAAGTGTACTACAAGCCTACAACTTCAAAAATTTTAAATGTAAAACATTTTATATTTAAAATAAACTGTTCAACTTTGTTACTTTTAGTATTTATAATCCATTTGGAAAATTTTTCACATTTTTCCTACTAAAACTCTATTACTGATGTTTTCCAAAGTGCTCACAGTTGGTGTGATTTTAAGAAGATTTTTGCTTTGAAAATGGAGGGGACACTTTAAAGCAACATTCATTAACTTAGCAATTAAATACAGCACTGTCATGTGCATGCTTAACTTGAAAGGTTTTCCCCCACAGCTTAACATCACTAACTGAAGGTTCATTATTATTAAAATTGCAATTTGAACAGCCTGATTCCTTTAACCAAGTGGATTTTAATTCAAATGTATGAAGTGACATTTCACTTTATTAGGGTTTACTCAGTGGTTTTATTCAGTTCAATGCAATGTATGTAACTTCTAAGCACAGAAACAGAAATTGTTATAGTAGATTTCCATACGAGACTGTATGGAACTAATGATTTTAGCAAAATTCCAGTGTACATTTATCACACTCTGTCCACTGGAGTTTATGTTGCTTTGGAACCCAGAGTATACTGCTCTGGTTATGGGTATATTTCATCAAGAATGTTTCATCAGGTATAGGCTGCTGGCATTGAGAAATATGGTCTTATTATATTTTTCAATAACTTGAACAAGGAAGACAAACATAGCTACATATCTCATTTTCTTATGAGGTTGTTAGCTTTCGTTAGGTTATGGTGAGGGAGAAAAACATGACATATAGTGAGGAGGAAAAATATGATATTTATCTGGACTATAAGGCAGAACAGTGGTATATAGGAGCACAGAAAATTTGAGCTACAGGTCTAACTAGGCATCTTCACTCTGTTCTTTAATAGCTACTTTAATTTCATCCTTCTCAACACTTTCCTCTTTTAAAACAAGAATAACTTTTTACTCCATTAGAGAAGGGTGAGACAAAATACTAAATTCATTTTGAGACAGATAAAATATCTCATGGCTTTGCTGAGACAAGTGAATAACTTATTTAGAATAATGATTAAAAAAAAAAAAACAACAGCAAGACTTTTTTATGCAAGTTGGCATGGGACTCTATAGCACCACAAACTTCAAAATTTTGGAAATGCAGGTCTAATTTACCTCAGCTGAACAGATATCACTCCTGTGTGAACACAGTATATGAATCCACAATTAATTTGACTGTTCAAACAGAAGTAGAGTTAATTGGCAGTGTATCATGATATCAGGGATGGGAAAATTCAGGAACAAATTAGGAAGTGTATACCTAAACATAAAATTCTTTAAAGGCTGAAAATTTACTTGAACTGCTGTCTTAGAATAACATCTAAGCCCATATTTACAAAGCTGTTTTTGCTCTTAGCACTAGGTTTGTCCTTTATTCCTCTTTTCTTACTAAATTTTGCATTTATTATTATTATATGAAGGCTGTCATATGCTCACAAGGATCCTTAAGAAAGCTAAGATGAGATCTTGTGATACCAGGTGAACATTGTTTAAATGGTTATATTTAAATGCTTAAATATCCACCTTATCCAAAGGTGGATAGTGACAAAGTAGTGCAACCTCTGTTATGATGCTTTCATGAGATTTAACACTTTTTTTTTTTTGAGTGGAAATTTTTTTTTAATGGGAAAAATAATAGAAATATTTATTATGCAGATCTAAGATACTACATGTAGAATCTAATCTGTTTGTGAGAATACAAGGTGATCTAGAGAGAGGGTGAGAACTCAAGAAAGAATCAGGGATTTCAAACTTAGCCAGAAACCTTGATGCATACAGCTATTGTTTCCGTTAAATTAAATAGGGGTTATATTGGGCTGGCAGCCAGTCACTAGTGAGGCTCTCTAAGCTTCATTTTAGGGTCTGTTCTCTTCAGTGTCTTTATTAATTATCTGGATGTAGAACTCAAATACATATTAAGTGAGTTTGTAGGCAAAAATAAATTAGGAAGAGCTGTTGAATCTCTTGAGAAGAAATGTAAAGGTAAAGAGATCCTGCAGAGATCTTGAGAGTCTAGACATTAGGGCTGTCTTCAACTGCATGAAGTTTAACAAGAATAAAAGCAAGGTTCTGCACCTGGAATGGGGCAGCTCTGGATATAAGTACAGGCTGGGGGATGAGAGGCTGGAGAGCAGCTCCCTGCAAAAGAGCCTGTGTGTTCTAGATGATGGGAAATTGAACATGAGTCAGCAGTGTGCTGACTCAAAAGGAACAACTGTACCCCAGGATGCACATGGCCCAGCATAACCAGTGGCAGAATGGAGGGGTCGTCCTGCTCTGCTCTGCACTGTGCCGCCTCAACTTGAGCAACGACTGCAACGCTGGGCACCGCAATATATGGGGGACATAAAACTGTTAAGTACTGTTCAGAGGAGCTCAATAAAGATGATGCAGGGTCTACGGAAGAAGACACATGAGGAATGGCTTTGAGGTCCCTTAGTTTGCTCAGCCCACAGCAGGGCAGCTGAGGGGAGGCCTGATGGTGGCTGCAGCTCCTCACAGAGAGCAGAGGGGCAGCACTGAGCTCTGCTCTCTGTTACAGGGACGGGGCGAGGAAATGGCATAGAGCTGTGTCAGCGGAGGGGCAGCTGAGTGTTAGGGTCAGGTTCTGCACCACAGGGCAGAGGGCATGGAACAGCCTGCTGGGGTTCAAGGAACATATCGGTAGTACTCTCAGATGTAGGGTTTGAATTTTACCTGGTCCTTTGTGGAGCTAGGAGTTGGATTCTACAATCCTGGTGATTCTTTTCCAACTTGGGATATTCTATGATTCCATGAATGTAGAAAAGTGAGTTCTTGGGGTTCAAAGCAGATTCTGAATATGGTATTAGTGTACACAAGTACGTGGAAATGGTAGAATAAATGTTACTGTACCACATATAAGAAAAAAACCCCCAAATTAATTTGCTTGATCTGACGATAAAGATTAAAATCTTTCAGCAATGTATTAGACATGAAACTCAAAAAGCTTTATGAAGTATTGCATTTTACCTTCTGAATTACATAAATTCTCTCAGCAGTCTATATGTTACAAAATTCTGGGAACTGAAAAAAACTAATCCTCTCACAGTATTTAAATAAAAGAAATAAGATGACATAAGCTTGTCAGCCTGTGTAGATTGTGGGCATTAGAATGGATGAGTGTCATTGGGCACCATAAACCTGTACACATTCAGGCTCATCAAGTGGTCCTGAATCTGCTCTTCCTGCTCTTTGCTTGCAGACAGAGGGATTTTGCTCAACTAGCATTTGCCTAGAGTTTCAGGGATGTAAGAGATTCAGGGAATCCTTACTGCCATTGAAAACTGAGACAGAGAACTCACTGAGAAGCTCAGCCTTCTCCATGTCTGTTGAAGACGTTGTCATTCATCAGAGGGGCTTCCCTTGCAGTTATTTTTCACATCGCTCATCAAGTTTAGTTCCATCTGTGGCTTTCCTTTCCTGATCCAGTCTCCACATGTCCAGATAGAATCCCTATATTCCTTCAAGGCCACACATTCCTATTTCCACTCTCTGCACATTTCGTTCTTACCTCTCAGTTTGAAGAGTAGGTCCTTGCTCAGCCACACTGTTTTTCTGACTCCTCTGCTGGATTTCATGCACTGGGGTATGGAGAGCTCTTGTGCTCTAAAACAGGCATCCATGAAGAGTTTCCAGTTTTGGAAAGCATTTTGACTAACAAGCAAAATCACTACCAAATCAATGTCATGTGAATCACCTGGATAAAATTATTAAGCCAAAGGTTCTTTAGAGGAAACAATTGTAAAAGTAGACCTTGATGAGCAGATGTTTCTCTAGATAAACTCTGTGGGACCATAGGTGTCTAAGATTTATATCTAGGGCATAAAATAATTACTGATCAATTCACTAATGACATGAAAACTAGAGAATCAATAAATGAAGTTATCAAAGCACTGATATAAACAGCCTAGAGCCCTGAGCTGTGTGGAATCAGGGATAAATAATATAGGAAAAAATAAAGACAACAGGCTGCTTTTGCATATCTATGATCCTCCTGAAGTGGCATGGTCCTGTCACTTTCTGTATGTCACAACTTCCTGTTACAGAAAGCAGAAGTTCTGATAAAGACTTGCAAATTGTGGATCATCAGTTGAATGTGAATAAATACCATCAGGAATAGCTTGCAGTTATTTCTGAGTTTGATTGGCAACTGTGTTGTTATTTTTAGGTTAATGCATCAAGGCCAGGTACCAACAATTCAAAAAGGACAATGAAAGCCTTAAAAGGCTTGAAGAAAAATGTGGCATTGGCTAAGCACTCTAAAAAAAGTCTCAGCTATCCCAGTACATATGACATAGTGGATAACAGGCCTGCAAACTGAACTGTGTGCATAGTCCTTTCCCAACTCAGCAAGGGAGAAGCGAAGCTGGGAATCAAGTTGGAAAAGTTTCTGCTATTACAGAAAGGTGGCAATCTCCAAGGAATGGGCAGTCTATGGATATCCAGGAAGTTAAACCTGAGATCTTTCACGCTGGAAGAGAAATGAGTGAGAATGGGTATTGTAGATGATACAAGAACATGGAGGGAGACTACATGTAATAGCTGTTGGCTGTTCACTGTCATTGCAAACCTAGGGAATTTCAATGAAAAGCAACAAATGTCTACTTAAAAACAGTGGAGGTTACTTTACAGCAAATTGAACTGGTAGAATTCACTATAAAATATGCATTTATGGAATTAGCCTGCGTTGAAAAAGCAGCTGAATGGATTTATAGAAAAAATGAAAATCATACTGAAAACTCAAGTTAAAATAACACAACATAATCCCAGAATTAGGAAAATCTCGAGCTGCAAAATACTGATGGCTGCAAGAGAAAGCAATACTTACCATCTTCCCAAACTACCTTCTCTAGGGCCATTGTAAGAGACAATTGGTTAAAGTACACCTTTTGTTCTGCTTCTGTATAGCCATTCCTACAGATTCAGTGTAGCGTAATATTTGTGAATGAAATCTATCTGACACTGTTTTCTGTCATTATTCTATGGCTTAATGAGACCCAGTGATGGGTCTTGTAACAAAACTCAAACCACACTGGTGACATAACTCATGCACAAGCATATTTTTCAGTTGAATCTGATGGTATCTTATATCATTCTTTCTGGTAAGACCAAAAAAGTGTTATTGATCCTTCTACCGATCTAGAGGTAAACAAGTAACAGGTAAAGTACTTTGTAGTTTTCATTTTATAATGAAGTTGTTCTTCCTCTGTATGTAAAAAGGAAGTCCAGACAGAAGCATAATCAAATCTTGCTTCTGGGATCTCTGGGTACAGACCTGAGTGTCTCATGTCTTCTACATCATCTATGCAGATGTGCATTTATAAATATAAATATACTTAAATTTAATAAAAGTTAACCACATCTACTGTGATGTACCAAAATATATGCACTAATACTTTTTTCTTTCCTCAAACAAGTAAGGCTTGAAAATCACCAGAAATCATTACATATCAAACTTTTAAAAGTGAGCAACCAAATTCTATTATGAGTACTGTCAAATAAGTACAAAACTTTTTAGTGGTTTTATGAATTTTGTTGTTGGTATTCCACATCATAACATCATGCAATGCACTGAAAGTTAAAGAGTTAGTGCTGCACCTATGATCTTGGAAGAGAAGAGTGTACTATAGATCTCAGAAGACTTCATTATTCTGCTTCTGTTTTCTATTCAGAAGGAAAGATAAAACTGACTAGGAGTCACAAGACTGTTATCTTTTTCTGCTTGTCTCTGTGGTGAGTGCTCCCTAGCCATCTCATCTACAGCGTAGAGTAAGGCCTTCGGCCCTCTCATTTATTTTATTTATTAGCTTCAATTCCAATTGTATTGTATTATATATTGTGTTATCTTGCAAGCTGCTATCGTATTTAGTAAATTAGTTTTCTCCCTTAACTTGTTACTACTGTTTTGTTTTTAGATCTATCTTTCTACCTTCTCCCTATCTCCCTTCCTCCTTTCCTAGAGCATGGGTCTGTGGGTCCACCCACCCCATTAGTCATGGAATTAGGCTGAACTGGGTCAGAACCTTTGACAAACTTTTGCACTGATAATACATCGTACTTGTAAAGTAGATTGTATTTAAAAAGAAAGCTCTTCCTCTTGTAAGTCAACATACATTTACATATAGATGTATACATATGTGTGTATGCACTTAATACAATTGGAGTAGAAAAAGTACTTCTTAGCTTAAGTTAATTACTATTTATGAATCTGCAAATTAATAGATGATGGGAAATTCAATTTAAACTTAAACACATGCGTGATAATAAAACCATTTTTTCAGATCTGTAATCAGACTACTGACATTTTTGTTTTAACTTTTGAATACTTTTGTATGGAAGAAATAACAAGTTAAGAACTATTTTGCTTCTGATAGATTCTAACTTCAGTGAACTATAGACAGTAGTCTGGCATTTTGAAACGTGTATAGCAGAAGATCACAAGCTTTTTTCTTCTGTAATATCACTATTTTAAGGAACTTCTCTACATCCCATATTGTTCAGTTTCTTGTTAATTATTGCATTAGTAATTCATACAGAGGCCATAAAATTTGGTAATGAAATAATACAACCCTTTTGAAAAAACTAGAAACCTTTGAGTAAAAAATCTATCCAAACATACTAATGCAGAATTCTTGGCGAGAGAGTTGGCCCATCACTTTACTTAGAATTATTTTTAGTGGTATAAAGAGAAGAAAATCTGGTTTTGTGTAAGTGAACTGTGGAAAGGCTGAAGAACAAAGATTATATTTTTTTTCTCAGATGGTAAGCACCATTATCTTCTACTCATTCTTCTACTTATTTTCAGCGTTGTATTTTGGATTTGTAGAATCATATATCATGATTCAATTATAAAGAGCTTTAGTTTGAAGGTAGATGAGATAGGTTAGGTTCAAGTGGTGTGACTGTCACTTGTAAATCCTTAGACTTTTTATTTGAAGATGAGCAGTGACTGTAAATTTTATCTGCACTGTGCGCCCGTTTAGTTCAGATTTTATTAATTTCTGAGTTTCACGCTTTGGTGTTAATGCATAAGCCACATTTGAATGATTTTTTACTAACACTTTTTTAATATCTTAATATTAACACTACTTCCATTGCTATTTTTATTATTATTTCTATTGGGTTTTGGGTTGTGTTTCCTTACAGTGTAAAGAACATATGAATAATACTATAAAAAGGAAAAAATGATTTATCATGATTTCAGGACTAAGTGCAGATGATTTTCTAAAAACTTAAAAAGTCTTTAACAAAAAAATAGGGACAAAAAAGACTTGAAATACACTGTAGAGCCCAGAAATGAGCTAAATCTATGTAAAACTGAAATTCTTAAATGCTAAGGAAAAAAACCACAACAGTACACAAGAACATGAGATGATAAAGGTGAGCAAAAACAAGATGCTGAGATTATTTAGTCTCTCTTAGTATTCCCCAGGAGTTAAAACAAAATAATAGAAACATATAGTCAAACACTATTCTGCACGTTAATGATTATGATCTGCTTTGGTGGAAGATGCAGGTGTTTATTTCTGTTGAGAATAAGGTCATTAAATGATAAAATATCTTCTAAATGGAAGTTGCAATACTCTGAGCGAGAGACTCAACAGGCGCATATGAAGAATAGAAACTAGAAAATACTTTTGATCTTAGGGCCAAGTGGTTGTGTATATGAGAGGTAAAAATTATTACTGCAGTTACCGTTGGTGGAAATGATTCAGAAAAGAGATACAACTGAATTTTTCAGAAAAGACAAAATCTGTAGGTAAAATCAGAATACTTAGTTTCAATACAGTGGGAATTGAAAAGATTGTCTTGGCTCAGCGCAATTTTAAGCATGAATACAGTGTAGACAATGTATGGATTGGGAGTAGCCCTTCAGAGAAGGTTTTTGGGGTTACTGGTGGATGCCAACATCAACGAGAGACAGCAGTGTTTACTTGCAGCCCAGAAAGGTAACTGTATCCTGGGCTGCACCAAAAGAAATGTACCTATCGGGTACATTCTCTCCCTCTATTCTGCATTCATGGGACCCTATCTAGAGTAATGCATTCAGCACTTGTAGCCCTTAGAATAACAAAGACATGGACCTGCTGGAGTAAGACCATAGGAGGGTCATGAGGATAATCATAGAACCATAGAATTATCAAGGTTGGAAAAGACCTCCAAGATCATCCAGTCCAATTACCCAACCGCCACAACTACTTTCCCTGAACCTACTTTTCTCTAAACTAAACAATCCCAGTTTCCTCAGCTGCTCTTTGTAAGACTTGTGCTCCAGACACCTCACCAGCTTCATTGCCCTTGTCTGGACACCCTCCAGGGCCTCAATGTCTTTCTTGGAGTGAATGGGACCTAAAACTGAACACAGTATTTGAGATGTGGCCTCACCAGAGTTGAGTACAGGAGGATGATCACTTCCTTGTTCCAGCTGGCAACACTATTTATGATACAAGTCAGAATGCCATTGGCTTTCTCAACTACCTGAGCACGCTGGTGTCTCATGTTCAACTGATTGTCAGTGAGTATCTTCAAGTTCATTTCTTCCACACAGTCCTTCAGCCACTCTTCCCCAAGCCTGTTGTGTTGCCTGGGGTTGCTGTGGCCAAAGTGCAGGACCTGGCACTTGGTCTCATTGAACTTCATCCCACTGGCCTCACCCCAGCTATCCAGAGTCTCCACATCCTAATAATCAAAGGTCTGGAGCACCTCACAAAACTTATGAGAATTAGGGTGGATTAGCCTGGAGAGGAGAAGGTTTCAGGGAGACCTTATAGTGGCTTTCTACTATTTAAAGGCAGACTTACAGGAAAGCTGGGGACAGATTCTTAAGGAGTGTAAGAAAAGCAGTGGGTAGCAGTTTTAACTATAATAAGGAAGGAAAAAAATTCTTTACTATGAGTAAATTCTTTACTATTCTTTACTATTCTTTACTATAATTCTTTACAGTGAGGCATGGGAACATATTTCCCAGAGAAGCTGTGGCTGCCCCATCCCTGGAAGTGTTCAAGGCCAAGTTCGATAATTTAGTGGGCAAGATGGTTTAATGGAGTGTCCCTGTGAATCAGTACCTCCAAGTTCATATCTTCCTCTTTGATTCCATTCTAACCCAAACTGTTCTACAACTAGATGAGTAAAAATGGAATTCAAAGGAGAAGAAAAATCAATTAGTTCCAAAATAACAGGGAATATCCATTTCTTGAGAAAATCATGCAAGATAAAAAATGCTGGTGCAAAGACTTAAGGGTCACTTTGGAAATAAAGTTGGCTATCAGAATAGAAAGTGAAGCAATTGAATAGGTGCTCATCACAGGAACTTAAAACATCATGAAATATTCCAAAGCGCTTATTTTGTGTGTATGTCATAACAACTGTTTTTCATCACTGTAGGCCATTGAAATATCCTGGATATAAGCTGTGATACATTTCTTGTTGGTGCAATTCAAACAGATCAATAAGGGTGATACTGGTTTTACTGATACTGGTTTTTTACTGCTCCACCAGGTTTCTATAATTGCTGGTGCAAGATGCCAATCTCTTTCTCAATAGACTAGAATTCTGAGTTGGTGTTTCAAGAAAAGATGAACAATCTCTTTTTAAATACTCTGTATTTCTGACCTGTTGTGGCTGACAACTGCCATGATGAATATGTGGAAAGAGAATACAATTGCTGAGCAGTATGGAGCTTTTGCTTATGTCTAGTGAGATTCTGAAGATGGATGAAATTTGTGGGAACATTTTACAGATAATTTTAGTAGTGTTCATCTACAGGTAGGCTGGAACAATGACAGCAGCTTGAATTACCTTGAGTAAACACAGTAGAGAATAAATAAAATGAACTTCATATATTATCTGATGTGGTACAATTAAGGAAAATAGATAGAGATCAGGTAGGTTAGGAAATAAAAAATTAACAAGAACTAATTGTAGAGGCACATTGGTTAGAAGAGACAGACCAAGGAGACTGTAGCCCCTCCGATAAATGACAAGGGAAAACTGACTTCAACAAACATGGAAAAGGCCGAGGTTCTCAGTGAGTTCTTTGCCTTAGTTTTCACTGGCAGTCAGGATTCTCAACTCTCACATCTCTGAAACTCTAGGTAAGTATTGGGAGTGCAAAATGCTTATGACTGTAAGCAAATAGCAGATTAAAGATCATCTTAAGAGACTGTATGTGTACAAGTCTTGGCGCTTGGAAAAATCATGAAACAGATCCTTCTGGAAAATGTGATAAGGCACATGCAAGATGAGGAATGTTATCAGAGGCAGCCAATAGGACTTCACCAAGGACAGGTCATGCCTAATCAATCTAGTAGCCTTCTAAGATTGAGTGATGGCATCCATAGACAAAGAGCAATTGGTGTCATCTAACTGGACTTTTGAAAGCCTTTAGATATAGCCACACCCCACATTTTTATCTTTAAATTGGAGAAAGAGAGAAATGATGAGTGGGCTGTCCAGTGGATAAGTAATTGGTTGGAAGATCACAGCCAGAGGATTGTGGACAATGGCTCTATGGGTATGTAGAGGCCATGATGAGTGATTGTCCCCCAGATGGTGACTTGGATGTCTTAAGAGCATCATCAGTGACCTAGAGAGAGGGACTGAGTGAACCCTCAGCAAGTTTGATGGTGACACCAAGCTGACTGCTTTAATTGATATGACAGAAGGAAAGTATGACATCCAAAGAGACCTAAACAACCTTGAAAAGTGGGCCTGCATGAACCTACTGAGATTCTACAAAGCTGTGGGCATCATCTTTGTGTCTCTCCTCTTGACCAGCTCTAACAGCACTGCAGAGATTACTAGGAATGATAAGATACTGTTTGAGTCTGCTTGGATTACCTTTTTGTCTATTATTGTGTTGCAAAAAAAGCATGTAAAATCATTCTAAGATTTCTAATTCAACGTTGAATAATTTCACTAGTGTAATCCAGTCAGCTCTATCTTTTGCTGATATCTATTTTTATTTTGCATGCCAAGGATGCTTTGTCTTGGAAGCAAAAAATTAGAAAAATATTCTTTTTTGCTTGACTAGAGGTTTCTGAAATTATTTTAGACATTGTCTCCACAGAATTCACAGAATCTACCCAATGCTTGCATTCTACATGAAGTACAGATAGTATGTGCATTTTAAATTAGGAGTCTTTAATCCATTTTATATCCTAAAGATTTTCTGTATCTCCATATATATATATTCATTCGTCTTACCCTTGAGTAATATATCTATTAGTCATAAAGACAAGCAGACAGAATTTAGTGTAACTTATTCCCCACTACTTTGAAATTTTGAATTAATGAATGTTAGTGAATTAAAATAGATTTTGTCCTTCCTAAAGAGTAAGTTAAAACTTAACAAGATTTTATTTAGATTTAATGGAAGGTGGATAGGAATGTTGTCATTATAAAAATTCAGAAAAATAATTTTGTTTTCTTAAAAATATTGTATTTATTTCCTCTGTTGTTCAAGTAAGATCAATGTAACAAATGTTAGAATGTCTTCTTAGAATGTCTTTATTTGCATAACAAATGCGAATAAATATTGTTTGCATTTAATTTGAAATTGTTGTCATTTTTTCCGTAGTAAAAAATATTTAGGAAGGTACTTCTGAGGTCTGCTGATATAAACTGAAAGCTTATTTTGGTTTAAGGGAATAAAGGCATACAGAGCAATCATAATTTTTATATACTATATCCTTGTGATCCAGGTACTTAGAAGCCTGTGGAGAGTTTCAAAACCATAAGCACTTGTGTTAGAATAAGATTCAAAAATTTCGATTTTCTTATAGGAAATATCAAGGTCCTACATTTTTAAAAGTTATTAGAGTAATCAATGAGCAATACATTTAATTCAAACAAAAATAATATGAACTTCCGGTCAAAGGCTATAGGCTATAGTGTGTAGACTGAGAAAACTAGCTGTTATTTAAATTTGAATCCAAACTGGAAAGACTAAAATAAAGTCTGATCTTGATGTATCATTGAATATTTTGCTGTTCTGTTGTAATGGAGACAATGCAAACAATATAACAAGCTCTGCAACTACAGTCACTTCTTGGGAGTTCTTGGCCAGAAGTATTTTATGTTGCTCAGAGTTCACTGTTTTCTCTCTGATACAGAGACACATACGCACAAGAGAATGCTTAATTCTTCCAGCTGTTGAACCATCTAAGCATCTCACTGTGTTTCTTAGCTGATATGGTATACGATATTGAAAAATACAAATAATATTTTTGCTGAGACTCTGCTCATGATTCATTAGCTGAAAGAATTTCCTTCTTCTAAATGTTCACAGATCCTAGAATGTGCTGAGTTATAAAGGACCTTAAAGATCATCTGGTTTCAAACGCCTGCCACAGGTAACATTGTTACCCACTGCATCAGGTTGCTCAGAGCCAGACCCAGCCTTGAAAGCTCCAGGAGCAGAGTATCCACATCTCTGGGCAAATTGTTACAATGCTTCACCACCCTCTCAGTAGAAAATTTCTTCCAGACATCTAATTCACATCTTCTCTCTTTTATTTTAAATCCATCCCCATTCTTCTATCAGTATCTGCCTGTGTAAATACTCAGTCTCCCTCTTGTTTATGAGCTTCTCTCAAATATAGGAAGGCCACAATGAGGTCTCATTAGAGTCTTCAAAGTTAAACAACTCCAGCTCTCTCAACCTTTCTTTACAGGAAAGGTGCTCCAGCTCTTATGGCTTCCTCTGGACTAGATTCAAAATTTCCACATCTTTCCTGTACTGTGGGTTGCAGACTTAAATGCAGTACTCCAGATGGGACCACATGAGGGCAGAGTAGAGGGCAACAATCGCCTCTCACCATGCTAGTTGTCTTATTTTGATTCAATTCAGGATTCTGTTGGCCTCCAGCACTGCAGGATTACACTGCTGGTTCATGCCAAACTTTTCATCCACTAGAAATCCCAAATACTTTTCTGCTGCTTTCAATGAGTTCCTTTCCATGACTGTGCACTTGGCCTTGTAGAATCTCATTAGGTTCATGCGGGCCCACTTCTAAAGATTCAAGTCTCTTTGAATGTCATACTTTCCTTCTGTCATATCAATTACAGCATCCAACTTGGTATCACCGCCAAACTTGCTGAGGGTGCACTCAATCCCATTACCTACGTCACTGACAAAGATATTAAAGAGTACCCATTACAAGATGGCCCCCCGAGGGACATCATTTGCCACCAGGCTCCTCCTGGATATAGAAACATTGTCCACAATCCTCTGGCTGTGGACAGATTGGTGAGGCACCATCTGCCAATGGTGAAACCATTCTAACTGTCTCTGATAACCTCCTCATCTTGCATTTGCCTTAGCATGTATTTTAAGAGGATCTGTTGCATGATTTTCCCAGGCACAGAGGTGAGGATCACAGGCCTGTAATTTCCTGGGTCTTCCTTTCTCCCTTTCTTTCTTAAAAATGGGCGTTATGTTTCCACTTTTCTAGTCAATGAGGGCTTCACCTCACAGTCACAACATTTAAAATATAATGGACTGTGGCCTGGCAACCACATCAGTCAGTTTCTTCAGGATCCTGGAATGTATGTCATCAATTGTCATAGACTTACATACATTCTATACCGTGAGGAATCTTTTGACTTGGTCTTCCTGGGAGGGGAGCATGTATAGAGAAGGACAATGAAACTAGTGAAGTATATATGGTGCAAGTTTTATGAGGAATGGATGAGGGAAATGGATTGTTTAGTATGGAAAAGAGAGGGCTCAGAAGAGACCTTATTTTCTCTACAAGTGTCTGAAAGGAGGAGGTGGTGAGGTCAGTGTCAGCCTTTTCTTCTCTAGACAAAAGGATAGAGGGAATGGCCTCAATTTGCACTAGGGTGATCTGTATTGGATGTCTGGAAAAATTTGTTTTCTGAAAGAATGGTCAGGTGCTGGAACGGACTGCCAAGGAGGTGGTAGAGACTTTGACCCTAGAGGATTACAATAAACATTTAGATGCTGCACTGAGGGACATGGTTTAGTGTGGAAATATTGGTGGTATGTGAATGATTGGACTAGATGGTCTTGGAAGTCTTTTCCAACTTCGATGATTGCATGATTCTATTATTCTTTTCCCCAGGCCCCACCTAAAATTTTAGAAACATAGAAGACACAGGAACCTTTTCTGCAAATTCTTAGCCAAAGAAAATATTGAGTAATTAAGATCGTCTGGGACACATCTGAAGTTTTCTTCTGTTGCTTCCTAAAGCAGAACTGTTTGCTTGCACTTCTCTGACACTAAGAAGCCTATCCCTTCCCCTTAGTTTTAAACTCTGGTGATCAGCCTAGACAGCTTACTGCGTAATATGTTCTTGCCCCTTCTGGTCAGCTATGCCCAATCCAGCATCAACGTACCCAGTCTCTCAAAGATGCATCAGTGCCCCGCAGTGCAAAATACTCCATTAATAAGAATTTCTGACTTTTTTTTGTAACACTTGTTTTCCGATTGGCTTATATTTCCATATAAAAACCATTCTAAATGACTAGAAAATCAGTTATGTTTCAGCTTTTCCAGGTGAGGAGCATAATGCTTGATGCATAATGTTATTACCTTGAAGGACACTTCCTTCTTTAAAGGAGGATTAGGTGGGTTTTTTTTTGTTTTGTTTTTTTTTAATGGTGGTATCCTGAAAAGAGTTTATGTGACTTAGAAGGCCAAAATCTGTCAGGAGAAAGCTTAACAACAAAAGAAAATTATTCTGGTTGTTTGTTGATATATGATAGTACTAATTGTTAGTACTGGTATTAGCATAGTAGTTAAGCATCCTTTTTTTTTTTGTGCATCATAAATAAGTTCATGCTAAATTACACTAAATTTATGCACAGGTTCTTACATGAAATTACAACACGAATACCCTGTATTGTATTTTATCTTAAAAGTAACTATTGTGAGTTACTGGTATCAGCAATGGTCTTCCATATATGAAGGCCACTATTTCTACTGGTTGTAGGATATTTGTTTCTAGTAATGACTACACAGCAGAAGAGTGTCAGTGTTGTGAAAACTGTGGTGAGAAAACCAAAACACATCAGAATGGAAATCCAGCGCAATCTTGGTATCAGAATGGCATTTTATTGTGTTCTTACTGAGTGCAATTTATTACTGACCCAGAATATAAGTTCTGTTATCTACAGAGAAATAAAAATGAAAACAACTAGCATAATTACAGAGGCTTTTCTTTGTTTCATTCTCTATTTTTGGGCTGAAGGGAATGATTTTGAACCCTACACAGTGAGAAATTGTGCTCACACTCTTTCAACTTTTTATTTTGTCTGGCTTGTGGAATTTCCCATTTAATGAATTCCAGAAATGGCAGTCTGTAATCCACCAGAGGCCTTTATTCTTGTTAAGGGTTTACAGGCTGGTTCAGCCCGGTTCTGTGACTAGTAGGGCAGAGGGATTTTCGAATCCACACCTCTGGAACAGGGAAACAGGGGACCCCAAATTATTAAAGGCAGTGGCAATAATCTGAGGAGAAACAAATGGTTTTGGAATGCAAGATAATATAGAATAATACAATATAGTTAGAATTTAATGTAATAAATCAAATATAATGAGAGAGAGTGTCTGAAAGGTGGAAAGGCCTCACCATAATGCTGAGGGGAGATGCGCAGTTGGGTGAGCAGCAGGGATCAGAGATGATGATCGAAAAGAGAGCATCAGGTGACCTGCCAAGGCCATATATGTATTCCCCCTGAGCAAGAATGATAACAGAACAGCAAACAGTCTTCCGGGGTATGTAGTTCTTCTTCTCTTCTGGACAGGTGCCTGGAACTGGAGCGTTAACTCTTTAACTCCTAGTGCACTGCATGATGTTATGATGTGGAATACCGATCACCAAAAATTGTAAAATCGTGACAATTCTGGACATGTGATGCAGGGCTTTGTTAGTACTGCTAAGGAACTTGAATCTGAGTTGGATATATTCTGATAGGATATAAAAATATAAAACTCCTCTCCCTCTTCCTACTACTTATATTTCTTTGTATTGAGAATTCACTTGCCTTTGCATAATATTGCTGAATTATGAATAGAATATATTGGCATAGTTTAATGTATTTTGCGGTCATTATTACATTTCAATAGAAAGTTTTGTCATGTATTGCTTTTCATTAGACCTACAGTTATGGGATGTTTATAATTAAAAGATACAATTCTACTTTGGATGATGACATAAGCATAAAGGCCTGTGCTGATTAATAAGTGTGTAAATACAAATACTGGAAAAATAATAAAATAAAATATTATAAAATGTTAGAATCATTATAACAAAATGTAAAATATTGTAAAAAGAAAAAAGTGCAACCAGAAGTGTCCGTGTTACTGAAGTTCTTCCTGCTCACTAAGGAAAAAAATCTGTTTAGTTTTCAGTTTTTACCCTGGTTATCCAGGTTATCCGGGGATTTGGAACAGAATTACAGTCAACTGAGAAAAAAATAATCACCAACAGATTGAAAAATCACTTATTTTATTGAAAAAATTCTGTGGGCTCTTTTTTCGTTAGAGGTTTGCTTAAATTGGAGCATGGAAATATCATTGGTGGCACCAAATGAAGATGTAGGATTTTAAAAAAAGAAGTATTGAGTTTGTAGTCAGCAAGTGACTATAAATTTGGAAATATCTGATGCCTTTTCAGCACCAACTGTTGAACAACAGTACAGTATCACTATAACTTGTCTGCTGGAAAGACATGAATCTTTGTCAGGTGTGATCTACTTTGGACAAACTCAAGAGTACCGAGTTGAACAGTAACTGCATATTTGCCATGCATTTCAAAGAAGAAATCTTCTTCTAATGAGACTGGATAACTGTCAAAGATAAATAACTTACACACCATCTACTAAATAGAAGATAAACTGAAAAATCCTTCTGTACCTTCATATTTCATTTTACACAGTTATTTAGAGCTTTCAAAACACTCAAATGCTCTCTCTGGAAAAGGTGAGCACAGAAACATTAGTCACTAATACAAAATATTGAACTGGATTGATGAATGAAATAAACTTCATAAGGTTATGTGATAAAAGTTCCTCTGCACACTCACTAAGGAGTATGAACAACATCAGTATATTTGGCAGACCAAGTAATACACTACTGGGCAAGCCCAAGGCCGATTCCAGGAGTTGTAAGCCCAACTAATGCCCATCTCTACTCCAGAAAATCACAGAAAATCACACAATTGCAGATGGGAACCCAAACTACATACTCCAGAGGAAGGCCTCTCTCAGGACTGTCCCAGGTAAGCCTCAACCCATGAGTTCAGGTGTGAAAAACTTTGAGGTGAGTCAAACCTCAACCCATGTTTTCAGGAGTGAAAAACTCTGAGGTGAGTCACCAGGAGAAGCTCTTGGGGTCACCCTTCATGGTATGGGCAGTTGCTGCCCTGGAGTGTGGAACAAATTTTGGGGGTGAGGCAAGGGGCTCAGCTGAAATGCAACTACACCAATTCTTGCAGCATGGGCAACAAACAGGAGTAGCTAGAAGCAATTGTGTGGCAGGCAAATTATGTCTCAGTTGCCATTACAGAAGCATGGTGAGATCACTCCCATTACTGGAGTGCTGCAATGGGTAGCTCTTCAGAAGGGCCAGGCAAGGAAGGAGGGGTGGTGACATGTCTCTCTGTGTTGGAGAGTGCTTTGATGTTGTTGAGCTTAGGGCTGGGAATGATAAGGTTGAGTCTATATGGCTAAGGACCAGGGAGAGTGCCAACAAGGCAGACATCCTGGTGGGGGTCTGGTATAGACCGTCTAACCTGAATGAAGAGACAGATGAAGTGTTTTTATGAACAGTTGGCAGAAATTGCATGATTGCCAGCCCTTGCTCTCATGGGAGACTTCAACTTCCCTGATATATGTTGGAAATACAAAGCAGCGCAGAAGAAACAGTCTGGGAGGTCTCTAGAGTGTATGGAAGATAACTTCCTTCTGCAGCTGGTAAGAGAAACTACCAGGGGAGGTGCCCTGCAAGACCTGCTGTTCACAAAGAAGGGCTGGTGGGAGATGTGAAGGTCAGGATCTGTCTTGGACAGAGTGAGTGCAAAATGGAAGTTCTTGATTGTGTGAAGTCAGGAGGGGACAACAAAACTGCTACCTTCAGTACTGGAGGATAAAAAGGTCCGGGAAGGTTGGTTGCTCCTCAGAAAGGAAGTCTTAAGCGCAGGAACAGGCTATCCCCCTGTGCTGCAAGATGAGTCAGAGGGGATGAAGATCAGTGTGGATGAACAGCGAGCTTTTCCTGAGACTCCAGGAGAAAAATCTTTCTCCAGTGGGAGAAGGGACAGGCAACTTGAGGAGAGTAGAAAGATATTGTTAGGATGTACAGGGAGAAAATGAGAAAAACAAAAGCACTGCTTGAGTCCAACTTGAGCAAAAAACTTTTTTTATATATATTTATATATAAATATTTATATATATATTATTTTTAATTTATATATATATATATATATATTTATTATTTTTAATTTATATATAAATTTTATATATTTATATATATAAATATATTAACAGTAAGAAGAGGTTGAAGAAGAATGTCCATCCTTTACTGGATGCAAAAGGGAACACCACCTCCGAGGACAGGGAAGAGGCTAAAGTCCTCAGTGTCTTCTTAACACTGGTCTTTACAAGTCATGCTAGTTATCTTTGGGGTACTCTACCCCCTGACGTGGAAGTCTTGGATGGGGAGCAGAATAAACCTGCCACAGTACAGGTGGGAGCAGTTAGAGAACTACTACTACACTAGGGCTGCCACAAGTCCATGGGGCTGAATGGGATCCACCCAAGGGTGCTGAGGGATCCTGTGGATGTGATAACCAAGCTGCTTTCCACCACCTACTAGATGGTGACAGTGGATCCAGAGAGGACCCAGAGAATTGAAGGTTATGACTCCCATCTTCAAGAAGAATCATAAAGAGGATCTGGGAATCCACAGGCTCGCCAGCCTGGCCTTGGTATCAGAATACTAGAAGATATTCTTGTACCTTGGCACAAGAATAGGTTATGGAGCAGATCACCTTGAGGGAGATAACATGGCATGTGCAGGACAGCTGGAGGATCAGGCCTAGCCAAAATTTGTTCATGAAAGGCAGGTCCTGCTTGCCCTGATCTGATCTCCTATGACCAAGTGGCCCGCCTGGTGGATGAGGGCAAGGCTGTTGGGGTATTCTACCTAAATTTCAGCAAAGCTTTTGATACGGTCTCCCACGGTATTCTCCTGGAGAAGCTGGCAGCCCGTGGCTTGGACAGGTACACTCTTTGCTGGGTAAAGAACTGTCTGGTTGGACAGACTCAGAAAGTGGTGGTAATAGAGTCACATCCAGCTAGCAACTGGTCACAAGCGGTGTTCCCCAGGGGTTCATACTAGGGCCTGTACTCTTCAGTATCTTGATTGATGACCTGGATGAGGGCATTGAGTGCAGCCTCAATAAGTTTACAGGCTACACCAAGTTGGATGGAAGTATTTCTCTCCCTTGGGGTAGGAAGTCTTTACAGAAGGATCTGGATAGTCTGGATAGCTGGGCTGAGGCCCATGGGATGAGATTTGACAAGACCAAGTGCCAGTTCCTTCTCAACAACCCCAGGCGATGCTACATTTTGTACTGAGGGACATGGGTTAGTGGGAAAAATTGGTGGTAAGAAAAGAGTTGGACTGGATGATCTTAGGTCTTTTCCAGCCTTTGTGACTCCATGATTCAGTGATTCTATTCTATGATTATGAGATACAGTGGAAGGGTATTTCAGGAGAGCTCAAGACTTATTATGGGATACTTAGTGGATAAAAGTTCTGGTCACCTGTGACAAGTGGACTGGTCTCTACACTTGTGTGGCCTTGCCATGCATCTGATCTTTTCATTCTCTCCTATCTTCTTAGACATCTTTCCTAGGTGAGGGATGCAATTTTCAGAGGGTGTGATGAAGGGTGTGAGGATCTGGAGGCTTGGATGGGGAGGATGGCTCTGCATGCATATGTGAGTTCATGATCACTAGTAAATGTGAACCAGCTGGTAAGCAAGTGAAGTGGCTTACAAGAAAGTTGTGAGTGGGTCTTTTAACAGCTAGCTCTGAGTGTTAAGGGTGACTGTATATCTGTTAGGGGTAGACTGTCTGTCAAATTCTGGCCAACTGTGTGTGTGTGTGTTTGTGTATGTGTGATTACCAGCAACTGTAGTTGGTCTGCGGCTAGTGAGTCCTAGCACTGCAGTCTGGGAAAGAGTGGGATGAAGGGGGAGCTACTGGGCAGATTGACTGATCCTCATTCTACATGCGCATGTATCTATTATCACAAGCAGACTACAGTCCTGCTCAGACAGGCTTTAAGTGCTGCTAATATTTGCGTGAGTGCACTCTGAGTCTGCTGGACCACATGCTGGACATGAAAACGTACATACGTATATGATGTTTACATATGCACTGTGTGCATGTGCCTCTTGGGAAAACAGTTTTGACCTCTCTGCTGGTTAGACTTGGGAGCATGGTGCTGTAGCAACCCCATCTCTCAGGCTGTGGGATTGGTGTGGTTTTCTGACAAACTTCTATATACTTTGACTTGTTTTTCTTGCTCAGTTTTTGTGGCTCACTCATACTTGTGATATTTTAAATTGATTTCCAGAAATAAAGTTATACTAAAGCGAAAATTCGAAGGGTAGACACATTCTAGATTGTGTGTTATTGTTGTGTCTCTACATGAAGACAATTCTAACAGGCATTCTTCCAATTGTTAGCAGCTAATTTTAAATAAAATGCCAGGTCTAAATTTATCTTCCTACAATTTAAATGATAACTGTTTAACAAAGAAATTATTTCATTTTCTCAAGCTTCAGGCATGTGTAGCTATGAATTTGTAAACACAAGTTGGTTGATTAATGTTAGATACATGTTTAATTCTATAAACCACAGTAGGACTGCTCATCTGGAATAATGTTACAAATAAACAATCATAGGCTCATTGGCTGCTTGATAGCTGGCTGTTGGGTGGTTAGTTGTACTGAGTGCCTGTAAGACAATTATTCCCAAACTGCTAGTGCTTATTTTTGCTTATTATTGCTGACCTGGCCTTCTGGGTGTAGCTTTACAGGTGCAACACTGTAAGAAAGAAGTAATTTTCTTTTTTCACTTGCTTGTTTGTTAATGGTTTTATACTCTGCGTTTCTCACTAGCCAGTCCACAATAATCCTTTTATTTGAGCTTCCTGTCTTTCCAAAAAGTTTCTTTTACAGTGTTGGCTTCTGGCTGGAGTATTCATCAGTCCTGTGATCACAGAATCATGGTATGGTTTGGGTTAGAAGAGTCCTTACAGATTAGGTAGTGTCAACTCCACTGCCATGGGCAGAGACACAAATCCTAGTCATTTTGAGACCTAATTTCCTATCCCTACCATCCCTAACTTCCCTCATCTTCTTCATTCTCAATTTTTTGCAAAATTTTCATTGCTCTATATTTCACTCATATTTGCTGTCAAACCATTTTTTATTTCCTGTGTTTTCAAATCAGGCAATTTCAATTTCAGTGGTGATTTGGTGCTAAAAAAACAGTTTTGGAAGCCTGAAAAGAGGTTCTGTGGTTTTAGTTCCATTGTCCTTTTCAGACATAATCTGGAGTTGCAAGAAAAACTCTATTTCTGGCCTTGAAGACATTAGGTGTTGTGGAGATATTTTTCATGTAGTTTGTATTAGAATTTGAAATAAGTAGTATGTTTAGTTACATCAAACTTGAAATCTGAACTCCATTCCATCAAGTCTTTATTGAACATTCCTTTTTCCTAATTCTGACAAATTTGAGAACATTTTGAGTGACAACAAAAGGGAAATATCTGAAAAGTGAAGCATCTCTAAGCAATTTTAAGACTATTTGAAACAAATCAGATGTTGTCTTTCACAGGATAACTTCTGCATTATTTTGGAGAGTTAGACATTTTTCCCTGATGATGATTTTAAATGAGCTTCTGAGGATGTCACAGTGCAACACTGAGAGGGTCATGTGAACAAACAGAATGTTGACTTTAAAACCATATATATATACATATATTTTTTTTTTTCTTCCTTTTTCCTGAGTGAATTATTATCCAAAAACTGCCTACAGATTCAGAAGATCGCAACAATGACAAAGAGTTCAGGAGGCTATTTTGTGTGCTTTTGAAAGGCATTAGCTTATACATAAGCCAGAATCCAACGCTTCTATTTAAAGGCTAATACTTTGAAGCACGATCACTGGACTATTGTTTGAGTGATCTTTGAGCCAGAATAAAATCATTTATATAATCACCTCAATATTGAGCTCTTTGTGAACTATGAAACTCTTTATCATCACAGCACAAACAGAGTTAGGCAGATACCTTCCAGTTCTCAATAATAAGAAAGTCACTTGATTTGTTCAGTATACAAAAGAAGAAGCTGAGGGGAGGCCTTCTGGAGGCTATAGCTCTTCACAGGGAGCAGAGGGGCAATTCTGAATTCTGAGCTGTTCTGTGTGTAGCCAGAGGGGTTGGACTTGGACTTGGCCCTACTGGACCTGATGCACACTCATGCAGAGCAGAGCATTAGAGATGTTAAGATTGGAGGCAGCCTGGGCTGTAGTGACCATGCCTTGGTGTAGTTTGTGATCTTGAAGAATGCAGGCCTAGCAAAAAGCAGAGCTTGGACACTGTGCTTTAGGAGAACAAACTTCTCTCTGCTCAAGAAACTGCTGAGTGGGATACCCTGGGAAACTGTCCTTAAGTTCATGGGCACCAGAACAGAACTGGCAGCTCTTTAAGGACACCCATTCTGAGAGTGCAACAGCTCTCCATCCCCCAGCAGTAGAAGTCGAGCAGGGAAGGCAGGCGTCCATTGTGGCTGTGCAAGGATCTGCAGCTTAAACTGAAAGAAAAAAGGGAGATACACACAAAATGGAAGCAGGATTGTGTAGTCTGAGAGGAATACAGGGATGTTGTCCATGTGTGTAGAGACAGGATTAGAAAAGCCAAGGTACAGATGGAGCTGAACTTGGTGAGGAATGTGAAAGATAACATTTTAGAAGGGGTTTTACAGGTACATGGGTGGGAAGAGACAGGCCAAGGAAATTGTTACCGCTCTGTTGAAAGGTAATGGAGAGCTGGCTTCTTCAGACATAGAAAAAGCTTGGGTACTCAATGAGTGCTTTGCCTCAGCCTTCATGGGTGGCTTCTTGTGTCTGCCAGGACTGGGAGCCTCTAGGTGAAGGTGTGAGGAGTGGTTTCTGTCCCACTGTAACGGTGGAACAAGGTCTCAGCCCTCACAAAATTGAATGTGTTTAAATCCATGGGGCTGGATGACATCCATCCTAGGGTTCTGAAAGAGATTGCTGATGGTGGTTGCCGAGCTGCTCTCTGTCATATTTGAAAAATTATGGCTGTCTGGTGAAGTTCCGGGTAACTGGAAAAAAGGAAACATTACTCCCATTTTTAAGAAAGGGAGAAAGGAAGACCCGGGGAGCTACAAGCCGGTGAGCCTCACCTCTGTGTTTGGGAAGATCATGGAGCAGATCCTCCTAGAAGCTATGTTAAATCACATACGAGATAAAGAGGTGATATGAGACAGCCAGCATAGCTTCACAAAATGCAGATTGTGCCTGACCAATCTGGTGGCCTTCTATGATGGAGTGATGGCTTCAGGGGAAGGGCAGTGGATGTCATCTACCTGGACATCTGTGAGGCTTTTGACATGGTCCCTCACCACATCCTTTTCTCTAAATTGGAAAGGTGGGGATTTGAAGGATGAACTGTGTGATGGATTAGGAATTGGGTGGCTGGTCGCAGCCAAAGGGTTGTGATCAATGGTTCTGTGTCAGGGTGGAGGCTGGTCACAAGTGGTGTCTCTCAAGGTCAGTCTTGGGACCAGAGCTCTTCAACATCTTTATCAGTGACATAGACAATGGCACCAAGAGAACCCTCAGTAAGTTTGCGGATGACACCAAGCTGAGCAGTGCAGTCAATACACTGGAAGGAAGGGAAGCCTTCCAGAGGGACCTGGTCATGCTGGAGAAGTGGGCCCATGAAAACCTAATGAGGTTCAATAGGGCCAAGTGCAGAGTGCTGCACTTGGGTTGGGCAATCCCAGGTAGTTGTACAAACTGGGGGAAGATCTCCTTGAGAGCAGCCCTGAGGAGAAGGACTTGGGGATGAGAAGCTGGACACAAGCCAGCAGTGTGTGCTTGCAGCCCGGAATTCCAACTGTGCTCTGGGCTGCATTAAAAGATGAGTGGCCAGCAGGGAGGGGGAGGTGATTGTCCCCCTCTATTCGGCTCTTCTGAGGCTGCATCTGGAGTACTGCATCCAGGCCTGGGACCCCAGTACAAGAAAGGCATGGAGCTCTTGGAGTGGGTCCAGAAGAGGTCCACTAAGATTAACGGAGGGCCGAAGCACCTCTCCTATGAAGAAACAGTGGGGCAATTGGACTTGTTTAGCTTGGAGAAGAGAAGGCACTGGGGAGACCTTATTGTAGAATCATAGAATCATAGAATCACCAAGGTTGGAAAAGACCTAAAAGATCATCCAGTCCAACCGTTCGCCTATTCCCAATAGCTCCCACTAAACCATGTCCCTCAACACAACCTTGTGGCCTTCTAATACTTGAAGGGAGCACATAAACAGGAGGGGGAACGGCTGTTTACAATGGTAGTGATAGGACAAAAGGGGGAATGGTTTTAAACTAAGACAGGGGAGGTTTAGGTTAGATATTAGGAGGAAGTTTTTCACACAGAGGGTGGTGACACATTGGAACAGATTACCCAAGGAGGCTGTGGATGCCCCCATCCCTGGAGGCATTCTGGGCAGCCTGGTCTAGTGGTCAGTGACCCTGCATATGACAGGGGGATTGAAGAATTTTCGTCCTTTACACCCAACCCATTCTATGATTCTATGATGCTGTGATTCTATCCTTGTGGTTCCCTTCGAATTCAGGATATTCTGTAATCTGTGATCTGAGAACATGGTAATTCTCTATGCACTACATTGCAGAAATTTCTTTGCACATATCTGTAAGAAAACAAAGTTGCCACTGATTTTTTTTTTTTTTAATATGTTGTCTTTAACCTAATTTGTAGTAAAAATCTTTATCACTATGTAACTTAAAATGAAATAACTTTATTTTACAATGAGAAGAGAATGTGTTAAAGAAGTGGCACATCATTGCAAAACTGCTCTCTCATTGCTAATTGTTATTAAAAAGTAGAACATCATTGATGTCAGGTTTATTGTGTTGACTTAATACTTTATAGACCAATTCTTGTTCAGTGTTGCTTCTATAGGCGGCAACTTAAAGCTATCAGACTGCTCTAGAAAGTTACACTCTCAACAGTTACAAGGTTGCTGTGTGTTGGCTATTTAGGATACCCATCAGTTCATTGCAACTGGCTAAAGACATTAATTATTTACCCTTTTTTTTATAATATTCCTCTATGCACTGTTACTTACAGTATCTTTCATTTCTATTTTCTGTTAAGGTTTTCATTATTATAATGTACTTTCTAATGTTTCTTACTTTTCTTTGAATTCTCCATGTTCCAATATTTTTTTGCGACAGCACTTGGGAATTAAAAAGAAAGAACTTTCCACAGTTGAATCCTATGGGACATCTTATTCTGAATGACCTCCTCAAGCAAATGGAAGAAAAGAAGGTTATCAGCAGTAGTCAGCATGGGTTCATCAGTGGGAAATCATGCCTTATCAGTCTGATAGCCTTCTAGGATTTCGTGTCTGGCTGGATAGATGAGGTGAGAGTGGTGGATGTTGTCTTCCTTGACTTCTGCAAGGCTTTTGATGTTATTTTTTTAATGCTTAATCAAGGATGCAATGAGAGGTAAGATTAGGTAAGATGCAAGATAAAAGTAGGAAGTGTGAGATAGGTATGTAAACAGCGATGTGGATTGAGAACTGACAGAATTCAGAGGGTTGTGGTCAGCAGCACAGAGTCTAGCTGGAAGCATGTAGCTAGAGCTGTTCCCTAAGTTTGGTCTAGTCTTGTTTACTGTTTCATCAGTAACTTGGGTGAAGGATAGAGTGCATCCTCAGCAAGTTTGCTTATGATGCAAAGCTGGGAGAAGTAGCTGACACAACAGAAGATTGTACTGCCATTCACTGAGACATGGGTAGACTGAAGAGTTGGTTAGAGATGAATGTTATGATGTTCAACTATGGCAAGTGTAGAGTCCTACACCTGGGAAGAAATAACTGCACACATTAACACAGGTTAGGAGCTGATTTACTGGAAAGGAGCTCTGCAGAGGACAACCTGGGTGTTCTGGTGGACAACAGGTTGACCATGAGCCAGCCAGCAGTATGCCCTTGTATTCAAGAAGGCCAGTGGTACTGTGGGATTCACTAAGAGGACTGCGGCCAGCAGGTCGTGAGGGATTATCTTCTCTCTGTATTCTGTCCTGACAAGGCCGCATCTGGACTACTGTATCCAGCTCTGGGCTCCCCAGACACAGAACTACTAGAGACATCAGAGAAGGGCTGTGTTTTGCTCCAATTTATCAGAGGGAGAGGAGGTTCTTTTAGTATACATATAACTGGTGACACAATTAAGACACAATGGGTCAAACGTTAGCCTGACCAGTTTATTACAAATCCTAGTTGCTTAAGGACATAGGGAAAGGAAGATGTGCAGTAGAAAAGGGAGAGGAAATAAAAGCGAGAAGTCTTTGTAGAAAGCAAGAAAGATAGTCACCACCATGGGTCCAGCATGGTTCATCGTACATCCACTGATCTCAGGATCTTGTCCAATCACTGCAGAGGATGGGAGAAAGCCAGGGAGCTTTGAAGCAATGATGCCCTGGTATGGTACTTCCTATGAGGTGTTTTTTTCCCCTCAGGGAATTCCTCAGTGAAAGGCTTCTTTTCTTTGGGAGTTCTTCTCCTAAGTCCTTAGTTTAGTGGGGACCTTTTATCCCCCACTTTTCCTCTTTTCTCTCCCTTAGCCTGTTGCACCCGGCCCAAAAGATAAGCCTGCAGGGAGTGGTGCCTTCATTGCCATGCACAGGCATTATTGCCTTTTGCAGTGATCAGCTCTTTCAAGCTGCATCCCCGTGGAAGACTGCTTGTCCCACTTCTGCCTATCTTTACTGTTGTAAGCAGAAGTACCTATGACATTGTGACACCCACCACTTGCCCCCTCTTGATAATTCACAGTAGTCAGATCCTTCTCACCAAAAAGGTCTCACGGAGCAAGCTTTGAGACAAAAAAACCAAAACAAAACAGTTCTGTCTTTCACAGATTGCAAAGATGATAAAGGGCCTGGAATATCTCCCTTATGATAAAAGTGTGAGAGACCTGGGAATATTTAGTTTGGTGAAGAGAATGCTTATAAAGGAAGTTCCACCTGAAAACGAGGAAAAACTTCTTTACTTCAAGGGTGACAGCACTAGGACAGGCTGCCCCTCCACAAATCTTCTTCTCTGGCTATATTCTAAACACACATGGATGCTTTCCTGTTCAACCTACTGTAGAGAACCTGCTTTAGCAGTGGGATTGGACTAGATGATCTCCTGATGTTCCTTCTAGCTCTGGGATTCTGTAATGCTCTAGATGAGGTTTGACCAATTCAAAATGCAATGGTTAGCTTATTTATTAAATGTACAGTTCTTATACGTATATACTGCTGCAAGATTTTCTTTTTTTTTTCACTTTTATCTCATAAAGTCATTCAATTTTTAATCCATTTATATTGCATTTATACAACTCTGCAATTATACCAATGCTCTTGTGTATCTCACATTATATGCTTTTTGTTTTCTTTTCCTAGATGAATTGCTTTTGTTTGTATGCAGAATTTCATATTGTGTCTCTCAGTAAAATTCTATGTTATAACATTTTCCAATGTTGACTTTTATGTTAGTTGTTTTTGTGTTAGTTAGTTTTATGTTATGTTAGTTGTTCTGTTTACCAACCTCAGGACTTATTTCTCAGGAATGCCACTGCCATTTACTAATCCTATACACCTCAATGCAAATGAAAATACTGAAAGCTACTGAATGTCAAACGTTGTGTTGTCAGGACACAGTTCTTTTCTTACTACCACTTTTGAGCTTATTAGTTATTAATGTAACACTGCTCAGTTAAAATTGCTTTTTAGCTTAGTAGCTCTCCTGCAGTATAGACTTATTTTCTTACATTTAATATTTCATGAAAGTTTCTTACAGCTTTTGTCCTTTGGAGGTCTTTCAAGCAAGAGTGCTTCCACTACATGGATATGGAACAGATATCCATGCAAAATATGAAATGATTTGTCTAAAACACATGGATTCATTTCACATGTATCTGAAAGATTGCGATTTCCTTTTACTTAAATTTATTTAGTATTTTGTTATGCACTGTGAGTGGTGAACATTCCTTCTTGCCCAGTATCTCTTTTTATTGTGTAATTTATGTACAGAAATCTGTGAAGATTTGCTATTATTTTTAGAATGTAATTTGTAATATTGAACTATTCAGAATTCAAAATCCTGAATTCTATTAAACTATCTGCCCTTTTCAAAGATAGAACAAAAGGATAGGACTTGTAATAAAGACAAAAATGCAAACACATTTTGATTTTGCTGATTATAGTGCTTTCTATTTTGTTATGTTGATCTACAATGTAAGAAATGGATGTTGGTGGTATGGCAGTAGAGGCTGAACCTGCCAATATTCCATTACATTTGGTTGACATGTGACAGATGACAGCAGAGGGGCAGTCTGACAGAATGGTGTCTGATCTGGGAGCGTGCATGAAGCAAAGAGGTATCATTGAATTCCTCCATATGGAAAAAATGACACCTATTGTCATTCACTAATGCTTGCTGAACATGTATGGAGACCAAGCAGTTGATATGATCACGTGAGGTAGGGATGGTATGCTTCAGCAGTGGTGCAAGAGACATCTGGCATAGATGGTGCAGATTTGTATGAGGACAACATGCGGACTTTTGTTCATTGCTGATGAAAATGCTTGGCTAATGGTAATGGTTAAGTTGAAAAATAGTGTTTTGTATCTGAAAATTTAATCTGTCAATCACATAATCACAGAATGGCTTAAGTTTGATGAGACCATAACGATCATCTAGTTGCAGAAGCCATGCAATAGTCAGAGTTGCCAGCCACTAGATCAGGCTGCTCAGGGTCCTATATAACTTGGCCTTGAATACCTCCAGGGACAGGTCTACTATTAAATGTGGAGACCTACCTGCTATGGGGTGTTGAAGCTCGATGATCCTTGAGGTCCCTTCCAACACAAGCCATTCTAGGATTTTATGAACTTCTCATCCTTCTTGTTCTGGGACCCCAAGGGTTGGGTGCAGTACTTAAGATGGGGCCTTATGAGGGCCCATAGGGGGTGAAAATCTCCTCCCTCTCCCTGTTGATCATTCTCTTCTGATATAGGCCAGTAGGCAGCTGAATTTCTATGCTGCAAGTGCACACCGCTTGTTCATGTCCAGCTTTTTATCCATTAGGACTCCCAAGTCCGTCTCTGCCATGCTGCTCTCAAAGAGCTCTTATCCTAGCCTGTATTTGTATCTGGGTTTGCCTGCAACACCTCGCACTAATAATAATAATAATAATAATAATAATAATAATAATAATAATAATAAACTCACTGGGTTTATTAAACCTCATTAAATTGTATGCCTTTCATGCTTGTCCACGTTCCTTCTGGATGACATCTTTTCCTTCTGTTGTGTCAACGGAACCACTCAGCTTGATGTCGTAAGCAAACTTGCTGAGAGTATACCTGATCCCACTGTCTATGTCTTTGATGAAGATATTGAAGAACACTGGTACCAGCACAGATTCATAGGGAACACCACTCACGGCTGGCCTGGCAGCCACAATTTTTCAAATATGAGGGAGAACATCTTGGCAACCACATCAGCCAGTTCCTTCAGTTCCTAGGATGTGTGTCATCTGACTCAATAGACTTGCACACATCTGCTTCAGGAGGTGGTACTGGACTTGCTCCGCTCTTACAATGGGAGGGATTTTGCTCTCTCTACTCCCACTTAGAAGCTCAGGGACATGAGAATGTGGCAAGCCTGACTGACAATCAAGACTGAGGCCAAGGACTCAATAAGTACTCACCCTTCTCCATGCCTGAGCAGGCCAGATCTCCCTTTTCATTTTTTCAGAGGGGGTACAATCTTCCCTCCCAGTCTCTTTTGCCCAAGTTATCTAAAGTATCCCTTCTTGTTATTTTTCACATCGCTTGCCAAACTCAATTCCATCTGCCTCAGCTAAGCTTTCCAGACTCCATCCCTGCACATCTGGACAGCATCTCTGCATTCTTCCCAGGCCACCCATCTCTGCTTCCACTGCCTGTGTATTTCCTTCCTACACCTCATTTTGACCACCAGGTCCTTGCTCAGTCGTATTGGTTTTCTGCCTTGTCTGTCTGTTTTCTTAATCAGGAGGACAAAGAACTCCTCTGCACTCAGAAAGACATCCTTAAAGTACAGTGTGCACTGTTCTGCTCCTTTGTCAGTTTCCCAGTTTCTCAGGCAGTTTCCTAGGGGATCGCATCCAACAGTTCCTTAAAAATCTTGAATGTTTCTATTCTGAATTTCATGGTCCTTATTCATTGCCAGGCCCACATTCTTCAGCATCATGAACTCAACACAGGCGTGGTTGCTGCAGCCAATACTGTCTCCAAATTGAACATCTTTCATGATGTCTTCCATGTTGGTGAGCACCAGGTCTAGAAATGCTTCACCTGTGGTCTGTCTGTCCAATACCTGCACCAGAAAGTTGTCCTCAATGAACCCCAGGAGCCTCCTAGATTACTTGCAGCTTGCTGAGTGGTTTTCCCAGCAGATATCCAGGTGGTTGAAATCCCCCACCAGAATGAGAGTCTGCAAACATGATGCCTCTTTCACCTGAAGCAAGAAGGTCTTGTCTACAGCCTTGCCCTGATTAGGATGCTTGTAGTAGATCCCAACCTCTTTATTAGTCCAGTCCCTTGTAGGCTCTCAACTGGTTCAGGACTGTTTCTCAGGGGCAGCTTTTCTTAATGTAGAGGGCATAGTTTTGGCCTTTTCAAGATGCAGACTGTTTACTCTTTTGGTTTTTGCAGCAAACACTTTGTTTAAGGGAATTACTATCCTTCAGAAAAATATTCATATACATATGCTTATAGAAACAATACTTACTTGAGAATATCATGCAAAAGTGTTCTGCCCTCTCTGTTATGAAAGTTTTCTTCAGACATGGAACTGACAAAGAGAAACAATGCTAAGAATAATAACTAATAATAATTAATAAGAAATAGTCAAAGAAATACAGTAATCAGAGTGAATAGTTGGCTATCAACCCTTAGGCACATATCTTCACATGAAGCATTTATTTTAAATAGTGAATACTCTTTCACAGGTCATTTAACAGAAAAGAATAAAAAATCTTAGTTCTTTAAGTGATATAATGGAATATTAGTATAATGGGAAAAAGAACGGGTTTTCCTTTCAATCAGGTTAATCTAGACAGCTTTGAGGGGAAAAACAAAGGAATATCCATTGGTTCCAATCATGTAGAGTCATGTAGATCCTCATCTGTTTCTTTTTCCCAGTCTCTGAAATAGTCAAGCTTTAAGAATACATAAATTATGAAATCTTAGGGTCATAGAGCATCCTTTTAGTACGGTAATATTATTGTATATAAGTCTCCATTATTCCTGAAAACATATGATACAATTTCAGTACAAAGAAACAGTAATGGAATATTTCCAAATCCAAGTATATTCAATTTCAACAGATCTGTTCCTTGTTCACTTTCAGGGTAACATGAAGAATAAGCTACAGACAGGCAGACAGTAAAATGGCAGATTTTTTCAGAATTTTTATTTTACCACAGGATGTAAATGTGAGTGAATTTAAATAAAACACATTTTATTTTCACTCTTTGATTTATTTCCTTATTTCCAAATACAGCATTTGGACTTTCTACTTAAACTATCATGCTTATAAGAGCTGATGAATGAAGTAACCAGTGAGAGACTAATGAAAGTTTCAGTATTGAAAGCTTATATCTAAGTAGGTAACCAAAATACAAATCAGGATATCTAGAGCCTGGCAGATATAATTTACAGAAAATAGATGCTTTCATATTAATGGTGCACTTTTTATGTGTTTGTTATCTGCATTTCTTTGAAGATTCTGAAAGACTCTTTTAATTTAATATTTTTGTTGTAATTTTGTGTAGATAGAGCATATTTCTGTACAATTTGAAATGAAAATAAAATTTCTTTTGAATATCAGAACCTTGTCCCTTGTGTGTGTGTGTGTGTCTGCAGGATTTGAAGTTTTCTACCACAGACTTTCGACCTAGCTGGCAGGTGTTACAATAAATTTTTCCCACATGAGGGCATCAGAGTTGTTCCAATGCAATATACAGAAAACATCTTGTTATACTATTTAATTTCCTTTTTTTCTTCTTCTTTTCCCAGAACAATGGAAAATAAAAGGGATCGTAGAAATCTGGTACCAATATCTTTATTTTCACAGAGCAAGTGAAGTAATACTATTTCATATGCTACAGAATGAGCTCTGTCATTTTAAAAAACGTTGTCAACAACAAGATCTCCCAGGGTCAAATTCTATTGATGGAACTCACCAGACTATATTACACTCCTGAGAGTATAATAGTGTGTCAGCAACTGTTTGACTTAGTTAAGAACCAATAAAAACAAGCTGTAACTAGAAGAAATCAGTAGTTATGTGCCTGCAACTTTTGGTTAGTCTCAAAACTAATTGCAGGAGAAGGACATAGAGTGATCCAAAACTAGACCAAAATAATATTCTTGGTTTTGTCAGCTGTTTCCCTGAAGATGTGAAATGTTAGCTACACCTTGGAGGAGAAGAAATGGAGGAGAGAGGAGAAAACTTTTTTTTTTAAAGCCAGTACTTACTGGCAAACATTAAGAGCTGTGAGTATTTCTGAACCTTACAACAAATACCGCTTTGCTGACTATGACAATGGTGGAAAGTATTTGCAATGGATCAGTCACTTTATATCTTTGTGAGAGCATGATGACCTTAGTTTCAGCACATATATTACATCTGCTGCACAAACACAGTTGTCATGGTTCTCTTCATTCTCTTTGCTGTAAAAGCAGATTTTATTATTATTATTATTAAATTTTTATTATTCTACAAGCAGAATAGAAAAAAAATCTATGGCAAACTCAGTAAAATTAAGGGAGAATATGTAATAGCCCCTCAGATAGCACAGTGTGCACCTCCTGCTGATACACTTACAAATCCCCTCAGGTTCCCACTGAGGCAGACACCTATTGATTTCTTTGTTTTCCACCTTCACAAGTAATAGATTTCCCTGTCTATCTCTAAGGAAAGAATATAGTCAAACTAATTATATACTTAATTTGAAAAGAAAAAGGGCAACAGGTAGTGAAAAATGTTTGCAGTGTGTTACATGCGTCCATATTTTTCATTTTTATCCAACTTATCAAATGTATACTGACAAAGAGAAAATGAACCTTCTACTTAGATTAGTCAAGTTAAAATTATAGAGCTCAGAGTGTGAATACACAAACTTTGCCCTTTCCTTTTGAAAAAAGAATCAGATACCAGTATTTCCAATTTTCTTCATTTAATTTTCAGAAGGAAGCAAGGGATTTGGATATAATGAAAAGCTTAGAACAGAGACCGTAGAGAATTTTATTTTCAGGTGGTTAGAATTCACAGGCCTGATAAAATTGCCTCCTCTTAAAGTATTCAAGCAGTAGAAAAAAATCAATCTGCGAATGACATTGACACTAAGAGTACTGTCCACTTAATCCTGATAAAACATCAACTTAGGGAAATAGGGGATGGATAGAAAATAGTATCTTTAATGTGCATCATCATTATGCAACATGCCTAAAATAAGATTAATAAAAAGAATATAATGGAGGTAAATGGAAGTAAGACATAGGATAGGAGACAGAGAAATAGTAAATGAAATACAAGTGTCAAACTGAAGTGCTCTTTTATGCTGAAGATCATAAACTTACTCCATGAGAATTGGCAAATTTAAAAAAAAAACACCTTCTGTAATTTAGGATAATGTACATAGGATGTTCCAAAAGCAAGGCTTCCTATTTATTTGGAAAATACAACAGATGCAAAAAACACAACAACACTATTTGATATAGAAGATTCTCTGCTACAAAGCACTATTTTTTTAACATAGTCGTAGAATCATAGTATAGAATCATGGATACATTTGAGTTAGAAGGGACCCTTAAAAGTCACCTAGTCCAATGACCCTGCAATGAATGGGAACATCTACAACATGACCAGGTTGCTCACAGCCTGGTCCAGCCTGACCTTGAATGTCTTCAAGGATGTGGCTTCCATCACCTCTGCACAACATGTTTCAATGCTTCACCAACCATGCTCTAAAAATATCCTTCCTTATGTGCAGTTTAACCTCCCCTCTTTAAGTTTGAAACCATTTCCCCTTGTCCTGTTACCACAGACCCTGCTGAAGAGTCTGTCCTCTTCCTCCCTGTAGCCTACATTTAGATACTGAAAAGCTGCTATAAGGTTTTTCTGGAAACTTCTCTTCTCCAGGCTGAACAGCCCCGGTTCTCTCAGCCTGTCCCCATAGGAGAAGTATTTCATCCCTTGGATCACTTTTCTGGCCCTCCTCTGGATGCACTCTAACAGGTCCATCACCTCCCTTAACCTGCTGGCTATGCTTCTTTTGATGCTGCCCAGGGCATGATTGGCTTCTGTGGTGGTGAGAGCACATTGCTGGCTCATGTTCAGCTATCTAATAATACTGTGTGTAGTGAGTTTATGTTAATTTTGTACCATTTAAAAAGAATATGCTGGGCATGTGTGTTTTTACATTAGTTCTGCTGTACTAGATCCCATTTAAACCAAATTGGTTGAGGATAGCTTGCAACTTGTGAAAGTACTGACAAAAGAAGTTCTAGCCACCTCAGCAACATAAGCAGCAAAATAATTTTTCTTATTCCAGTCCATGATGGAGAACATTTTGATGTCATCTGTTACTTTCTAGATCTGCTTTGTATCCTAGACTTTTCAGTGCATTTTGCAGCTACCATCCTATGGTCATGAGATTTTCTTTCTAATGAAGAACAAAGTATTCCAGTTGTAATCAGTTGAAAGTCTGCCCACAGTGACAACCTGAAATGACATACAGTGTTTCTACATTTGATTTTGTTTTGCAGGAAGACAGATTTAAGATTTAGGAAGTCTATTATCTACTTCAGTCTGTTTTTTCTTAAGCACCCAATCCTCAAATAACCAGTGCTGTGTATTTCCACAGTACCTGTCACATGCATGTCCAACCCGCAGCCCACCACATCTTGCAATGCGGGTGCCCTCTGCCCTGTGCTTTATAGCAGCAGCTCTTCTCTGCAGAGCAGTGCAGCACATGCACCCATTGCTCAGCAACAGCCAAGCTATCAACAGGCTATTATTGCTAACAGTGGTGCCTATGCTGAAAAATAATTTTTTGTAGAAGAGATTTTGCTCTATCAAATAGCATTATTGTGTTCTTTGTATTTCTTGTAGTTTCCATGTAAAAAAATAGGAGACATTATTTTTGGAGCAACTGATATGTATGTGGCCCCACACAATTCATACAGAATCACAGAATCACAGAATTGAAGGGGCTGGAAGGGACCTCTAGAGATCATCTAGTTCAACTTCCCTGCCAAAGAAGGCTGTCTAGACCACGTTGCATTGGTAGGTGTCCAGGTGGAGAAGGAGACTCCACAACTTCTCTGGGCAGCCTGTTCCAGTGCTCTGTCACTCTTTCTGCGAAGAAATTCTTATGCACATTTGTGTGGAACTTCCTATACTCCAGTTTGTGGCTGTTTCCACTTGTCCTATCTCCATGCAGTGCTGAAATGAACCTGGGCTCATACCTTTGCCTTCCTTACCTTAGGTATATACAGGCATTGATCAGATCCCCTCTCACTCTTCTTTTCTCAAGGATGAACAGACTCAGTCACTTCGGCTTTCCTCTTAAGAGAGGTGCTTCAGGCCCTTTATCATTCCTATTCACTCAGTGTGAAAGCCAAAAAGTTCTGTGACCTATCACATATGCATTAAATGCTCAGGTATGGAATACTGGACTCAAAAGTGCAATTAACTGTTTCAGATTTCCATTCTACTTATTTGTGAATTTATTAGAACTTACTTTAAATTTTCTGAGTTTTCTGTGTTTTACTGGTACCACTGCAAAAATATTTGCATCTTAGCTGCCAAGTAAATGAATAGTAACTGGATATAGGAAAGACAAATGTCCCTAGACCAATGTATTTTGCATAAACCATGGAAAGTTGAGGGTTGCTGTATTGTGTTATTGTCAGTCTTTATAATTTCCTTAGAACAAGCAATGAATGGGAAATAGATTTTGCAACCCATAGAATGTTACACTGAGATCACCAGTCTTATTTCCTTGACAGAGCATGTGTTTGTTTAATCATCTCAAAACACTTTTCAGAAAGAAATATCTATGACATGAAAGTCCAGCATCTGATCAGCTGCAATTTTATTCTTTCCTGGGAACCATGCTTATCATGGAAGCAGTTTAGTTTAATGACACAGACATCACATATGATAATTTGCAAACTCTCTAACACAGGAAATATGATTTGATGCATCGCAGTAAGAAATGTGATTAACTCTTCAAGTTATTTTTAATCAAAAACTCTGAAATAGATTATTAATATTTGAAAATAATTTTATTTTTCTCTTATCATAATTCATTTACCATTTAAAAGTAATTAAGATTTTCTGCAGCCAAGTTCTCAACACGGTGGCGAAATTTTTGTTGACTCCACAACAGGAGTGACATATTATCCTGTTTTCTGCTTGATCATCTTGTTTTAGACTGAGTGGGTGTAAAAGGAAAACACCTGATCTATGTTATCTATATATGCCCTTCTCTTTCTTCTCTTTTCTTGAAGTGAAAGGTCCATCACTTTGCTTGCCAGTATTTACCTTGCCAAAGCTGGCCTAACTCAAAATTTATCAACAATCTTTCTTCTGTACATATATCTTTCCTAAGGAGTGATTCTTTGATGTCACATTCGGAACTGCATGTGAAACAGGAGTTGTATCTGTGGGTAGGAAAGCAGAGCTATACATGAGGGACAAATAAGATTTATTCTTGGATTAATTATCAGCTGACCTGAGAAATCTCAGCAAACGCCTGAATTTTAGATGGCTGAGGGCCAAAGAGCTTCTTGGTGCCCATAGACAAGGGGACAAAGATATATTGTGTGAATACATAATGCTCTGAAGAGTCTTCCTTCTCCAGCCCCAAAAAAACACCATCAGGTGGCATCTTCTAAGCAGTTTTCTCCTCCTTACACATCCACTTCTGCTTTGGAAAACAGCATTCTGTAATGCAGATAAGTTCAGATAAGTCAGTTAATATGTATTTCAACACCTTTCTTCCAATTTTCAGACATCCCCTCTCTATCTAAAGGTGAGCATAAGAGAAGATTGATTTTTATTTGGTCATGGATGTTTCAAAGTGATGGGCAATATTTTTTGTGTTCTCATGATCTAGCCTAATTACAGTCACATTCATTAATGTTTCCATTAGGAGTATGCGATTTAGAATTGCTGTAATTTCTGAATAAATAATTAGCTAAAAAGGCACCCAGAATATTTTTGTTTTTAATCAATTCCAGTATTTTCCTTTTTTTTCCTCTTTCCCCCTCCCCCCAACATTTCTGGCTGTTTCTCCCTCTCTCTCTGTTTTCATTTCATTTCCTTTCTGCTTAAATAAAGTAACCCATGAGTTTGGAGTGTAAATTAAAACATACTCCAAAAAATAAACAAACACTGAACACTTAGCTGTTCAATTACTGTGTCTGTCACTTTCAGAAGTAAATGGAATATATATATTAAGTCACTCATGGACAATCCTAATTTGAGATCTCACACTACTACTGCCTCCTTCCTTAGTTCTGTGCTACAAAATAAATATAAAACAGAAGGCCAGATTGTGGTGAAGTACACACACATCTGCTTATTTTATTTGGAGCTTGCACTTCTTTGCCATAGTAATTCTGGGAAAGTGACTAAACCTACCAGCAATTCTGATTCTCTCTCTTCTTTTACCTCAAGCAATAATAATGTTTTCTCTATTTTATTACAGTCTCTTGAGATTGTGACTGATTTGCATATTCTCTAACACTTAATTAACGATGTCACTTTCTCAGTGCCTTGAAAACTGTTTTCATTTTTTCCTCGGCAGGCCTCCAACAATTACCTCCCACATTTTCTACTGCAGCCCTTTTTATTACTTTAATGACAAATAATTGGACAGATTCTGAGTAATGAGGGTGAGAGCCAAAGGACTGTTGCATAGGAGACGGCTGCTTGTTACAAGACACATTTAGTGGTCTCTAAATCAGATAGACAAGTAGAGTACTGATCATCTTGCAGTAATGAGACACAATTAAGAATCACTGCAGCAAATGACAGAGCAGTTCATTGAACAATAACCTCCCTCCTCCTTTTTTCCAAAGAAGATCGAAGCTTAATTATAGCACTGCCATTTGCAATGCTATAGTTAAAGTTGTGTCAGCATTTCCATTATAAACCTGCTACTTTCAAAGGTTTACAGCTTACATAAAATAAAATTAAAAAAAAAAAAACAACAACAAAGAAAACAAAACAAAAAACAAAAACCTGCTTAGAGATGGAAATTTCCTTCAAAATCTTCTATTTTGTTATTCCTTTTTAATGATTTATTTATTTTGCAGAGCTGTCTGGATCTGTTTCTGGTCTAAATAGGGACACTTTCTTTGATGTGGCTGGAGCTACACTCATTTGTATTTCCTGAGGATCTCGGCCACTATTTGAGTCCACATCTACTAACAGACAGAAACCTGGCACTTGAGCTTAAGAGCAGCAAATGATCCTTTCAAGAAACAGACTCCTCTATGCTGCTTTTGTTGGGGAGAGAAAGGCATTAAATGTTTTTCAGAGGTGGACATACTCAGCCAGGTTCTCTAGAGAGCTCAGTTCCCATTTAATTACCTAAATAAGTATTCAGCTTTTGTATGCAATAACCATTGTAAGTGGATCTGAGTGCTCATGTAACTTTAACTAGTTGTGTTAGATTCACCCTGGAGGTGATTCTAATGTTATAATATCTCATTCAATGTGTGTGTCACTGAGTTATTCACTAAATAGACCAGGTAAGAAGGAGGAGGTCAACTGGCATATTTTACACATAATCTACAATGAATAAAGACTAAAAGAGAGTAAGAAAGAAGTAAATGGCAGCATAATGAGCTTTTGGAAAAATATGCTGTGCTTGACTATTTTTCTGGGTATGAGTGGCTATCTAAGGTGCAAAGGTTACAGAAGCAGTACAATCTGTTGAATTTCAAATAATGGGTGACTCCTCATACAAGCCTTGAATTCTTTTACCTTGTCTTCACGATGAATTAGAAATAGATGCTTCTGGCTCAATAATGAATTCACTAGGTGTTGGGTTTCGCTATAATCTTAAATTTACATAAGCAAGTATAATTTGTAATTTATTATCTGTGTGCCACAAAAATAATTATGGTCCTATACAAAACCTGTAAATGTGACAGGCTTTACTTTCTGTGTAATCAGAGCTGGTGCTTTGGATGCGTTATTGACCCATGAACTGATTTTATGGAAACTCTGTAATTACAGGTTATCAGTTAGTGCAACATGCAGTAACTGCTGTTGCAAGCAAAATGGATTTGCGCCTTTTCTGTCTGGGTCCTATGGCTGATACTTTGATCTTTTGAAACAAAACTGCCAAAGATGGATACGAACATGTTTAGCTTTTGTCTGGCACAGGGGAATCATTCACTGATCAGCCATTAGGCTGCAATAACACGGCCATGTTCTGACTCTTCTCTGAAAATGGAGATTGCTAGCAGAAAGTCTTTGGTTTTTCTGGACACTATGAAATGTCATTGCCCTTTAGCTTTGTAAATAATTGCAGACTGGCACAACCAGAAATGCTTTTTGACATCTGCTGAAACCTGTGTCAGACTGGAAGGTGCCACTAAGGGCCTTCAAAAGCAAGCAACAATTCTCTAAGAAGGGAAGCAAAGAGCATGCATTGCTGGTTCATTCATGGTCTTAGCAGTGAAAATAACCTGAAAATACAATTCAGTTGGTCTGTGTACTTCTATAACTTCTGCATTGCTCTACACAGCTTTTGACCCTCAGAATTAGTATTAAGAAAGGTTAAAACAATTACTTCATATCTTGAAATCATTAAAATGTCACACACAAGCATTCTCCTGGATTTCTCATCACTGTCTTTCCATGAAGTTGTTTCACCAGTTAAGAAGGATGAGTTTCAGGAAAAGTTTTGTTAGACCTGTGTCAGTTTTAAGTCTACTGTGCCCTTTTTACCTTGTTAGCTCTATCTTGTGCCTGTGATGCAGACTGTGCTCTAACCAAGTTTGTAACACACCTTATAAAACTTGAAGAGTTTTAACTTTTAATTCCGACCATGTTTTGCAAGATTCATAACAGTTTTATCAAATTAACTGTATGTCTATAATTAAGACTTTAGATTGTAGATTGTAAATTTATAATTAAGATAGGAAGTCTATGTGTACTTGTGGCTTTAATTCTTCCTCTGGTAACTAACATTTATCCTATTTTAAGCACAGGAAAGTTCTCAGGTATTTACAGCAACCTGGTAATGACAATATGAATACATGAAAACTGCAGTGAAGCCTATCATACATTTTACTGAGGTGATGTTATTTAAAGAGTGAACGGGAATATTTGATAATTTGATAATTTGACTTTTTTTGTTTGTTTGTTTGTTTGTTTTTAAATTAGCTTTATAATGTCACATTTAACAAAAGTTTTCTTTACTCTATTTCCCTTAAAATTTTTAACAGGCTTTTCTGATCATCTACACCACAGAGTTTTTTTGCAGTTATACAGCTAAACATCAGTTTATTGAACAAGTGGAAACATGAAAATAAAGAACTGCATGAATATGCCAGCTCTGACAGAATGTATGTTTATAAACTTGTATCTGCCAAAAGAAAAACATTATTGGGAAACTGATAGCAATTTTATTATTTGTTACAAACAAAACTTGAGTAGGATGCTCTACTTGATGGGCAGTTATGGACAAATCCGTGTTAACATGTAAGAAAAAAACTGAAGAATATCAATTTTAATTATGCCATTTTACACGTTTAAAGAGATGTGACTTTTGAATTGTGATTTTAATGAATCAAGCGATTCTTATTTTTGGTCACTTGCGTTGTTTAAACGATTTTATACTTGGAATGGGAAAAATATCGGTTTGCTTCATTTTGCAATGTAGACATTTTTTTCACATTGATTAGCATTGATCAAACTTTAAATTCAGAGTACCGTAAAAAGACAGCAGCATTCATGCTACACCACATCATTGCTTTGCCCTTGTTGAGCCAGCGTCGGAAAGCATTCCTCAGCGTAGCTTCTTCTTTGGTTTTAGAAAACATCTTCTGGAAAGTTGTCCAAATATTTATTGAATGCCACAGAAGTCCAACTGCTGCACAGTGTCGGCATGACTGTGTCCTGCAGCCATACCTTGTGCTGGGTGCTCCTCTGTGCTTGGTGAGGTTGGCTGTCAAGAATCACTGGCTACAGGGGCCTCTTGGGAGGTAATGTTGGAACACCCCAGAGCTACATCTTATCTGGGCCCTGGGTTGTGTCTCAGAGGACCCTTTCTCTTTCACTGAGGTTAAGTGGCTGATCTACATGAGCTGGAACAACAGACTGAAGAATTGATCTAGGCTCTTTCCCTAGTCTCTCAAGTCTCTGCGGCAGCAGCCAGAATTTTCCACCATGTTCTGCTGGTAGGTATAGACTGCTTCTCCTGTGTGTACAAGCAAGTGAAAAGGCTTCCTGCAGTTTGGAACAAATATCTTTACTCCTGGTTCACTGCTGGAGGAATTTAAAGCCGAAGTAATGGAAGTAGAAGATTACATAGCCTGTGTTCTTGATGCAGGCAGTGCAGATAGGGCATAGAAGGTCTGCTGCCTCTGACATTCTGGCCTACTGCATTGGAAATGTCCTTCTTTGTGGCTTTTTGGGTATCTACATTGCTGCCATGGCTTTCTGGACACTTGTACTCTCCTCCACGGCTTCCTGGGTGTCAGCCACCATGTCCTACCATGAGAGCTGTGCCATTTGCCTAACTTTTTTCAGCTCTAGAAGGGGAAAAGCAAAGCAAATGTCAGACAGCTGAGGGAAAAGTGAGGAAAAAACTCTTAAAGGGTTGACTGCTTTATGGGCTGAGAAGCAGCCTGAGTCTCCCGTACTCTCACTCTGAGATCCAGCATGACCTAGTTGCTGGATGCATGATGCAGGTGCTCAAGGAAGGCAGAGAGAGTGAGAGAGAGTCTCAAGTGTTGCCAATGGCCCCAGCCAATATGTTGGATCTGGAGCACCCAATAGCTGCAGGCAGAGAGGCTGCCTTTGGTCTGCTCTCAGAGTTGTAGCTTTCTAAAAGCCACAGCCAGAAGAACAAACCACTGTCCTACTGGAATCAGAATATCTCAGGTGCACATGCAGGAGTGCTGGACAAAAGGCTCTAGGATAGTCTGCAGTTGTTAAAGAGTACTGAAGTTCCTGGTAGTCACAGCCACTGCTTATTGACACTGCAGTTATCTCTGGAGCTGCTCAATGTAAATGGAAATTCCCCTCAGGGGAAAGCCTGCCTCGTGGTACATTGGCTATCTTGTGGGTGGAGTTTTAATGTCAGGGCACCTGGGCAACCCAGCCATGCAGGCAGCGACTTGGTGACCTTCTCAGTGCAGAGAACTCAGACTCTGCACATCCAAAGGCTGTCAGAGCAAAAGAGCTTTCCATTATTGCCAGTGATAAGCCTCTAGAAAGAAATGCTGAAATTGTTGAGGCTGGAAGGAAGTCATCTAATCTAACATCAGCGCTCAAGCAGGATCACCTAGGACACTTTGCCCAGCACTGCATGCAGCATGTTGAGAGGGATATCTATGGACTGAGAGGATACAATCTATCTGGGTAATCTATTACCATGCTCAATCATCTTCACATTAAAAAAAGCAACTCCTCATAGAATCAGGGAATCACTCAGGTTGGAAAAGATCTTAAAGATTATCGAGTCTAACCATGACTTAACGTTCACATTCAAGAAGAATGTCTTGTGGGTTTTCTTTTTTTTTCCTGTGCCCATTGTCTCTTGTCCTCTCAATGAAACTATTGAAAAGAGCCATGTTTTACCTTTGCAGACTTCTTTCAGATACTGGGACATTCTGACACAATCTCCACAGAGCCTTCTCTTGTCCAGGCTAAAGTGCTGCATCTTTCCCATCCCTTCCTGCTATGAGAGATTCTTTAATCCCTTCATCAATCTATGTGGACATTTTTTGGAGTTTATCTGGTAGCTCCATCTCTCCCATGTAGAGGGTAACTCCAGACTGAACACAGTACTCCATCAATGGCTTCAGTAATGCTGAGATGCTCAGGCATCTCCCTCAACTTTCATGCAGGGGTCCTCATAATGAAGCCCAGGATACCTCTGTCCTTTGCCCCAGAGGTAGAGTTCTGTCTCTTTCTGAACTCACTCTCCACCAGGTCCTTGTAATCCTGTTACACAGTGATGCTTTTTGACTTTTCATCTCCCAGCAAATTCTTGTGTATGGGTGCCAGGTGCAGGACACTGTACTTTCTTTTGTACTATAACCTTCACAAAATTCCCTCAGCCCGTTTCTATAGCTTATCAAGGTTCTTCTGGATGGTATCACAACTGTCTGGCATAATAGCAACTTGTCCACATATTCTGGCATCATACAACCTGCTGAGGGTACACTCTATCCTGTCATCCATATTAGAAATGAAGAAATCTAAGAGTACTGGTCTCTTTATTGACACCTGATGTGCTCTACTAGTTACTGATCTCCAGTCAGGCTTAGTGCCTCTTGCCACCATTCTCTGGGCCTGCTGCTCAGCCAGTTTCACTTCACCTCATTGTCTGAACATATCAGTTCAGACTATGTCAGTCAGATATGACTATCCTATGGGAGGTACTACTGAAACTCTTATTAACATATTCACCAGTTCAGTTGTTCCATGATAGAAGCACACCATCATAAAGCACAAATAGAGATGCTGGAGTATTAGTCAAGAAATTAAAAATATTTTTTGTCATATGAGATATATATGTTTTGTGAGGTATAGAAGATTACTTAATGCCTTTAATTGCAGGGGCTGTTTTTTTGTCTACATTGCTATGGACAGCTCTGGTGTTGGTTGCCTCTTTTATGCCCTCTCAAGTGCTTGATGTACACATAAAATAGCATGTTATATACATGTCAGATGCAAACCTTACAACAAAATCTTTCAAACCTAGATAAAATTATTTTGGAGTTATGGGAAATGGCACAAAATATTTTCTTTTTTTTCCCCAGTGCAGGCTTTGGAGAAAATAAGAATACATCTTCCTTCTTCTATGAACTGTTTAAGAAAAATTGTTGCCCAGTTTGCAAATTCTTGACTTCTTTAAAAGTTAAAGTATCAATCTCTGAATCATTGTCAGTGTGATATGATGTGAATGGTGCAGGAAAAGCTATAAACTATGTCTGGTTTGAGTGGAATGAGTAAGCTGACTTTAAAGGTGCTGTTCTAAAAAATGGTTTTATCTCAGCAACTACATAATCTTAGTTCTTCAGCACCTGTTGAACAACTTGATTTGATCAACAAAACTTGAAAATGGAAGTGACTTATTCAGCACATATTTCTACTATTATAGGTAAATAAAACTTCGATTGTGTAGAGAAAAGTGTGATTAAATAAATTAGAATAAAACCAAGTCACAACTTTGACTTGCTTGATGGACTTCAACAAAAACTAAAAAAACTAAACCATAAGACACAACACATACAAACAGAGACCACCTGGCATTACTTCTTTTATCCTTGTCATGTATTTCACCACCATCAACTAATTGCATATATGCATGTATGCATGTATAAATGCACATATGCAATTTCAAAAATGATAGAATTTTTAAAATAAGTGGGATTTCTAGAGCAGGCTGGATCTTTACTCCTCATTGCAATTCTTCAATACTGTTTCAGTCTCTCTTTTCGCTGGTAAGGTTTTCTCACATGCTTCTTAGGATTCTGTACATCCTAACAAAACTTGTGGAAGTCAGAAGAACATTGGGGCTTTCTTAAATCAGTTAGAGATTTAGAACTGCACAAGACTGGATGGAAAGCACTGGTGAGTGCTGAAGGAGTTAGCGTACATCATTGTGCAGCTCTGCAATCTTCAAAAGGTCAAGGCAGCCTTCAGAAGGGAGACGTTCCTGATGACAGAAAAAGGTAACTACCTTCAAAAAAGTGAAGGGGGAAGATTCACATAACTACAGGCATCCTGGAGAAGTTAAGGAACAAAACTTCTTAGAAGCCGTTTCTAAGCTAGACATAAGAGAGTTACTGGAATCCTTATGATAACATGGTATTTCTAAAGTTTATTGGGAATCAACAATGCCTGACCAATCTGAGTGCTTTCTGTATTTACAGAACAGGTATTCTGAACAAGAAGGTAGCTGTTGTAAACCGTGAATTCCTCAAAATGCTTGACTCACATAGTCTAATTGCCACAAAAATTGTGAGATATTAGCTATATTAGCTGTATGATAGAGGACTGGAAAATTGGCTGGACTGCTGAACTTAAAAAGTTCAAAGCTACATGGTGTTCACAAGGCAGTCTGTAATTACTGGCATCCATCAAGGTTAATAACTTTTAACAAAATTTTTCAGTGTCTTCATTAGCAACTAACATGATAAGACAGAGTACGTACTCTGTAAGACTGTAGACAAAACAAAATTCAGTTCAGTAGTAAGTACTTTACAGGCAAGATTTCTAGTCAGAGAAACGTGGATAGACTGGAGAAATGAGCTGACAAGCATTTTACAGAGTTCAGCAAAGGCCAAGTACTATGTCTGGGACAGAATGCAGCAATATATGATAAGGATCAATTGGCTGGAAAACATCTCTGCAAAAAAGGACTTGGGAGTCCTTGCAGACATAACACATATGTAAGTAAGTGAAGGCCACTTGCATTATCAGATGTATTATTCAGCAAGTCTAGGGAGCTGTCCTCTATTTGGCATTTGTAAGACTATGCCTGCAACGTTTCATCCAGTTCTGGGCTCCTCAGTAAAAGAATAATATCAATATACTTCCAAGTTCAATGAGGGCTGTTAAAATGGTCAGAAGCTGGGGCATACAGTGTAAGAGATCTTGTATTCAACTCATTTTCAGCTTGAAAAACTGAAAGCAAAGGGAAGATCTTGTTGGCATCTGATAGCTATGTAGTATGACAATATAGGAAAAATGGAATCAGATTCATCTTGAAGGTTTGCAATGATGGTATGAGAGGCTACCAGCAGAAGTTGTATCAGGTAAAATTTTGACTTTCATTCGTTAAGTTTTTAAAAATCATTATTTTTTTTTCCCACAAAGATGATTAAATTCTGGAACAGGTGTGCTGAGGTTTTGTGGAATCTCTGTTCTTGGAGTTGTTTAAGACTCCACCAGACAAAGCACTGAGGAAACTGATTTATTTGATGTGCTTTGAGGATGAGCTAGTGATCTCCAGAGATTTTTTTCTAGGCTAGATTACTCTGTGATTCTATAGATACTGAAAATCATATCTTAAGATGCTCAGCTTTGCAAAAATTGAAAATTCTGCTTTAAAAAAAAAAATCAGTATATATTTATCTGGTATACGTATATAAAATTACTTAAGAAACTGATAGATTTGATGCTGAGTGTATAAATTTTAAATGCCACAAAGCATTTATTACACTAACCTAACATTAAACTCAACTGCCTTATATAACATCTGTCTAATAATCCCAAAATATATTTTAAAAATTAAAAAAATTATATTTACTGCTGATGTTATAATTCTATAGCAATTCTATAGAACACTGATTATCAGTGTAAGTTGAAATCAGTTTTCTACTCATTATCAAAAGATTTTCTCAATAATTCGTTGCAAAATTATTCCCTATCATGTGTATATCATGTGTATATCTGTACAACTACATGCATCTTCAAATGACCAACAAATATCCCTTTATCATTACTTCCTAATACTTTTGAATTTGGATTATGATAAGATAATAGACTTTATTCAGCAGATTTATTTAAATCTAATTACATAGGTGAATAAAAATTGCTGCATGCTGTTGCATCTAATGTAAGTTATCTATTATTCACACCACATTTACTTTTAATATTCATGCAGATTCCCTTTGACATAACCTACTGTGTCACAGTTAATCCAATAAAGATAAAATATAGCTCAGCAAAACACCAGTCGATTCCAGCATTCTGGTAATTACTAAGGACTATTTCACACTGGTTCCTTCAATCAATGCATTTCTCCTTGGATGTGACAGTGTTCCTTTTTGAAGCTTTCAATCCTCCCAGTGGATTCAGGGGAACATTCAGACACTTTTTCAGTCTCTGGGTCTCTGAGGCAGTTCAAAGAGCACAACAAGTCATCACAGGTTTATCCTCAAAGGCTGACACTGTCTTTTTGATGTATGGTGACTTAAAAAGTCATCTCTAGGAAAGCATGTGTTTGCTACCAGCCTATTGAACCAGCCATTTATCAGCTAATCTGTATGCACCCAGCACACCTACTAGCAGATCCAAGGACAGAACAGCTGCCTCCTTCTGGACCTGCAATTGATTTGATTTCCCTCTCTAATTTCATACTTTCTTCAATGTCCAGTTATTGAAGCAACTTTTTACCTTATTGAGTGAGCTTTTGTGTCATAGCATTCTAGTGGCTGTCAGTTTGAGTGCAAGAGCAGAGTGGGTAAGAGTTTGCAGTGTTTTAGCTCCAGAAGGGCTTGACTTCTGCTTGATCCTCAAAAGTTTGTAGCCTCTGCATGCTAAGGTTTACAAATATGTATGGTTCGCCTCATGCATGAAGTGTGTGTATATTTCATTTTACAAGTTTTAGTTGTAGAGGTGCCAAGACTGATATAGTAATCTCAATATGGGTGACTTTATAGTGAAGATTCACAGTGGTGTTTCACTTTTCTCTTGGTCAACACTTGGCAATAGCTGGCTTTTGTCACCTCAAGAGGATGCACCAATAATTCTAACGTATTCGATATTTTACTGAGGGCATGACAGAGAGAGTGGAGTTGCAAAATGTATCAACATTTGGAACAAAAGAAATAGCACTAGTTAAAATGTGATACAAATTTTTTTTATAGAAAGATACCTAAGTAACTCGTGAGAAGGGACCCAGGATTTTATCCTACCACATAAAACCAAACATATTAAAACATTTCTGAAAAAGGGTGAAACTGGTATCTCTTCCCATAAGCGAATGTTTGTCTTTTAATACAGCTGTGGTAGTGGGGGCTTTGTCCTCCACTAGAGCTTCTAATATACACTGCAGGCATGAATGAGATGTGGACCCTGTCACAGACCAGCAGACTAATTCTTAGTGAAATAATGATGTGTATTGGCTGTCTCTGTGATCATATAAAGTAAGCAGAAGCTCGTTTGCAGCCTTTTCTGTAATCTTTCTTCTGCAACAATGCACCTTTAATCAATGAACAGCATTATGTACTTGCGAAATTTTTATTTCCCTTTACTCTTCCTGAAAAACATAACCAGTGACACAGAGTGGATATGAGGAACAGCAAGTTTAGGATAATATGATATTATATCTTAATATGCATTCAGCAGAATGGTCTGTAGGAATATTATTGTCATGACTTCTCACTTTTCACTCCTCCAGAGATTGAAGAGAATATAAAAATGGCATTTCCATCTTGTGATGTTGTCAAATTTATGACATTTTTAAGCCTGTGGTCAAATCTGGACTTTCACCATATACATGCTTTACAACTCCTACTGCGTTATAGAATTGGATGTTAATTTGATTTTGTTGTAAAACAAGTCTCTCCATTGAAACAATTTCCATAAAAGAAATGAGATTCTGAATGACAATAGAAAGCATGGTTAATCGTGTAGAGAGTAAACATCACCCCCTTTTCTTGCTTGTTTTTAGCATATTGCGATTCCTTCTTAACAGTTTTCTCTGTATGAATTTAAACTGATTTGCTCCCAAGGTATTAATCTTGCCAAATCTATTACTTCTTATACTTCTAATTCCTCTGATGATCTAATATTTTCCTCTACATGAGTGCCTAAAAAGACTACTCAAAATTATGCTATTACTTGTATACATAGTGGAAAAATTCTTATTTGCTACTGAATAGTTCAATTGTCAAAGAAAGTAAATGATAATGAAGAAAATATGAATGATTAATGTCAAGCAGATTTTTTGCATCATTTAAGCATGCAAAATTGGTGCATTAGGAAAATGAGTGGCTTTACAAATTTAATAAAATGTTTTATTTTAAAATGCTGAGATACTTTATTTTTCTCTTTTTGTTTCCAATTCCCTTTTTTTTTTTTTTTTTTTTTTAACACAGTTATCTGTGTATTCCAAAGGTGTCAGATGCAAAGACATAATGCTGCACAATATGCACAGAGGTATTTGGAATGTTTTGAATTCTAAAATCAGCAATTCTAGGTGACTTAAGCTGCTAGAATGTCTTCTGAGATGTCTTGCAGAATGTAAGCCTTGTTCAGGATGACTAAGTTACCAGCAACACTGGGAACACTTATCATATTTACAAGTATCCCTTGTAGACTCTTTGTTAACAGACAAAAAATTAGAGAAAAGAATGAGTTTTCTGAACTAGCACTTTCGTCTGGATGTTTATAATATGCTACGGAAAAGCAAACTACAAAGCATATAAGACACATAAGATACAGATATGAATTACTTAAGGTGGAGGGTGGCCCTCCTCAGCACAACAGAGAAGAAGTAAGATGAAAAAGCTCTGGGGCTATGATAAATAATAGGAAACTGCCTACCTCTTACTGTCACAGGCCGAAAAGACATGCAACAATTATTTTAGTTTATTACCAGTTAAAACAGAGTTAGATCTTGAGAAACAAAAATAGAACCAATACCCTTCCCCTCCTCACCACTTTCTCCCAGGTAGAACTTCATTCTGTTCCAGTCTGCAAGACTGTTTCTGACCTTCTCTGAGAGGCATTACCAGGTACACTGAGGACTGTGTCCTGTGGGGATATGCCATTGCACAGAGTCAGTTTTCAATAGTAAATCCACAGATGCTATGATGTAATTTCTATTGATATCCTGTTTTCCATTGGTATCTCTGTGTGCAGGAAAAGTCAGAGGTTCCAAATCAAAAGGCAAAGTGTCAGATGGATGACTGAAGCCACACTGGAAAATAAGTGGGATAAAGAGATAAAGAACTGGAATAATATTTTATATTAAATAATTAGAATATCAAAAGGAAGAGAGACACAGGGAGAATTCAGCAACAGGAAGTGACTGTGTGGAATATGGAGCTGAAGTGCTCATGTGTAGGAAAAAAGTTGTAAAGGAGGGGCAGATAAGAAGCAAGGACTGTGGAGATGGACAGACTAGTTATCAAACAGTACAGATGCTGAGAAGTTAACTGCTGCTCTGCAGACAAATGAATAAAGACCTCGGGAGAAAAGAAAGCCAATTCTTTCCTATTCATTGTTATGAGACACTTTCCTTTTACTGAAAATGGCTTCAGGTCCACGGGCGGCAAGCTTGGATGATCTTTTTTTCAGTACTTTTATGAAACTTCCTATGAGAATCTATTTTTCTTAGGCACAATCTATGATCTATCTCAGGCTTTTTAGAACAAAGCTATTCAACATCAAAGCTTTCATATCTGCTACAGAAGACAGCATAGAGAAGGCCCCCTCTTCCCCTGTTTGGCACACAAAAGAAGTCAAACATATATCAAAGAATTATTCAGAAGAAGCGCCAGACTAAGAAGTTTATGAGATGTTCAGTCTATGTTGGCCATCATTTTGAGAAGACAGCTAAAATCTTATTAGTAATCAAATTTTTCACTTTAGAAACCTTAAATTTATATAGTTTATATAGTTTATATAAAATTGGATATAACCCACCTTTTATCTCCTTTTATTTATTTATTTATCTTCTCTTTTATGCTATCCTCAAAAATACTATATTCACTTCTTATTGTTGCAGTACTTCTTGTCCTGATACACAAACTTGTGTTTGGTAGCTGGTAGCTCTATCAAAACTGAAACTACCCATGGAAATTAGATTGATAGGGTGCAATATAAACAAAATATCAAGAAAAAAACAGGACTTTACATTTATACTTCATTAGGATGTTTTACTTTGCAACAATCTGCACATCAAATGAAAAACATGTAATTTGAAAAATCATGTTATCTTTATGCACTAATTTAAATTGACCCATTTTCAAATTCAACATCTCTTGTCTATTGTTACTCCCTGTAAGTTCAGATGTTGACTTTGCCACTGGTCCTTCATTCTGTAACGTTTCATAGATGCTGTTCGAAGAATATCTACCATTCTTGTTCCATTTAAGCCAATCTTGTTAACTAACTGTTGAGTCAAGTCATGTCTTTCTTTTAAATTAATTTTCTTTATATCTTCAATAAGCGAGGAAATGTTTTCATGCTTTCTAACTAGGTTTCAACAATTTTTAACCTAATACAATAAATCCTTCTGAGTTTATATTTCTGTTTTTTTTTTTTTTTTCCTTTGTTCATAAGTTTATGTAACTTGTAGAATTAGATGTAAGGTAAAATGGCATAAAGTCTTTTCAAATCCCTCCTTCCTACTAAAGTAATGATAAAAGTGTGCATGCTAACTTCACAGAGCTTTTTAGCAGTTCCTGAAGTTTTTACAAAAGCTTGTTGCTGACCAGGAAACTAGGTCATGCAATTGTTCTTCAATAAAGATGATCTTTTGATGTGTCTCAGCAGCAGCCTTTCTTTAACAGGAATCCTGTGGTTTGAACTCTTCACAAATTGAGCTTCACGCCACAGATATTTCCTTTACTTTAATGAATTCCTTCCATCTGACTTAAGTTCTTTTGATTGATGTATCCTGTTCCTGCCATGAGGTTATTCTGTGTTGGATTTATTTAATTATTGAAATATATTTTCAGACAGACTCTCCTGAAGTTCAGAGTCTGTTTACAGAGACTTCTGCCAAGCTAACAGCTGAGATATATTATATATTGCCAGAGGTATAACAATAAACATTAACATGATCAGGCAATAAGCGCTAACAAATAGCCACAAAACTCAGTTAAAATGGAGCTTTTGCAGTCACCAGGGGCATTTTGAGCACCTCATTTCTCAAGAAGCCATGTTTTCTAATCTTTTTAATGCTGAGAAAATATTTTTGTGTCTGTTTGAACTGACTATACAAGCAAACACAGACTGAAATGTGCATAACTCATTTGATAAGATACCCTGTAGTATGTATATGAATTATGAATCAATGACAGGAACTGTCACTGACTATGTTATCTAGATATTAATAGAATAAGATGGCAAAGTGTAAGCATCTTGGATAAATTGCATGATAGAATTCCTTTACTTTTAAGAATAATTCACACACAAACACAAATTATTTATAAACAGATCTTTTGACTTCAGTGCAAACAGTCTAATTATATTTTGAGGGTTCCATTTAATGAAGGCCCTGTTGCAATCATCCAACCTGGACAGAAATATTTCAGTGCTTGGCTGACATCATCTGCCTCGATATCTTTGAATATCTAAGCTACTAAACAAACAAAAAATAAATAAATAAACAAAACCACAAGAAGTATTCACTTTCTAAAAGGAGAAATTGCTTTTCTTAAAGGAGAAATGGTGCCTCTGTTCCGACTCCAGGAATTAAATCACCATTTCACAACTAACTTCCTTTCCGTGCTTCTAGCATGACTGAAAATACTGTTGAGCACACACATATAAATTAACAACCATTTTAGTAAGCCTGATTTTCTGGAGTTTAGACTGTTGAACATCTTGCAAGAGTCATAATATGTTTGCATGAACGTACATAAGACACAGTTTCCACTGTAATTGAAACAAGGACTTAAATTCTTATCTTTCCACTGATTTTGTTTAAATTTATTATCAAGGCTTACTTATGTAAATCTGCAGGCAATTGAAGTAGAGTGGCTTTCTGGTTCATGTATTCAGACAAAAAGTATCTCAGTCCTTCAAGAATATTACTTTATGCTGAAAAACTAATGCATGTCTTTCTCTCTCCTGTTTTGCATAAGTAGCTCAACTTCTGTTGCTTTCTGAAGTCTATTAGCTAAGGGCAGTTTTGAGATTTACTTTGTGTTGGAAACCAGTGTAGGACCAGATCTAGACAAGAAGAAACCAAGCAACTACCTTGTGCGCATCACTCAGGTGCTATCCTGGCTACTTTGAGCTGCCTTCCTCAGAAGCGTTCCTGTTATGGAACCTCAAGATCTTAAGGTGGGAAGTGAACTTCTGAGACCTCATGAAAAGTCAAGATATTTCTGTAGGCAATTGGTAGAGATTAAGGTTTTGGATCTTTTGCATCTTACGTTGAAGACCAGGTATACATTGAAAGAATTCTGCCAAGCCACATGTATTACCACTGTCATGTCTAAATTAAGTGCTGTAAGGAAACCTACCATACACAAGGCCAGATTCATGCTTATGATTGCTTACAGGGTTGTAGAAAAAAAGGTATAAGAGGTAATTGCCCATGAAATCTTCACTGAAACTGCATTACGGCATAATTTGGAAGCAGTGATCATACTAAAATGGAAGAGAGGTAATGTGTATATACATTTTTTTCTTCTACTGGGATATTCTCCCAGAGAAAATATTCATGTACTCCAGGAGGATCCTTTATGTTATTGATTTGTAAGACTCTTTGCTCAGTTAAGATATTCTCTATCTGAACGGCAGCCACATGTAAAGTTGCCAAACTTTTGATGCAGATCTGTGTCTTCCATTGAGAACAACTACAGCAGATGTCCTTTGTTATACAAGGTTAGTATAATCTTTACAATCTAGTAGTTGTAGAAGCTCTTAACTATTGTTTTTGTGGAGAGATATTGGTATTTTTGGCTGTTACCTTGGACAGTAATGTAGGAAAAATGAAGTGAGGAGGTAAGGCTGCAACTGGGTGAGAAAACTTGTGTCAGAAAATCTTGATATTAATCTTATTATACCATGAATTTTTTTTTTTCTTATGTAGATGATAATGTTTTGTTCTTTTCTGGATAATTCCCTCTCTTTTTATTTATGTATTTATTTATTGTAATCTAGATAGTCTTCTGTTATCATAAAAAGATTTATTTATTTTAAATCCTTAGTATTTCAGACAGAAAGTTCTGTTAAGGCTGTTCAGATTAAATAATCTGTGGGGATCCGAGCTGATTTTACTGTTAATACTTGGCAGATGAATGTGGGGAAAATGAGTCAAGCTCTTTTTTAGCTAAGACTGCTTCAAAGTTATGTTGACTTTAATTTTTAATCTATACCCTAACAATACGTGATGAAAAGGCTGAGAGTTTGCAGTGACACACTTCAGCAGTATTTTCAGTGCAGAACGTTTTAAATTAAGTGATTTCAAAAATTAATATTTTAAGTTGATTATGTACTCGCAGAAAGCAATTATTTTCTGAAATTCTCCATGTTAAACTTCCATATATTTTACCATTGTGTACCATTAAGAGCAGACTAGTGACTCACTCATAAACTTTGTGGAAGTAGGCATAATCTTCAGGAATTACACAACCAGTGTAATATATAGTACCCCAGCCGGTCTTAAGTGGATATTGCAAAAAATGTAATTGTTGAGTTGTTAATGCAGTGATATGAGGTAGAAGAGATCTTTCCTGAGTACTTAGGAGAAAGCTGTGTTCATATAGCTCTGATACAGAAAACTACAAAGCACATAGGATACAGATCCGTGTTTCAAATGAGACTGTGTTGTTCAAGTCATTTAAATATAAACACTGCTCTGAATGTAATCCTCCCATTTTATTATGTAGGCTCACAACATTCAGTTGTCAGTTGTAAATAGAAAGGCAGTAGAAGTTGAACTTTCCCATTGATGCTCCGTTACATGTTGTTGCCATGCAACAAATGGCAGCAGAGGGGCAGCCTGACAGAATGGTGTCTGACTTGGAAGATCATATTAAACAAAGGTGTGTAACTGGATTCCTCCATGTTAAAAAAAATGGCACCCACAGACATTCATCAACACTTGTGGATACTAAAAAGTGGATGTGAGCACAGTGGGGTAGTGCAGGTGGTACATTTCAGCAATGACACAATCATAGCAGCTGTGAAACAGTGCAATGAAATAGTGGGTTACCTCCACATGTGCAACATGGAGGCTCTTGTCCATTGCTAGCAAAAGTAGATAGCTAATGGTAGTGATTGTGTTGAAAAATATTGTTTCATAGCTGAGAATGCATTCTGACAAATAGCACTATTGTACTTTTTGTATCTTTTATAGTTTCTATAGTAAGAGATACCACTTCTGAGGCAACCTATGTATAATATTCTGGTGCTTTCACTTCTGTTTCAATCTGCAGTTTGAAAATGCAGATCCTTTCAAAATGAAGTCAGAAATATTAAATATAGTAATTTTATACTAATTTCAGGAAAAGTTTTTGATTTTCCTTCCACTTGCAGCATTTTTTTCTTTCTTTTTATTTTAGGAATCTTATTTTGTTAGTGTGTCTTGGTAAAGAAATGATCTTCTACCTTCATGTTTCTAAGACAGTACTAACTTGGATCACAGTTCACACTGACTCAGTGCTACAGTGATTAAGACAGGCCTATCTGAAAACACAGTCAGTTTCACAGCCAATTTCGATTTCCAGAGTGAAATGGAAGATTACTTATGGCATCATTTAAAAGTGCCTGAAAAAGATAAAGCTCCAGGATAAATATAAGAATACTATACTTCTTGTTCAATGGATTTGCATTTATTTATTATTTCTTTTGATTGTAAAAAAATGCACAGCATGTGGTGTCCTTGCTATACTGAAATATAAATGTAAAAATGTGGGTGTTATTTCAATACCAGAAGGCTCTGCACACATGGAAAATCGTAAGTATGTACACAAGGAATGTCAGCACTGAAAATTCTCACAGCTGCATGTAAATGACTGCCTTTCATAAACTTCAAACACAGCTGTGGATAGTGTTCTTCCAAACATTGGGGATTTAGAAGACTCAGGGGTAGACTGAATATTTTTAATTCTCATTCTTTCAGTGAATGATCAGATGCCCCACTGCTGAATTATATAATTTCAGGGATTACCAATTTTTCAAAAGTGGTAGCTGTGGGAGTGATGTCACAGTGTAGCAATAAACCAAAGCTGATTCGCTGATGCTATAATAACAGGCCCAGAATCATCACCCTCTGGAGGCAATATATACAGTACCTGTATCCATCCATCTCTCCTTTGTGAGAAAAAAAATCCAAGTAAGAGTGTAGTCATGAATGAAAAAGTGATTGAGAGTCCAATTTTCAAATACGGACATCTAAGGATAATGTAAATGCCTTGAAATCAAGTGCTCAAAGAGTCATTTAGATATATGAAACGCCAGTTATGCATGCTTAAAGTGACAATTTCTGCATCCAAATGGGCAATATCCTGAATCTTGGAAGCAAGATGCTCTTTTTACAAGAGAGTATGCCAGGAGATTTGATTTCTCTTCTTCATTCTGAGACACAGTACCTGCGTGGCTTGGAGTACATTATTTACAGCGTAATTGTACACCTAGCATGTAAACCAATCAAATGGTTGGGAGTACTGGGGTGATGGATTTCTCTGACCTTCTTGAATTGTTCACATTTTCTATATGTTTTACTACCAACCCAGAGATATCCTTGAGGAATACTAAATGTTTTGTTCCATTTTTTTCTAATCATAAACTTGTTTTGGGGTCCCAAAGCCCCATAGAGATTTGAATGGGAACTGTTTGAAAAATAAACAGTTCAGCAGTTGCTTTTTTTAATTTTTCTTTTTTTTTAAATCAGAAGCTGTACTTCCTTTTTGAAAGATTATTAATCATTAAAAAATAACTATTGATCATTAAAAAATATCTCTGGCAATAGGAAATGTGGAATATTTTTTGTCACTCTTGCTAGACTGATCGTTAATACAACATACCTTTCTATAGGCACTTTTCTCCTTAGTATCAGATCAGACAGCTCTGACTGTGATTTGAGTGTCTGCAGAGTATAAATACCTTTGTATTTGTTGCTTAAAACTGGATCCCACCATGATTTATGTCATCAAGCCATTGCTGATCTATGGCTCTGAGTGTGAATGTGCACCAGCTTAGACAATCTTTGAGAGAACAGTGTTCTGTTACTAGCCCTCCATTTCTGTATGGGCAAAACAAAGGAACAGTAAGTACATCTTTGCTGTTGGAATGAAACACTGGATTTTAATAAGTGCAAAAACCAAAGCATTGTAGGAGATGATCCCAGCCGGCAAAAGGTGATTCTGAAATCAAGGAGTCCCCAGGGTGAGGAGAGAGCCTCCAGGAGCTGAAGAAGTCACTAGTTGTCACAGAGAAGCAGCTTATACATAGGCAGGGCCAGGAGGCGATGTAACTTTTCACAAGTACAAAGGCAGACCTTAGAACTCCCTAAGCTCCTGGTGAGCAACCAGGAGCATAGTGATCAGAATAGTGAAAGGGAGCATGGAGCGTCAGTAGTGTGTTCAGCAGTTTGCACAGAAGTTCATGTGGTAAGATGAACAGGGAGGGTGAAAGGCTTTCTTCCAACCTGGGAAAAGCAGGCAACAGCTTTTTATTGAAGCAAAAATGGCGACCACTCTCTACAGTGGCTAGCTGAGGTGGAAACACACAACCTTCCTGAGCTGGTAGGTATACACAGGCAACATCCTGAGTTGGCCAGACCTTCATTTGTGAGGAACTCCAGAACCTGGAATCCCCTTAAAGGACTGAGGAAAGAAGGGGGTGTCCTGGTTGCAGGTGTGCCTAGCTCGATAAAGTTTGAGAGCAAGTGGACAGGTAGCAGGAAGAAATCACCAGTCAGCAACCAGAAAGATTGATGCATGGTGCAGGACCACAGGCAATCCCTTCCTGTAAAGTGAGGAAGCTAAACTATTTTCTAACCTTGAGGAGACAGACCACAATGGTGTGCACAGTACAAGACATGGAGTGGGTCCGGGGGAGGTCCATGAAGGTTATCAGAGGGCTGAAGCACCTCTCCTATGAAGAAAGGTTGAGGGTGCTGGTCTTGTTCTGCCTGGTGTCAGTGGTTTACTGGCTGGTTCAGCCTGGTTCCACGACCAGTGGGGTGGAGAGATTTGTGAATCCTCACTAGTGGAAAGGGGAAACGGGGGACCCAAAACAATTAAAAACAGTGGCAATGATATGAGGAGAAACAAATTTACTAAATATGGTATTGGAATGCAAGATAACACACTATAATACAATATAATTAGAATTGAAGCTAATAAATCAAATATAATGAGAGACAGTGTCTGAAAGGTGGAAAGGCCTCACTGTAACGTTGAGGTGAGATGCGCAGCTGGGTCAAGAAGCAGGGAGGAGTGCTGAAAAAAGGGAATGCCTTGGTGACCTTGCCAGGGGTTATATCTCTTCTCTGAATGCAAAGTCCTCTGGGATATGTAGTTCTTCTCTTCTGGACAGGTGCCCAGAATTGGAGCATTAGCTCTTTAACTCCCAGTGCACTACATGATGTTGTTGATGTTGTTGGAATACCAATAACCAAAAATTATAAAACCAGGCTCAGTGACAAAATGATATCTTCTCCACAATGCAGCATTTCAGTACTTAAAAAGAACTTAAAAAGGAGGAGACCAACTTTTATCTGATCTCATTCTGATTGGAGAAAGGGGAATGGCTTTTAACTAAAAGATGGGAGATTTAGGTTAGATATTAGGAGGAAAGGGTAGTAAAGAATTATTGTGTTCTCTCTTTTCTCATAGTCCCATTGACGAAAATCTCACCCAGTTAATTATTTATAGCATTGTGTATATTGTGATATTTTGTCATTTGTGTCAGTATTGTAAAAGGCTTTTTAAAAATCACTTATCACCAATGGTGGTGCATATGCAATAGTGCTGGCCTTGACTTCACCAGTGGTGCACTTAGGTTAAAGTGCAAAGCATTGGATGACATCTGTGGGTTGGTATGAAGCAAAAGATAGAGCAGGAACAGATGACAGGATTTTATATCTGTGAGAGAACTAAGGGATATCTGAGGATAAACCTAGAAACAGTGTCAGATGCTGGGCAATAATTTCTGGAAAGGAATAGCGGGAAAAGGACTGGAGCCAAGTAAGAGGATGGGGTTGTAGGAGCGTTGGTTGTGAGTATGTGGGCTAAGTACAGAGTTTGGGATAGCTATTTAAACAAGCAGATCATGTGACATTCAGAGAAAGCCCTTCAACAAAGGATATGTTCTGTCATCTATCCTGTGCGTATGGCAAACCTGTCAAGTGCATAAGCATTTCACATGATGCCTGCTACTACTAATGATTACATGCATCTGTTTTTTGTTTTTGTTTTTTGTTGCTTTTAAAAATCTTTCTGGCTTTGTTTGTCACCAGAGACACAATTCATGTCAAGGTTACAAGAGATGATAATATCTTCTAAGAGGTAAGTGTTGGGATTTTGTTCTTCACAAAGTATTTTCACAAAATATCATTATTGTATTCAAAATTGTTCGGAAAAAACACAAGGGAGGTTCATCAGAAAATTCTTGGTGAAGAAGGCTAGCAGTGTTATAGGCTATACTGGTAATCTGAAGTAAAGAGGGAGGAAATACGGATTCTAATGGCAACATAACTCTTGTAAAGAAGAGTTCAGTTTACTGCACATAACTAAACAGACTTGGCTTTATGTGAGATATGACTCCAGTATATCCTACAGGTAAACAGGAAAATAATAAATTCTCTGATAAACTCTTTGCAGAGCAGGAATTTATTTTATAGAGATAATAATAGGCATAATGTTATTAATATTATGTTGATATTTTGTTGCTATTATCTTACTATTATTAGCATTATCTAGCAGATTAGGAAAATGTATGCTGGTCTCTCTGAAAGTGATGCCTTCTATTCATTTCCATTGAAACTTCAAGAGACACTAAAAACAAAATAACACCATTTGATAGATAAAATTCTCACCTGCAAAACATTGTTTTTCAACATAGGCACTATCACTAGCTCTACACATTTTTTTGCCAGTGATGAACAAGAACCTGCATGCCATGCTCATAAAAATCTGCACCAGCAGAGGGACCTACTGTCACTATCACCACTACTGAAATGCACCACCACCACGACTTCATTGTGCTCACACACCCTGTTTGGTCTCTGTAAACATTCAGCAACCATCAGTGAATGTCAGTGGGTTCCTCTTTTTTTTTCTGCATGGAAGAATTCTATGACACACCTTTGCTTCACACAGACTTCCACGTTAGATATCATTTTGTTGGGCTGCCCCTCTGCTGCCATCTTTCCCATGGCAACAATGTGTAATGGAATATTTGTGGGAACATTTAACCTCTACTGTCAAACCGCCAATATCTGTTTCTGACATCTTAAGCATACATAGTAAGATAGGCAGCATTACCTTTTGGAGCAGCCCTCATAACTGCAAATTTATCCCTATGCACCAAGAGGTTTGGCCCAGAAATTGCATGTGCCATAAACCTAAGACATTTGTGTTTCAGTGGAGTTATCTGGAATTACTGCTTCACTCAGAAGCCTTTTGATAGCAGCTTCACTCCAAATAGGTGCTGGTTTTCTTGTTGTTTGTTTTGTTTTTTTTTTTTTTGGACAAGATATTTAAATTAGAAGGTGAGAAATCAGCAGATAAAATTGGAAGGTAATGTGATCTGAAAGGGTAAGGAAAACAAGAAGGAAATAATAACCTGGGGACTAGAAGAGCTTGGAACTTTTCCAAATTTTAAAGAGTTGGTTGTATCCCTGGGCAAATTCTGTGTCTTAATCAGCATGTCCCTCTCAACACAAAACCTCTGCGATTCTGCTGTGCAGTTGATTACTGTGTATTCATTCATCAGAGGCTGAAAATAATATGAGGGGAAGGTCAACATCTCGCTGATTCTGCATCTTAATAGCAAAGTCATAAAAATCTTCTTGTTCTCTTGATGTGATGGCAAGCACATTAATATGTACTATTAACAGAGGAGAACTAACTTGCGCTGCGTACTGTAGCTCTTTAGTAAGGTTAACAAACTACATTAACCATTCACTCATCTGTAGCTCATAATTAATCACTCCTTGAAAATTACATTGTATAATAAATGAGGACAGACATGATTCATTAAAACTTCTAATTAATTCTATTTAATACTATTTCATAGTTCATTGGTAAGTGCTGAGAGAAGGATTATGTTATAGGATATTTGATGCATGCATTACTACCAAAGAAGTAAATAGAGCAAACATAATCTAGAAGGCAGAATGAGTATTTGAAAATGAAAATACTTCTTTTTAATCTCAGGAGTTCCTAGTAGTCCTTGATCTATATTTGTGTCTGATGGCATCTTCACTGTCAATTTAGATTTTCATTTATTTATAACTAAACTGTAGAAGTAAAATGTAGACTCAGAGGTAGACTCCTTCACGTCTTCCCTCCTCAAATCCTCTAGGAACAAAAGAAGTGTAGTATTTTTATTCTTAGAGTGACCAAATACTTTTTTTATCATCATGAAAATATGAATATAAGGCTTTTAACTAAGTGGCAATTTTCTTAATGCATAAAAGTGAGTAGGTTATTTAAATGCTGTACTGGATGTAAAGACAGACACCAGCGGGCTTCTAGCAGATTTTCTGAGCAAATGTAAATACAATATATGTCCATTTCAGCTTACTCAACAATATCTTAGTTGGTCCTGTAGAAAAATTTATCCAACTTTACAATGAGAAAAAAGAGGCAGTTTTACTAATTGTACATCTTGGTTAAATTTCTCGATACCACTTATTTTACGTCTTTTACTATCAAGTTTTGGAGAGGCACTACTGCATTTTTAAGCTTTTATCAGTTTTAGGAGATTGAAAAAATGTTCCAAACACCTTGAAATTAATGATCTCAGAATGTTAAAATATTTAATTTCCTAGTTAAATTATTGCTTCACAGTTCCTACAAAATTTTATTCCTGTGGCAAAACACCTTGAAATGGCAGCTAGTTTTTAAAAAGTTCTTAAACTTATGCTACAGAATTAATGGCAGAATTTTAAAAACTGGGATAAACTTGAAAAAGACTTCTGTCGAAAAAAAACCACAACTAACCAACTACAACAAAAGGCAACCAGTAAGTAAATTTCATTGTGTCTGAGAACCCTGAGGTATCTTTCTTTGCAATTTTTTATTAAAAAAAAAAAAAAAAATAGAAAGAACCAGCCTTCTCTCCAGCTATTAGCCTCTGTTCCACATTTTATAAGTGACTTCATCTTAAATTGATCAAATGCTATTAATTACTAATCTTTTCTACTTTTTTACCAAAGAGATTGTGCAGACTGGCAAAGGCTCAAGAATTTGATTACAGAAACTAATTGTTAAACACCTACTAGACATTTTTATGCCAGAGCAATGAAAAGAACTCAGAAAAACAACAGAGAAAATTTAAGAAAAGATTTCAGTAAGATCAAATCACATATAATTACAATGGTCTGTTGTTGAGGCATTATATACGTGGCATATTTATGATGTAGTTTATCAATTGTTTAATCATGAATATTTTACAAACTATAGAAAACATTAGCAAATATTATATATCATCTACCTATCTATTTGTTTATTTTGGTAGAGATCTCTTGTATAACAGGGTTATTGCAGTCTACTCCTTTTGAAAAATGTTTTATCTGATACACTTGCAAAAATGGATGGAAGAGGAAACACTGTAAGTAATATCAGTCATGAGATCTCAATAGCCTTTACATACTTGGCTCTATGGTATTTATAAATGCAGTGTTGGCTTTTAAGGTAGCATTAAGCTGTAGCTAAGGCACTGGTTTATCAACAGTTTTTTCTTCTCTGGTTGATTGAGTGAAATTCAAAATAGAAAATAGCAAAGGGGGAAGCTTAATTTTAGTTTATCGCGTATCTTGCAAATATCTATGTAATTTGCATTTGATTGAACGCATCTCTCTGCATTTAACTACACCTGACCACTCTTAGCTACATACAAATTTAGTTTAGTAGGTGTGAACCATGTGGATAAAAATGCTAAGGCAGCAAAGCAATGAAACACTTATTCTGCAAAAACATTGTATACATTTGAACTGACTTTAGGATTCACTATGAAGTAAGGAAATTTGCTCTTGAAGACTTTTGTTCTGGATAATGTCTCTCAGTCTTACAGTAAAATGTCTGTTGATAGAAATTATCCAAAGCTTGGAATACCTCTCCTATGAAGACAGGATGAAAAAAACCGGGGCTGTTCAGCCTGGAAGACAGAAGGCTCCAAGATGACCCAATAGCAGCTGTTCAGTGTCTAAAGGGGAGCTAAAAGAAGGAAGGGGGCAGACTCTTTAGCAGGATCTGTGGTGATAGGACAAGGGGAAATAGTTTCAGACTAAAAGAGGGGAGGTTGAGATTAGATAGAAGGAATAAATTTTTTTACAGCAAGTGTGGTAAGACACTTAAAAAGGTTGCCCAGAGATGTAGTGGATGCCCTGTCCAGGAGACATTCAAAATGAAGCTGGGCCAGGCTCTGAGCATCCTGATTATGTCATAAGTGCCCCTGTTCACTGGATAGGGACTAGATGGGGAGCTGGACTAGATGACCTTTAGGGGTCCCTTCCAACTGAAACAATTCTGTGATTCTATGATTCTAAGTGTTAAAGACTCAAAGTGTTAAACACATATGTTAAATTCCTTTGCCTCTTAAAAAGCAAAAATATTGTCTCCAGCTTAGAAACAAGAAATAATCCTAGAGTTCTGCTAGCAGTTCTGCTTTGTACGACTGCTGTGAACAAAAGTAGTGAATCCATTCTGCTCACCATCTCCAGATGTTTGTTCCTGGCCTAAGTGAAGCCACACAGTTAATTAGATCAGTGAATTTCTTCAGATTAAAATTAACTCCAGGAATACTGTTTCTAATGTCAGCCAGATCATCTATCTGATGTGGTCCATCATATAGCTGCCCAATCTGCGCTGATTTTCAGTGGCTGGATTTAAAGCGCTCACACTAATCTGAGAAATAACGTACAAGTGTTGTTGTCCTGACATCAATAGCATAATCTGTAAGGAAAAATGAATTTCAAAACACACAACACCTTGAAAATACAGCTTTCCTCTTGAAAAGCATGCTCTTATGTTGGTTTTGGGTCAGTTTTTTGAATAAAGTAACCACAGCTAGAAATAGTGTTGCAAGAAGGAGCCCAGTCAAGAACATCCCTGGAACAGTTAAAAGGAGGCGGTACAATGCTGTCACCCCTTGGGTTTATTCATTTTGTTTCCATTTGAGAAAGACACTGGGGTAGGCACTAAGGATGTTCTAGGCATCAGTAAATAAATAAATAAAGCATGGAGCATGGCTAATATGAATGTGCTCATTCATAACTTGTGTCTTTGTGAGAAGAACAAGAACTCAACAAGTTACTCTCTAACGAAGCAAGAAATTAAGTCAGTTAGTATAGAACTGTACTGAGACACAAGAGAGAGTCTGACAGAGCCAAACCTCTTTCTCTTACTCTTTGAAGAAATGAGGACAGCTCAAAAAGTGTAGAGAGACAATGGACAGTCATTTGCCTATTATAAATGGCACTCCTGACAAAATAAAGCCAAATCAATTTTACTCATTATCATTTAAATTTTTCAAGAAATAATTTACATTTTCCTTTCTTTCTCTTGGTTCAGTCTTCCTTCTTGTTGCAACAAATTCATGTTAATTAGAACAGAGTACTGCATTCTGCCCTTTGTCTGCTTACATTAGGAGAAACAGAAGTCACGGAGTTTTAAGGTCCATAGGAAAAATGTGAAAAATCCTCCACCTCATACTTCTATTTCAACATCTGAAATTAAGTTCTGAGTGCAGTGAAAAATTAGAATTGTATTATTTAGGAATTCCAGTACATTAAATTGAAATTCATCCACAAATCTCAAGCAGCACTCTTGGCCCTGAAAATCAGGAGCAAACAGTACAAGTGGAAATCTCTTGAACAAAATATTAGAGGTTAACCTTCTTAAATAACTTCAAAGTAAAGAAATATACAATTGTCTTTGTTTAAAATATTCTGTAGTTTGTTCTATACTAGGTCTGATAATAGGACTTTCAAAGACAGCTGATTGCTTAGCAATATTAGGAATGAGAAAAAAAGGAGATTTCTCTGCCTACACAAGTTATTTTAGAAGCTACTGATGATGATATCAGTGATCTGCTGTGAGATGGCTTCACCAGTTAACCACCTAATTAAGCAAAATGACTTCTCTGATAAATTTAATCCTGTTAATGATGACCAGATGCTAACAAAATCATTAGGGATTATAGTGAGTAATGATTACTTTAAAATCTTATTAGCTGTTTCATATTAAGCTTTGTCAGTGGCCACAGTCTGCATAAAACTATGCCATAGTCCTCTTTGCTTAAAGTTCATCTGCTGTGTCAATGCCTGTCTTGCCAGTGGTACATATGGAAGATAAATTTTGAATAGTTTCTGGATCTATCATATCTTAAATCCTGATAAGCATTAGTCCTTAGGACTATGGAAAATTTCAGCAGCTGCATGTGAATTCTGTTGATGGCTTCATTAGCTAAAGGCATTTTGGGGCAGATTTACCAATGAATTATTTTGGAAAAATGCCTAGATCAAAAAACAGTAGTTGGTGCAACACCTGAATGACAGTGTCTTTATAGTTTAGAGGTGGACTTAGCAGTCTTTGGGGGATGATTGGACCTGTTGATCTTAAAGGCCTTTTCCAACCAAAATAATTATTTGATTCCATGTTTCTATCACTAAGATCCTAGGATATGATCCTGGGCAGTTTACTGTCACCCAGGGCCCTGGGGACTTTTCAACAGATCCTGCATCTGAGCATGAAAGGAACTGGACATTCACTGAACCAGATAAAACCACAGGACAGGTCACTCTGGACTTGATCACTCGTGGTAGACAGTTTAGCAGCAGTACAGAGCAGTAGTCCATGTCCTGGGAAGACTTGTAGGTACTGCCTGAGAAGAACAGAGTTTTGTCCCTCCTTGCCTATATTTCAACTGCTGCGTTTGTTCTTTGCCAGATTTACCTGCCTTGCCAATTGTTTATCTGAAATATACAAGCTTGGATACTTTGCAGACCAACCTTGGGCACAGACTCACAGAATAAGAGAATGTTTGCGGCTAGAAATGAATGTTTAAAGGTCACCTCATGTAGTCTGCTTGCTCAAGAAGGATCACCAAGGCAGATTGCACACAGCAAACCACAGATACACCACTTTCACTTGTGAAAAAACTTTGCTTGAAAAGTAGTCTGCTTCTGTATTGCTGCTAGACTCCTGGGAGGCTTGGGGTCCAGAGCTTTCCCTTCCCTAGAGGGACCAAGATAAGACATGCAGGCCAATAACAAAAGAAAGTGCCTCATTCCCATGCACTGGCTTTTTGAAATCAGGCATTGTGTCCCTCAAATGGAAGAGCAAGCCCCTCATCCTTGCCAGTCTCCCAGGCCTGGGATGTTGCATCAGACATGTTGGACTACTGTTGTGGAAGTGAAGTACAGACAAAAGACTAGCTGTAAAATGACAGAGGACATTTGATTGTGGAGGCACCAGCAGAGGGACCCATTGAGGATGAGATTGTCAGCATGGCCATATTAATGACAGTTGACCTATGTGAAAGTCTTGAGAACCTGCAGGCAAGCTACTAATCAAAGGACTTAAAAACCCCTGGTCTGGTGATAGGAAGTAGGACTTTGGGAGAGCAAGAGGGAAATGTGCTCTATTGCAGCATTTATGCTGCACCACATAATGACTCATTGAAATTTCCTCCTTCATCCTAATGCAAGTGGCTAGTGCATGCAGTTGCATTGAAGGTTCTCTTCTTCATGACTTTTTAAGCCACGACACTCTCCTCCATGGCTGTGAGAATCCTTCTTCGTTTTCTGGCTCAAAGCTTGCTTCCTGAGGTGTTTCTTGTTATAAGACTCTAACTGATTTATTGAGGAGACAAATGATGGGTACTACTGCGTGTCAATCAACACCACTTTGTGGACATTTGAAAGTACCTTCCTCCATAACTGTTTGCCTCTGGAAGACAATGCTCAGGAGTGTTTACTTGTGGAAGATCTAGCCTACGACTATATAGCTTGGGATGGGAAAATTGGGGAATGATACCATCATGTCCTGCTACAAGCAGGATGCATGTGGACATCCCTGCTCCCCCTTACCTGCTGGCAGTGCCTGGAAGATGGGAATAAAGGAGTTTCTCCTGAGATCCCAGAGCCAGAAGCTGCCACTCCAAGGAGAGCTGACTCAACCACATTGGATTTGAGCTGTCACTCCAAAGAGAGCTGACTCAAACACCTTGGACTTATAAATATGTTTGTACTACCATTGATAAGCTGTTGTCAACGGAACAACGCCTGATGACCCACCGCTACTGAAGATCAATGACTGAACTATGAACCACACTGAACCCATGGTGGTGACTATCTCCCTCTTGTTTCCTACAAAGACTTCTTGCTTCTATTTCCTATCGTTTCTACCACTCTTCTCCCCTTTCCCATCTCCATGACTAAGATTTTTAGCAAACTGGTCAGACCAACATTTGAACCGCTGTTTTTTAATCTCATACCAGGTATACATATATCAAAGAACCTCCTCTCCCTCTTATAAATTGGAGAGAGACAATGGCTTCCAGGGCACTGGCTTTCATGTTGACCCACAGTGGCTATGCTACTCACCTTACCTTTTCTGTCATTAGAAAGGGAAAAATAAAGCAAGTTTCCAGCAGCAGAAAGAGAGGAGACATTCATATCCCTGTCCCAATGCCTCTTCTCTGGACTGAACACATGCAGATCTCAGCCTTTCTTTGTAGAAGAGATGCTCCAGTCCTCTCGTCTTCATGGCCCTCCTCTGGATCTACTCCTACAGCTCCATGTTTTTCTGTGCTGGGGTCCCAGGCCTAGATGCAGTACTCTAGACGGGGGTCTCATGAGGTCAGAGAAAAGGGGGAGGATAATCTTCCTCTCCCTGCTGGCTGCCATTTTTTGATGCAGTTCAGGATACTGTTGACCTAACGGGCTGCAAGCACAAGTGCTAGCTCATAATAAGCTTTTCATCCACTAGAACCTCCAAGTTTTTTTTCCATAGGGCTGGCTTGTGTTTTTCTCCCAGTTTGTTCACATATCTGGGATTGCTCCAGCCTTCGACCTTCTTGAATCTCATTAGTTTCATATGGACCCACTTCTCAAGCCTGCCTAAGTCCCTTTGGACATCATCCTTTCCTTCTGTTGTACCAACTGCACTTGTGTCAAGCTCAGTGTCATCAGCGAAGTTGCTGAGTGTAGACTATCCCAGAACACATGCCCTTTTTTTATTGTTTATATAATTGTAAATGTATAATTATAAATATAATTTATAAATATATTAAAGAGTACCAGTACTAAGATGAATCCCTGGTGGACATCATCATCATTGTCCTCCTTCTGGACATAAAGTCACCAGCTGCAAAACTCTGGCTGTGGCAATCTTCTTATTCAATTTCTTATCCACCGTAAAATCCACCCTTGAAATCCATCTCTCTCCAATTTAGAAATAAGAAGGTGGTGTGGAACCATATCAAAGGCTTGCAGAAGTCCAGGCAGACAGCATAATTTGCTCTTCCTTTGTCCACTGATACTCTAACTCCATTGGAGGGGGCCACCAGATTGTTCAGGTACAATCTGCCCTTGGGGAAGCTGTGGTGGCTGTCTTCTATCACCTTATCTCACATGTGCCTTAACAACTCTTCCAATAGAGTTCCATGATCTTCTAAGCAATGAGATGAGAAGAAGAATGCAGTTCTCCCTGCATGCCTTACCATGCATATTGCCTCACCACACCTTGTTACTCACTGTTAACTACTGTCCTGCTTGTTTATGCTCCTTAGGACTGACTTTGAATATAGGGGTTGGCCACTGCTGATCCTAGCTCTGCTAAAATGCCTCCTTATCCACTCTCATAAAGTCTTAGGGCTTCTGACAGCTCCTGACAGTTCTTTCTTTACCTTGGCATTTCACTGATTTCAAGACTTCCCTCACACACTGCAATCCCTTGTTTCACTTCTGAATACCCTAAACCGAAATGGATTCCCTTGAAGTGCTTTTATTTGTGCTTAGCACAGTATAAACTGAAATACTGTGATCCCACAGTTCTAATCCTCATTCCAGAGAACTGTAAAAAAAGTTCAAGTCCTTTTGAAACCTTACACAGGTATCTGGAGAGATGTAGTTTCTGTAAATCTTACTCTGTGTATTAATAATTATATATGCTTCCCTTCTTAGGACTTACTATTGCTTTGAGATTAGCTTCGTTAGACATCATGATAAAAATCTAACCAGGAAGGCTACTGCAAAAGTAACATTAAAATTAGTAGAATCCTTGCTATGTCCCCAAGAAGAGATTCTTTTTTCAGCCTTAGTTAGTTTGGGAATTGTAAGGAATGTGATGAGAACCAAAGAGCTAATACTGCAGTCTTATTTTGATTGATTTCTAATTATGTGATCTTGTGATAAATGTAGTAGGAGCTGAAAATGTGCAAATTATCAAGCATGAAAAACCATATGTCCGAAATGTTTGAGGAATATCTAAGTTTACAAAATCATAGTATGTTTTTAAAACTGGAGGTATATCATCAAAATTATATGTTTCTGATTCGTGTATTGATTGGAGATATGCATTATAATATTAAGATCATGATAATCTATGTATGTGTATGATAGTATTATGATATATTCTGAGTAGAAGCTCAGTTCCACCTGGAGCACATATGGAGCAGCTTATATAGCCACACAGAAGGTCAGGCCCATTGGTACTGGATATTCATCTAATATGGCATCTGATGGCTGCTCTGGCTTGAAGAGAAGATCCATCTTGTAAAATAAAAAAGTCTTTTCATTATTGGGTACAGCTTTTCTCAGTCTCTTCTTGTGGGTCTTCAGGCTTGAGGAAATAGTTTAAGCAATAATAAACAAACATGTGAGTTCTCACTAGTTAATTAGTTTGAGCAACCGGGGGGGAGTATAGAAACAGATTGCACATGAACTACAAGACTGAGTGAGAATTATTTAATAGAGTTTCACTAAGTATATCTATGTCCTTGATGAAATGGAATTATAATTTTATATTTCCATACTAGATGGTAGAAATGCTGTGTTTTCTGGGAATATTCCTGTTCTTTGGCAGAGGGATAAACTGGATCAGTGTCTTAGATCATTTAAGTGCTGAGACACAAAGAATTTTGATAGCACTGAAATCCTAAACAAATTGCACTTATTTTTATATCTTAGTTCTATGCATAAGTCATTTTTCTGAGTTTGAGAGGTAGGGCTTGTGAGAGTTATGTTTTGATGTACCCCAGAACTGGCAGAGATACCTCTTGCCATGTATACACATACTGCAATTGTTGCAAGGTCATGATAGCCAAGACAGCAAGACACCGAATTACTCAACTCATTGCCCAATATGTTGAACATACAGAAGCAATAGGAGATGATACTCCTATTTGCTAAAGACCTTAACCAGACAGCCTATTAAATTAGTCCCCAACAAAAATTTGTTGAATATTAACTCCCACAAAAAGTAGTAGTAAGGAAGTTGCTTGTATATTTCTCCTTCTTTTTCATAGATAAGGAAAAGCCTTGAAGGAGAGGTCATGGTGTGCTGGGAGAGAAGGAAGGTAATATGTAAAGAGTGAAGGATCCACAGATATTCAGCTTTTGGAATTATCTTAAACAGTCTAAATTCTGAGCTATATGAAAATCTAGAAAAACACTGTTGAGGTTTTTCACAAGATTGTCAGAGCAATTGTTGTAGATATCCTATCTTCTCCTCTCACAGAAACAATGTACCTTTGGAAATAACATCAGTAAGGGGTCTTGGGAGGCTTTCTGTCCTCTTTCCTAGGCAGTCATGGCTGGATGTTATAATGGACTGCAATGTCCTCACTTTTCCTGTAGGCTGATGAGCATGTTCTGAAAATACGGAATGTTCTTGTCAGGTTGAACATCAAAAATTAAAACATATAAAATCAACTATATTTGGACAAAAAATATTTGGACTTTGTGTCTAAGATGATTGAGTTTCGTACACATTTTCTGCAAGCTTACTGTCATCTTTAAATTGAGGATTAGTAGGTTAATGGGTCTTTTATATCATTAGCAAATTTGTCCTTCTCAGGTCACTAACACTGGAGCAACTTGGTGTCACTAATGCTGGTTCTCAGTTGGTGTAAAACAGATCACCTAAAAACAATTTGGCCCAAGTATCCCACCTACACACTTTTGGATTTTTGGGGGTTATTTGGCCTCATCAGAATCTTTTTTACACTTTTGAAAACTAAAATAAACTTATAAGTTCACAGTGTATGAATGGGATTAAATTTAAAAATAAAGATTATCATTCTTGATTTCAAATAACAATCCCCATTTAGAGATGAAAGTGGATACATTCCTAGAAAAATATTTATTCTCCTTCTGTCTTTCCCTGCCCCCTTCACTCTCTACTCTGTATATTACTGATGCTCCAGGGAGAGCGAGATGAATGAATCAGGTCAGAGAAGATAGTTTTCACTGCTCTTCTCTCTGAGCAAATATGTATAACAGTTGAAATGCACTTGATTTCTTTCCATTTATTTCTGCAGATATTAGTTTCTCTTAGTGCTTCTTGTAAAGTTTTAAACAACATCAATTTTTAAGGACTTGAAAGTGCTTTTCTACTTAAAATCAAGCAAGACAAGCATCATTTTCATTCAGTACTGTGTGTTTGCTTCTTGAAGTGTGCTGACTGCATAGACACCCACAAAAAAATAATAAAAGAAAAAGAAAAAGAAGGGGGAGAAGAGAAAATTTAAGTGATGGAAATGAGTAATTGCTTGGCAGAAAGTCTGCAGGGAGAGAGCTGACACTGTATAGCACATATTTCATGAATAATGAGAGGAGTCTCAGTGCTGTGCAATCACTGCCTATTGGGCCAGAAATTTCACATTAGTGGATTCATCAGAGCAGATCGGTGTCATAAAGACACTCTTTCCTGAGGTAAACGTACCTTTTTCTTCACTGAACTGTCATATCTTAGTTTGGGTAGTAAGTACAAAGAAAAGCCTTATGAGAGCTATTAGAAGAATATCTGGAATTGGGAGCACTTCAGCTACAATTTCACTAGCTTGTTTAATTACAGACGAAGGAAATTATGTAAATAGACGTATCTATAGGTATGTGTAAAGTGCACACATGTAACTCCTCTTACTCTGGATAAAAGTGTGAACATATGTGGTTAATGATGGTTTAAGCACAGCATTTTGTCCAAAGGTAGGAACATCTGGCTTCTGCAAATCCATCTTGTCTTCTTCCTAGAGTACCTCAGTGGCGCCTTTACTTTTTCTACTTACGTGTTCATTCAAAGCCAAGTAGAAGCTCTATCTATCTTTCATTTTTAAGCAGTAAACAATTTAAATGTGTTTTGTGTGGGGGTCATTTAGTTTTGTGTTGTAGGAAGGACTAAACAAAAAGTCATTTTTGCCTCTGCTGGAATGAGAGTGTTCCCTGCATGACTTTCTGTCTAATTTATTCTTTAACTATCATCCCCTCTTCCCATCACTTTATGTTCTCAGTTTGCTTACAATGTATTTACAAAAATCCATAAACTGAAATTGTTGAGGAAGTAAAAGGTTCAAGGCAAGATAAAAACAATAATTTGAGTGTTCAGGCAGTTTGATTAAAGCATTGCCTTTACCTCTAGACAGGTAATAACTATATTTACTCAAACATGAATGTCAGGGCAACTAACTAGAAACTCTTTTCTTTGGCTACTGAAACTAGAAGGGTTTGTATATATATACAATTAGGTGATTTCAAGAAACCAGTGGTACAGTCTCTATCCTGCTTTACTGTCAAAATGATCCAGAACATGGGGAGAGGAAAGTATTCAGTACATCTCTCAGTTTCTGTTTGGCTCATCTGATTCCACTGAATTGAAGAAACTAGGTAAATTCATCCCACCTGTGTTAGATAACAAAGTCTGGTCAAGTATTGGAAATAAGCCTGCAAGAGGTATATCTTCTGGATGATTCTCTTCAGAAATGTGAGCTTACAGTACAACATAAACAATGTTAACAGAAGCCCAGACAGGGCAAAGCAGTGTGAAATGCAAATATATGTCTTCTAAAACTCAAGGTGATTAATAAAAAACTTTTCTTCATGGCCTTCTTCATGAATGAATTATTTAAAGAGAAAATAATATTATTTTTCAGTGAAATACTGTAATCAGAATCACCTTTTTCATGTTACTCATTATCCTGCATTATGAAACACATTCCCAGAATAATGGAATTAATTGATAGGAGGAGAAATTTGTGAGAACTTGGGCAGATAGTTTCTGGTGTAATTTCTTGATGTTATTAAAATTGTATATTGGAAAAAAATTGAGATTCTATATTGGAAAAAAATTCATATCAGCAATACTGACTTGCAGATACATATAGGTTCAAATCAGAGTAGAATCCTTTGGAAATCTTACACCGAACTCTGTGAGCTTTCTACAATAAATGTATTACTGTCTTAATGAGAAAGATCAATCCAAGCCAAACCAACTAGTCAACAAACCAAGTGAAAAAACAAAATGAAACAACAAAGAGCCAGGAAAAAACAAAAATGAAAAACCCAGGGCATAACAGCTGGTCAGCTGCTGCTGTTTCAATTTCTTCTCTGTTCAAAAAAAAAAAAAAAAAAAAAGGCATGGAAAATAAAGCTTGACCTATACAATTTGTACATATTAATTAATTATTTTATTTTATTTTATTGGGAATGTTATGGAGGGCCAGCCTCTCCCTTTCAGATTGCAAGACTGCTTCTGTACAGAAGAGGACTAAGGACTACCTGCTATTTTACATAATAGAAATGAATGGACCCATAGAGTACTAGCCTATACCATAACATAACATGCAGAGAAGTTCAGCAGGGCATTGGCTTCTTGGGAGTTTACTGTTGGGAGCAAGAATGAAATACTAGCACATGCTTTCCAGGGGCAATATGAGTTTTCTCAGCTAGGCTGTAGAAAAATAATTAAAAAGCAGTCTACAGAGAAGGAATGAAAATGAAATATACCCCTCTATAGAGAAAGGTCCAACAACACCATCTGCATTGGAGGGGGGGGGGTGTTTCTGAAAAATAGAGCTTGCCTCTGGTGTCTCTGAGACTTAGGCTTGCTGATGAGCACAATCTAATACACGTGTATTTATTGTGCCTAGCAATACAGTTTTATAAGTGGGCTTAGCAAGGTCTTGATTGAACCTAGCAATCAGTTTCCCTCTGCTTGCTTTCTCCATGTAGCACAGCAAAAATCCCTGCCTTCTGATGGGAAGGTCTGAATTATTCATCAGGTGGTTAATGGCAGGTGATGAGATCTTTTCACACTACACCCTGTCAGTAGGTGTTTATTGCTCTGTTTCACCAGCAGGTCTGCTGTTACAGTGGGGCCAAAAGAACCCTGCATACAGGCATGACATGTATCAGTAGAGATGGCTCTTAAAAGACTCTCTTTTGCCTGGGAGGTCATCTAAAGGTTATTATGAACAAATTATTTCTTCATTTCCACTGACTGAGTAGATAGCCTTAATGATCTGTCACCTAGCAATAGGTTGCCTGTTCAAACATAAAGAATCGTATGCTGATGGCTTATAACTGGAATCAGTGCATTTTAGCTATTCTCTTGTCAAGCGTGTTTCCAAGATACATATAGTATTTACATATTCATGAGCCTTTGCAGACACTGATGCCGTGAGGGGGCTGTCTGATAATGTGATACAAGTTTGTACTGTGTCCTGGGGCACCTAAAGTCTATTAAGTGAATCGAATCTCTTCAGTTCTTTTCTTCCTGGGTGGTGTTCTTGGCCTAAAGGATGGGGTCTGCAATCAACACTTGAGTAAAATATCTTAGCTCTTTCCTATCCACCTACAACTTTTCCTCACTGGAAGTAAATTCCGTTTTATAGAACGGCTTTATGCTGAGCCAAATTACCTCTCAGACAACCAGAGCATCATTTTCTTATGCTACTGATGTTCTGAGATGCAGTTATGTTGTTTGGCTGAAGGCAATGGAAGGTGACCAACTCTAATAAAAGTACCTTATTTCAAATGTATTTTTCAACTCTACTTAGCTATGGATCTCTCACCTTGTTTCTGTTGTGCATAGGTGGAGTAAAAAAGAATCAGAAGTAATAACAATGGTGGGGTGTAGGATGTTAAGAGAAAAATGAAAAAGAGATGTAATGTTCCCCATTGAAACACAGAAAAGGAATGTGGATTTCTCTTGTTAATCTGAATCTTCATTGTCATGAGCATGTGTCTGCCACCATATTATCATTTTCAAGAGAGGTGATTTTAAAAGATGCCAGCTGACTGAAAGCAGAAGTAACAGTAAAACAGTAAAAGTGATGTGCATTGAGCTGTTTTCTGACTTTAAAAGAGGTAGGTAAAAATAGCTCATCTCCTGAAGATGGTATTTGTTTTTTGGCTGATTCATTTGGAAGAAGGGCTATTTCCTTATTTTTTTTTTTTTTTGAAGAAGAAGAGAAAAGTGGATACACCTCAGAACACAGGAAACTAACGAGAGGATAAATCCTTTTCCTGATTCCCCCATTCCTCAAAAGATGGAAAATATTAGAAATAAAAAAAATTCCTAATTTATTCTCCTTGCATGCTGGACTTCATTTGGGAATCGGGAGATGAGAAAATGCTGAATAGAAACCAATGCTGAGTACATTCTTTTGGTAAATACTGGTATTAATTCTGTAAAAAAATTGATTGGCAGCACAAAGAAATTACAAGATACAGCTTAATATGTGGTGTTGATAATAAGTCTAAGAACAAGCTGTCAGTGTTTGCAAGCACCAAACAGACAGGGAGAAGAATATGAATAGAGAAGCCATATAGGAGCAAGAAGTGCAATGGAAAATATGTGCAGTCTTGCCTGCCACCCAGAAAAAGCCAAACCCTTACACAAATGCACTCATACATGCTAAGAAAATTTCACATTTGCATATGCAAGAGGATTTTACATGGACAGGTTGATGTCTTGTCTGCCTTTGAAATGACAGTTTTACAGACTAAATTGAAAGTAAGATGTAATTTTGAGACTTGTACACTGTAGCTGATCAAAATAAGGAAAATACTTTTTCCAAAGGAAATATACTTCTAAAAATCTTTGGATTTTTTTGTTTTTCATTTAAAGACTGTTGCAGTTCAACTCAGTATTCAGCTCAGTACTGCAAAGCCTTTTTCTCACTCCCCCCAGGTGAGAAGAGGGAGAGAATTTGAAACAAAATAGAACTCATAGATTGAGATAAAAACTATTTACTTAGAAATGAAAATGGAAACAAACTTGTGATAATAACAATATCTGCAACGCAATTATTTGCCACCCACTGAATGGCACCTTTCAAATGACATGGTGCCTTACCACCTGCCAGCCATCACCCAAACAAGGCCACAAACCACACAGTGGTTCTATTTTCTACTTACAGATGTATCAAATTGAAAGGTGACTCTAGGATGATATCTTGATAAAGTTGACACAGGTTTTCACACTTGGAAAAGGGTGTAGGTGATGTCAATTTAAATGCTTATTATTATCTTTATAACTAAAGTGAATGCTGGAACAAGGAATATCTTAGTTTGTAGAAATAAATTTAAAAAAGGAACCTTAAATAGGTGGCTGAAATCATACTTTCAAGTAGCCTAATAACTTTCATTCTAATATACCTGATATACCAGTTGGTATTCCAAAAGAGTAAAAAAGAAAAGTAGTACAGTAAGCTTGATATTTATGACAGCAACAGATAGTGATAATGTACATTTTAATTTACTGTACCAATCTAGAGGCATAAATTGAAGTCAAATTTGGCTTAACTTGTGACTTTTGCCCAATCACACTTTTTAAATTTTGTTAACCTGTGTCATCAACCTTTTTAATTCAGAGCACCACTGTTTTTTCTGTGTTTATTCTTAAATCAAAAGTAAACAAAGTTCTGGGTGTTCTTTGTTCTGCTTGTAAAATCTTTTTACCTGTTGTAAAGAATTTGAATCCATTTTTCTATGGAGCATAGCTATTGTAGTATGAAGGATCACGTAAAAAGGTGTTATCAGTTTATTCAGTAATAAGGTGCTGTGTGTAGTTGCTTGATGTTTGACAGGGTATGAGTGCAAAGGAAAAAGAAATTTCTTAAGTCATCTTTCAACTCTGAAACTGTTGCAGACTAGATGGTATCTGGGCTTGATTCCATACACTTCAATTTCTGTTGAAAATATGATGTGCTTTCACTCCATGTTGAGGTGATGATTTATGCAAAGCTTTCCATGGTTATCTTGAGCTCAAACAGCTCTAGCAGAATTTAGTCACATTCTCTGTAGATAGAGGATAATGTTCAAAAGACTGTTATAAAAGTACAAGGTGTCAAAGTAGTTACTTATTTATTTATTTATTTATTTATTTATTCATTTAAAATAAGAGAAATAGAAGTCAAATAGTGAATATCTTCAGTGATGTGAACTGTTCAGTATTCAATTTGACTAGTAAAACTCTCTGCTTTCTCAGTAAAGCGCCTTTTCACTTTTATATTTTTAATATTCCAGTTTTTATCTTATAAACTAGTATGTGTCTTTTATGTTACTGGATTAAAAACAGATTAAATGAAGATTTTATGAATATATCAGGCCTTTTCAATGCAGCTTTGATCTGTTTTGAAGCCTGGAATAGATGAAATGTCCATGCAGTGTAATGCAATGAGAACATGGAAGTTTCTATTAGAGTCTTTGAGAGTTTCTTAAAGAAATGATGCCTGGCAAGAGCTACACATTATGGAAGAATTGCTAATTTTGAAATTAGCTCAGTCAGACCTGCTTAAAGAAGTTTATAGGCGGAGAAAGTGATCTCAAAATCACCTGAAATGAAGCCTGCAGTGGAGATACAGTAGGAAGGCTGATGGGGGAATATGTTAGTTCTACCTGCTTTAATCCATTTGTTACCAGGAGGGAATTTAAATCATGCAGATTAATGAAGCATTTGAGTCAGATATATACTGATGAACTTGCTCCTGCTTCCTTACCCTTTGTTGCTACGGAACCAGAGAGATGTGAAATTACTGAAGAACCTATGCCCTGCTCACAGCTCCTGAGATAGTCAATTTGAAAATAAAATGGGACATTTAGGAAATGAGGTCCCAGTTTTCTGACCATATGCAGTGCATGAGAGGCAGCCTTTTCTGATGTGTACTTTGCTAATGTGTGTGACACAGGTACATTAAGTAAACTGTTGAGTATGACAGACCGTATGGAGTATGGCAGACCGTATGGAGTGAAAGCTTTCTCCTCCATACTGTCTGACTAATGAGATGTTATGTAGGGAAATTTTCAGGTACTTTCACCTCCCGTTCTACAGTCAGGACATATCCCAGATCTTTCACTGCAGCTATTTCAGATAGCAGAAACAGGAAAAGAATGAACACCAAAGCTATTTTACTTGAGCATATGTGATCCTAAAACCCAGATCTCGAGTGAACATTCAGAATGAGTGTCATTTAAAATCAACTTTGTAAAAGACTGTCAGATTTTCTTTCTTCTGCCTTTTCTTCTACAATAAGGAGATGCAGAACAGCCTCACGTCTATGCCACCCACAGAAGGGCTTTGGGGCTATCATGGGAGGAGTATAGTTTCCTAATTCTTGGCCACTAGGTAATGAGTGTCTTAGCAAAAACATCATTAAACAAGGAATAATGCTTGAAAATAAATGGACAAATTTATCAGATATGGGTAAGGGTCAGGGCATAGTAAGAAGAGAAATGTTTTACTGCAGATGAAACTTCTAAGGACTGTGTATCTAATTATGTTCATATTCCAAGTTACAGAAACATAAAGAAATGATGTCTGTCTTACTGACTTTGTAAGGTGCAATGCGTTCTTGTTTTCCTGTTGACTAATGTGGAAAATGTAACGTGTGCTTAGTGTCAGGATATCCTAGTCTTAAACACTGACTAACTGAATGAGTCTGCCCCTGTTCTGCTTTTACAAAGTACTGAATTTTACCAGAACTTGCCTATTAACTGGAAAACAGAAAGCATAAAAACACACATTTTAATTTGCTCTTTGAAACTTTTGAGCAGAATTTCTATGTTACTTTACCTTGATTGGTATTTCATTGTTACAGGGGTGGTAAATAATTTCTCTCTCTCTCTCTCTCCCTTTCTCTGTTTTTTTTGTTTGTTTGTTTTTCTGGTTTTTTTTTTGTTTTTTTTTTTTTTGTTGTTGTTTTTTGTTTTTTTTTTGGTTGTTGTTTTTTCTTTTCCAATAGTCCTTTTACAGTTTAATTGATTAAATGCTGTTAGGGAATCCTTTTAATGCCTTCTGTTTCTGATAGAAAGTAATGGTGGAATAGAAAGAAAAATAGAAAAAATACATCTAGGATTTTCCTTTTATAGATGTCCATACACTAGAGACAACATCTTGTAGACAAGTTGTGCAGTGTGCTCAAATGGAACACTGGACAGTAGTGTCTGCTGTTAGGAATATTACAGACAGGATGGAATTCCTAGAAAAACCTTCTGTGTCCTTTGGAATAATCTGTGTAATGAAGACCCCAGAACCTTTTCAGTTCATCAAGGCCCCAAACTGATCTAGTCTGGGTGTTAAAGTCAGGAGTTCTATATCACTGTTGCTGAGTCAACTAAAAGATGGGAGAAAACATATTTTTTCCTTGTAAATAGACCTTCATGTATTCTGTGAGCTAGGTACCCAACAGAGTTGAATTTCACACAGCAGATGCACCAAAAACTAGTGACGCTAAGGCAGAAAAACGAGCTTGATTGTGGAAAGGACTTTGAAACAAGGGATCTCATATCTGTTTTAATTAGTTTCCTGAGGTAGAGGCTCTGATGGTAGAAAAATGAAGAAAATAGAAAAATGATCAGAAGAAGAGAAAGCTGAGGTTGCTCCCATTTCTCAATCTGCCAAGAGATGAAAATCCAGTTTTTGGGCAAAAAGTTAAATGTGTCCTCTTCTGTATGCCTCCCCCACAGTGGCAGAAGACAGGAAGTAGAAGACGAGATTAAAATATACATTAGGTGTAAAGGAGAAGAAATTTTTGAAGGGATACTCATTTGACAACTGTGATTGACAGACAAGAATGGTTAATAAGACTGGGAAATGTATGCTGTCTTCCGGTAATGATCTCAGCAGAGAGATGGGAAAAAAACTCTTTAAAACGCAGCCTAGGTCCTCAACCTAATAATGAGAGTGTATGAAAAAGATTAGATTTCAGCTAAGCTGCATTTAAAGGGTTATTACTAATTTAAAACTCCTTTTCTTCATTATTGTCCTCAGCAATCTATTTTCTGACAACTGTGCACACCACCTCCTGCTCTGGAAACTTACAAGCATGATAGGGCCCTATGGTAACCAGTTGGGAAAATTACCTGTCTGAAAAAAGAAACAGTATTCCCTTTATTTCACCCTTCACCACAGTAGTAGCAAAGGGTACAGAATTTTGGGATTAATGGGACATGGAAATCAGGGACAACTGGTTTTACGTGGCAGCAAGGTCAGCAAGGTAACAAGAATTATAAAGATATTTAAGTGGCATTCCTTCATCATGAATATCTGTACATTCATATTTCAGTGGCAAAAAATTTTTGATGTGCATATTCCACTGTTTTATCTCTGCCTGTAGCAGTAAGAGTAATGTATAATATAGATTCTTTTTCTAGTCAGATAAATGTATACAGACTTTTTGGTCAGGGGCTCAGTTTTCACTCTGTGATTTTGTTAGTTAATTTGTCCTCTATTTTTCTCGGATACACCAAGCCTTTACAAACTTTTCTTGTTTAAGCTCAGTACACAATGCACTTGTCCTATCTTTTTACTTACTAATCCCTGAATACTTTAAATCTTTTTAGAATATAACTTCTGTAACAACTTCTGTCACCATCTAGTTGCTGTTATGTTTCTATGTAGAGCTAATAAGTCTTCAGTGAAGAGGCTCTGTTCCTCCAGATTTTCATCTTTAACAGCTATAGCATTTGCAGCCTGAATTTCATCAAGGCAGGGTATTTTTAATTGAACTGACAAAAACATTTTTTAAATCTGAATTAAATTCTGATAACTGAGAAACAATAATAGTGATATTCTTGGGATCTAGACTATATTCATCATGCTTCTTTTGAGAATGGCATTAAATAACTTACACATAGCTCTCATCTGATGCTGGCCTTTCTTAAGAGTTTTTTGAAAGTAGACATTTTCTTACAAGCTTGCACTACACCTGAATCCCTTTTTCATTTATACAGAAAGCTTCCAGCTTTGGTGTGCAGCAGGAACGAGATAGCTTTCAACTAGAGCTGTGTGAGAGAGCCACTCTTTCAGAGATACAAGCAGAACTTTATTCTGTACTTACTATTAAGAATGTAAAGGTATGTCAAGATGTTTACATCTAATAGTGAGACAATGTATCCAAATCTTTATAATTTTCTATTTGCATTTACTGGCTTGATTTGATGCTACTGATCAGATTTCATTAAAGTAGTAAAGTAAGTCTTTGGACTCTTTGAGCAACACACACTTATATGTTTTAGAAATTGTTGGATAGGTGAAATTTCAATCATGCTGACAGTATCCTACAGCTACCAGTCTCAAGAGAGCTCCATTCTGGGCTGGAAAGCTTCTTCTCCTTTAATTTTATTATTTCTATGACTTCCTGTCAAATTCTGACATTTTTCTTCCAGGCAACTTTCTGTCTGATCCTTTATGATGGTCTTGGTTAACTGTCTGAAACAGATAATGAATTTTAGGTTTATACCTCACTGTAGTTTCGTTAATCCCCTCCCCTAAATATCCCTATTTCTGTTTGATTGACTTTTAAGGAAGTATACATCTAGTACCCTGTCTTCTAATTATCTTATTCAAAATACATACTCAGATTTATGTCACAAAATCTTATACTCCTACACACTCACTTAGTCTAATGGATCATCATCTGAATCTGTTTGAATAAAGGGCAGCTGAATAGTAGGTTTCCTTTAAACTGGAACTTACTGCTTGCAGGATCAGAGGGAAATATGATTCAAATTCTGAGGCATTCTGTTCAGTTTCCAGAAAGCTTTAACTTCTGTATAGCTTTCCACTATTTAAAGAACCTTCGTTTTTTACAGTTTAGTTTTATCTGGATATCTTTTTTGTGGTTTTTTCCTCCAGGCCCCCCAAAATACATGAAATATGTCCTTTTTTATTCTGTTCAAGAAGTACAGAGCAGGAAAAACTTTCTGTTGTATAAGGCATTTGCTGGAAGTAAATTATTTATATGTGGTGGACTCTACTGCCTAAGAATTGGCTGTAGATTTGGCTTGAGGCAGCCTTCCTTCAAGGCAGTCCAAAGCCATTAGTTCCGTATGAGGCAACATTATTGCACTGCTAGAAATGAGTGGAAGATTATCCCACTTTTAGGGAGTGGAGCTGCTCACATGGGCTGAAAATGTGTGATTTTTTAATTTGACCTTTCATATTCCATGACATATTCTTTGATGTCCAAACAATATATGATTGAAATATTCTTAAGGTGAGTTAACTTCCAGTATGCCTTTTCTTACAGAGACACCCAGGGCAGAGTTAATATTCCAAGGCACATGTTCAAAAATTTTTAAATTTTGACTGAAGTGTAAGTATGGATACATGTCAGCCACATGGAAATGTTGGTGGAAATTGTCCTTTCTAATAGAAGAAAGCATTTCTTGTCCATCTCTTTTACAGCTTTCAAGTAGCCAAAGGGATTTTTCTGCTATGGTAGTAGATCAAGCAGAACTGCCATCAGAATTTTTTTTTTTTTTTTTTGTAGAATGAGGGGAGAGAATGTGAAGCAGGAAAATAAGGCTGTTGCAACTCTGTTTTATTAGACTAAGCATGCCATCAAGTAACCATTATAACATGGAGACTTAAACATGGATTTTGTTAGCTGGGGATAAAGAAAACTGTTAATTTTATGTCTCAGCATAAGACATGCCTGATTTTGTTTTGGTTGTTTTTGCAAAATGACTACTGGAGATATTAGTATTGGCTAACAAGCAAAATTTGAATTTGAACCTATTAATTTTACGCACTTTGGCCACAACAATCACAGGCAACACGACATGCTTGATGCAGAGTGACTATAACACTACAGAAAAACTTGGACCTGGGTGTGTTGGTCAACTCAGCTGAACATGAGCCAGCAGTGTGCCCATTTGGCCAAGAAGACCAATGGCATCCTGGCTTGTATCAGAAATTGTGTTGTCAGTGTCTCGCTCCAATTTATAGGAGGGAGATGAGGTTCTTTTAATATCTGTATACCGGTGTGAGATTAAGAAACAACGGTTCATATGCTGTTGCATCCAGTTTATTACCAAACCTAATCAGGGAGACGGGGAAGGGAAGGAGGGCGATAGAAAAGATGGAAAAGAAGCAGGACTTGAGTAAAGCGGGGATAGTCACCAGCAGGATCCAGCAGCGGTCCCGTTGCACGGTGTTTGAAGGTCCCAGGCAGAAGACGGGGAGCAGCAGTGTGGCCGGCCTTGGGCAGCACGCAGGTAGACGAGGAAGTCGAGGAGCCAAGTCTTGAAGCAGCAACAGTGGTCATGCAGCAGGCTCAGGAGAGTTCAACAGTATGCAGGAATCACCTCAATCTTCAGGAATCCCTCTTCTTCTTCATGAGGAGTCTGCTGCCAGAAACCTCCGTTCTTCGTGAGGAATCTGTTGTCAGAAACCTATCCTCATGGTTTTCAGTTCCTCTTTTATCCTCCTTGTTCTCCTGCCTACATGACAAGGATGGGCCTTGAGCAAGAGTCACTGAGTACCCCCTGAGATGGCCATCATCCTGAGATAAGTCCACACAAAGGAGCACTTCACAGCTATTTAGCTGCAGCTCATCTCGCTCTCGTTGCCCCTGGCCTTGCCCATCTCCATCCGCCCAGACAAAGGATCTCACAACCTTTGCCCAGGACTTGACTGGACTTGTTCATCTGTGTCCTTCAGACAAAGGATTTCACAATCCTTGCTCGGGACTTGAACAAGTCCGTCTGTGTCCCCAGCAAGCTTTGAGACACAGACGTTAACAGAATAATATCTTACAGCCAGCAAGAGCTGGGAGGTGTCCATCCCCCTTTACTCTGCTATGGTGAGGCTGCACCTAGCACACTCTGTTCAGTTTTGGGTCCTTTACTACAGTAAGATAGCAAGGTCCAAGAGAGTGTCCAGAGAAGGACAATGAAGCTTGTGAGAAATCCTTTGAGGAGCAGCTGAGGGAGTTGAGATTGTTTTGTCTGGAGAAGAGGAGGCTCAGGGGTGGCCTTATCACTCACTACAGCTACCAGAAAGAAGGTTGTGGTGAAGTGGGTGTTGGCTTCTTCTTCCAGGTAACTAGTGATAGGACTAGAGGGAGTGGTCTCAAGTTGCATCAGGGGAAATTCAGGTTGGATATTAGGAAAAACTTCTTATCCAAAAGAGTGGTAAAGTGCTGGAATGGGAGGTGGTAGAATCACCATCTCTGTAGATGTTCAAGAAACGTTTAGATCTTGTTCTGAGGGGCATGGTTTAGTGGACAACATTGATGGTAGGTGAATGGTTGGACTAGACTGTCTTAAAGATCTTTTCCAACCTTGTTGATTCTATGATTCCACTTTTCCTTTATTTTTCTACTTTTTTTTTTTTTTTTTTTTTCCTGGAAAATCTTACCAGTATGTAAGTGAGCTTTTATCTATGAGAAATACCAAGAGGGGAATATATCCAAAATCCAATTATTAGGATTTATTTACCTTGGCTAAATTTGTATTAGTTTTGTGTGCTTAAGATCACATGCATGTCCTTCCTATTATAGCATACTTGAAACAAGCACTGAGACAAAATCTTTTTTATTCCTTCAGTATGCTAGCACTGTGTGAGCTAATTTAGCTGACTCCACATAACTTAGATTCTGTCGTCTTGCAGAATTTGTTCAAAAATGGAGATAGGGATTAATCACAAGTTGTTATCCATTATTTTAATTTTCTTTTTGTTTTAAAAAATGGTACTTGGTGTGACTAATGACTTGTACAGCTCATCCTCACTGCCTATCAGAAATAAGTAACACTCGCCAAACTGATAACTGGAAGAATGTTTGTTATCTTAAAACCTGTGTTCTGATGTCCAAATAAATTTGGTGAAACATGCTTTTTAAGAATACTTTTGATGTCACCTTTCTAATGGACATGATTCTTTTCTTGCTTGATGGAAATCGTGCAACACTCTGTAGTGATAAACTATGATTTAACTTCATAGTGGTGAATTAATGAGTAGGATCAATATCTTAAGTAAATGAGTTTGGTGTGCACTTATGGATGCTGCTAACAAATGGTCCATAATAAGCTGGAAACTGTTTCTGAATTAAAATAACCTATATCTTGAAGACATATATTGTTCTTTTATTCTTTTGAAAAGTGATATGTATTTTAATGAGATAAAATAGTCCAATAAAATCAGCAGTGCATCTGCTCCATCCAGAGTAGTGTTTTGAGTCAAACATTAAATTGTGCAGGCACTCTTGTAAGCAGTATTTCTGTGTCTAAACATCGTTAGGATTTGATACAGGGTTAGATGTTTGCAAGTGGATTATTTTGTATTTGCACTGAACTATTCTTTAGCCAGTGATCATTCTGATGCCAAACAGTTGGGTTTAGCTTTCAAAAGTATTTCCAATTCATCAGGAATGATTTTAACCAGAAGTTGAACACATTTGAGATACACATTTTTTCCTTACTTTTAAACATGTTTATGACATTTTATAGAAACTTATCTGAAGTATTGCTTAGCTGAATTTTCTTGTTCTCTTACCAACTTTTGTAATCATAGGCTTTCTTGGAGGTATAGTTAAGGCACCATTAATTCAGAAAGGTATGGCTTGTATTTGAACTATCCCTCTGATAGAGGGGTATAGTTGGGTAGACTGAGTCTGTCCCAAATTTTCTGTTTCTGTCTGTTGATATCTGTCTTGATTCTAACTACATCTCAAAGCCAACCTGTTACTGTAGTTCTCTGCAGGTTATCCAGAAAAGTGTACTGCTCCCAGTGCTGGAATAAAAGTTTGTGCAAACTGATGACATTTCAAATTATTTTTCACTAGAAAAAGTTATGTTAGTAAGACAATGGTACTGATTTGCTTTAATTGTATTTTGATCTTTATAACTACAACCAGATGCCAACAAATCTGAATGTCTGAATTATGTAAGCGTGATTTGTAAAATGGATCATATGTTGTTAGGGGCAAAGGTTTTCATTTGCATTTTGGTGTTGTGGACTGAAATTTCTCTTTGTTTTTGAAATAGCTAAATTTTCTCCAAACTAGAGAATATTAACAAAACTGGGACACTTTCAGTGACCTACATTCATGCTGATTACCTTTTTCATTATTGTTTGCCCTTAACCAAAGGAAATAAAACAAATGTCAGCAGTAATGAAAAATGAAAGTAGGTCAGTCTAAAAGCCTCCTGCATCAATTATATCATTATATTCATTTAGGAAAATATTTGGCTGTGTATGGGAAGCCTTTAATGGTAGCTCAAAGAGAGATGAATGGATGTAATACTTTCTTACTGCAATTGGATGTTTAACTTATACAAATAAATTTAAGGTATGTTCAATAGGTTTGCACTACTTAAGGAATACATTCTGGTAGTAGATCACATACTTGGTAGATACGAGGCTCCAGTTTTAACATCTTGCACGTGCCCTTTCTGTGACTGTCATTTCTGTGTGTTTGTAAATCAGGGATTGAAATAAATGAGTTAAGATTGCAATTTGAATGTAACATGTAATATCACTTTATTCTTGGACCTCAAAGGAATTATTGTCAGTGGCTTCTCAGCAAACATGTTCATTTTTGATTCTACTTCTATTTGAGAGTTTGTCTATCTATGTCATTGACGCCTAGAAAAGATTTTTTCATCTCTTTTTGCTTCTGTTGATTGCTATAAAATTTACTGTAAATTACACCGATGTAAACGTTGATTGTTTTATTTGCATGCTTTCAGAACTCCATTTTTAAATATTTCTGTATCAAGACTGAAAGGGAAATATGAAGCCTTGCAGAAAGTATTTTCTCTGAGAAAATAAATGAATACAGAAGTTGAGAAAGATGTTACTTTCTGTGTTTCTGGTTAGGATGGTATTATGAAGTTAACTTTTTACATACCAGCCCATATGGAGCAGTGTTTTGCGTTTGTTCTTAAAGCTATGTTAGTAACTCATCAGTCTTTGGGCTACTGCTGAACAGTACTTGCACACTGTCATGGCTTTTTCTCCTCAACGCACAAAGGCCAGTAGTCTGGAAGGGCAAGATGCTGGGAGGGGACACAACCAGAAGAGCTGACCCAAGCCAGCTAAAAGGTTATCCCACACCATGTAACATAATGCTCAGCAATAAAATCTCAAATAGGAGGAAGCAGAGATGTTAGAGTTATGGCATTTTTTCTTCTTCAGTAACTGCTACATGTGTTCAGGCCCTGCTCTCCAGGGAATATCATCTGCCTACTCACAGGAAGTGATTATGAATTGCTCTTTGCTTTTATATGCAGATTTTGATTATCAAACTACCTTCATCTAGATCCGTGAGTTTTTTTACTTTCTGTTTTTCACTGCATCCCTGGTAGAAGAGAGAGTGCAAAAGACAAAGAGGGTGTTTGGCTGCAGGCAGGGGTCAATCCAATGCAGTCGTATTTGATGATTTTTTTGTTGTTGTTGATGAAAGTAAATTTTGTGAAAAGAATGTGATAAATGTTTATTTTAATGGTAATTCTTTAATATGTAATTCACAGAGGCAAGGGATGGAAAATATTGGATGTATATGTTGAATTGTTTGCAGTGATGCAGTGTCAGGATTGGCCTCTTTGAAGGGAGCTTGGGGCTATCCTGAATTATAAGCTTACAGTTTCAGCAGTCTGCAATGCTTTTGCCTCAGAGCATAGCTGAGACTGTCAGACAAGCTGGGGTAACCTCTGGGAAAGCATATTTAGGAAAGGTTAAAAAAATAAACAACAACAAAACAGAGAGAATACTGAAGAAAATATGAGGAAAACCAACCTGTAGATATTAAGGTGAGTAAAGAGGGAAAGGGGGGAGATATGCTAGGCAACAGAACAGGAGAGATCCATGATGAAGCAGGATGTCTGCCTGCAGCCCATGGGCACCATGCAGAGCAGATCTCCATGTACAGCCATAGAGGAGCCCACAGTGCAGCAGTGGATGAGGCCTGAAGGAAGATGCAGCAATGAAGATCCCATGCAAGAGTAGGCTCATGTCAGGAGTTCCTATAGGCTGTGGGGGCGTGTACAGGAGCAGGCACCTGAGTTCTTAGCTAAGCCTCAGGAGCATGTTAAATAAAGGGAAGGTGGAGAATGCCTCTAAGAAGATTTAGACAAAAAATAGAGGTCCTTTAAATCTTACACTACCATTCACGAAGAAAGATTAAACTAGATACACTAAACCTAAAACTGCCATTGTCAGCAAAACAAACAATGGAGTATAGTTCTAAATAACATAAAATGGAGAAATTAATAGTGTTACATTAATCGGTAGAGATTTTTCTTGGTAGTAAATGTCATAAGTAATTTTTATGTTGCTATGTGGTGGGTTTGGGCTAGCATAAATAGTGACTGAATTGGGACATGGATTCATGTATTATAATAGACTATAATTGCTGGCAAACACAAAACAAACATTAATGTTTAACAGACTCTGGAGATCATGAATTGTGCTGACTGTGTTTCATGAAGGCTTATTCAAAGGAATTGTATCATGCATTTACCTTTTCTGAAATACAGTAAATAAAATTTGTGGTTCATTATTTACAATCTCATGAAGAAGGTCTTTCTTTCATGATGGGGCTGTGTATTAGTTGCTGAAGGGATCATTTTTTCAAGCTCTTGTTTTTAATTTTTGTGATGTCTCTTCTTTTCCAGACATATGTTCATAAGACACTTTACTTCTGATTTTCTATTTTAAGCAGGGGAAGAGGAATGAAAATACAAGACAATCATTAGCTGTGCATTTTCACTAGCAGTGAACAAGAGCCTGCATGTTGCGCTCAAAACCATCTGCAACAGTGGAGGTAGCCCATTGTTACTATTGCCGCTGCTGAGACACACTGTCCACCACCTCACTGTGCTTACATCCACTTGCTGGTCTCCATAAACATTCAGAAAGCATTGACAAATGTTAAAGGGTGCAATTTTTTTTCTACATGCAGGAATTCAGTGGCACACTCTTGCTTCATCCACACTTCCATATCAAACACCATTTTGTTAGACTTCCTTTGCTGTCATAAAAAAAAAATGCAATAGAATTCTGTTGAGAGGGTTCAGCTTCAGCTGCCATACTACCTCTGACATCATGGGCCAACATAATAAAATAGGAGGCCTTAGCTTTGCAGCAGCTCTTTTAGCGGTTTTGCCTACACTTCTGGTAGAAGAACAATACAAATTCTAGTGTGAGTGTAATGAAGAATGATCTTTATCATCTAAAAAACTATTTCAGGTAAACTTGACTTGTGGTCTTGTTGCTTATAATGATACATTTCAGAGCTTCGTACTTTCATAGAACAGAAATATAATGCATATTGAATCAAACTGTTCAATTAGGAAAAGCAAAACCAATTTCGTCTTTTGGGAGAACATTCAAAGGATGGTGCATAGTCTGCTGCTGAACGAGAAACTTTACAGTTATCTCATTAATTCCATTAGTAGTCAGTCTTGATCTGTATCATCAAGACAGAAAATTTTAGGTTTCTGGAGCTGTGAGTTTTTCTAGTCTTTGTGCATTACTTTCTGAGTCTGCATACAAAGATACTTTTAAGTATTTTTTTTCTTCTCATAAATACTCCAGATAAATATATTACATGGTGGAACTTCAGACTGCACAGTGAGCCAACTTCATCACAGAAGCCATTTAAGAGAGAAGGAGAAAGTTTTCCTATGCAGCTAATAAAATAGAAGATCAGATAAACTTCACAGAATCACAGAATTGTAGGGGTTGGAAGGGACCTCCTGAGATCATCAAGTCCAACCCCCCTGCCAAAGCAGGTTCCCTACACCAGGTAGCACAGGTAGGCATCCAGGCAGGTCTTGAATATCTCCAGAGAAGGAGACTCCACCACCTCCCTGGGCAGCCTGTTCCAGTGCTCCATCACCCTCACTGTAAAGAAGTTCCTTCACACATTTGTGCGGAACTTCCTATGCTGCAGTTTCCGGCCGTTTCCCCTTGTCCTGTCTCCACTCACCACTGAAAAGAGTCCATCCTCGCCACTCTGCCCCCCACACCTCAGATATTTATAGACCTGGATCAGGTCCCCTCTCAGTCTTCTTTTCTCAAGGCTGAACAGACCCAGTTCACTCAGCCTTTCTTCGTAGGGGAGATGCTCCAGGCCCTTCACCATCTTTGCGGCCCTCCGCTGGACTCTTTCCAAGAGATCCCTGTCTTTTTTGTACTGGGGAGCCCAGAACTGGACGCAGTACTCCAGATGAGGCCTTAGCAGGGCAGAGTAGAGGGGGAGGATCACCTCCCTCGACCTGCTGGCCATGCTCTTTTTAATGCATCCCAGGATGCCATTGGTCCTCTTGGCCACAAGGGCACACTGCTGGCTCATGGCCAACCAGTCACCCACCAGGACACCCAGGTTCCTCTCTGCATAGCTCCCCTCCAGCAGCTCATCCCCCAACCTGTACTGGTGTATGCAATTATTCCTCCCCAGACGCAAGACTCTACACTTGCTTTTTGTTGAACCTCATCCGGTTTTTTTCTGCCCAGCTCTCCAGCCTGTCCAGGTCTCGCTGAATGGCAGCGCAGCCTTCAGGCGTGTCAGCCAATCCTTCCAACTTTGTATCATCAGCAAACCTGTTGAGGGTGGCCACTGTCCCCTTATCAAGGTCATTGACGAAGATGTTGAACAGGACTGGACCCAGAACCGACCCCTGAGGAACACCGCTGGTTACAGGTCTCCAGCCAGTCTCTGCACCGCCAACAACGACCCTCTGTGCTCTGCCAGTCAGCCAGTTCTCAACCCACCTCACTGTCCACTCATCTATCCCACACTTCCTCAGCTTTGTTATAAGGATGTCATGGGGGACAGTATCAAAAGCCTTGCTGAAATCATGGTAGACTACATCCACTGCTCTCCCCCCATCCACCCAGCCAGACACAACATCATAGAAGGCTACCAGGTTGGTCAAGCGCGACTTTCCCCTGGTGAATCCATGCTGACTACTCTTGATAACCTCCTTTTCTTCCAGTTGTCTGGAGATGACATCCAGCACCAGCTGTTCCATCACCTTTCCAGGGACAGAGGTGAGGCTGACTGGCCTATAATTGCCTGGGTCTTCCTTCTTGCCCTTTTTGAAGACCGGAGTGACATTGGCTATCCTCCAGTCTTCAGGCACCTCCCCTGTCCTCCAAGACCTCTCAAAGATGACAGAAAGCGGTTCAGCAATCACCTCTGCCAGCTCCCTCAGCACCTGTAGATGCATCCCATCGGGTCCCATGGGTTTGTAAACACTGGTGTTGCCTAGGCGCACTTGGACCACCTCTTCCCTGACTGAAGGGAGGTCTTCCATTCCCCAGACCCTCTCACTAACCTCCAAGGTCTTGGATTCCCGAGGGGGAGCTTTTTCACTGAAGACATAAGCAAAGAAGGCATTCAGTATCTCCGCCTTCTCAGCATCCCCCATTACCAGAATACCCCCGTCACTTAGCAGGCGAGCCACATTCTCCCTAGTCTTCCTTTTACTGTTAATGTACTTAAAAAAAGCCTTTTTTATTATCCTTTATCCCCTTTGCCAGATTTAATTCCAGGCGGGCTTTAGCCTTCCTTGTCGCATCCCTGCAGACCCTGACAACATACCTGTATTCCTCCCAAGTGGTCAGACTCTTTCTCCACATTTCATAGGCCTTCTTTCCTTTGAGTTTGCGCACGAGCTCCTTGCTCATCCACACAGGTCTCCTGCCACCCTTTCCTGATTTCTTCCTCACAGGGACGCACCGATCCTGAGCTTGGAAGAAGAGCTGCTTAAATGCCGACCAGCTCTCACAGGCCCCCTTACCGTCCAACAAATTGTTTGTTAACATATTTTATTCAGTGAATTAATGAGTAATTAATGCCCCAAAATTAGAGAAATTATGAACCATGAGGGGCACATATCCCAACCTTTTTCTAAAATGTGTTCACTAAATGTGAACAGTTAAAGACAGAGTCTTTAACAAGTCTTAAGGGTGAAGACTTAAGCGTAGTATCAAATAAAAGTTGTAACACTGATATTAAATGAATAAGTAATAGATGGCAGAATTTTGCCATGAGCTTAGAATAAGCAGACAGTTCAGAAAAGCACCATGTTGTTGACTAATCTTGATCAAACTATTTTGAAGAGAGATGAAGAAAATGGGAATCAAAGAAGGAGGACTAGTTTGTCAGTGAACTAATGTAGCCAGGCCACTAGGAATTGAGCTAACTAAAATAAATTTTAGAGGGATAGCTGCCTTCAGATCAGTGAATCAGATCTTATTCATTCCCTAAATGACCTGTATAAAGATATCAGTATTAACAAATTCTAGAAAACCCTTGTGCAAACCACGACATCTCTTATGGATCCTTCTAAGCCGATAATCTAGTCCATCTTCTTCATATTGTAGAGTCATAGAATCATGGAATTGTTGCCCTTCTTTGGACCTGCTCCAGCATCTCAATTTCCTTTCTGTGTTGAGGTGCCCAAAACTGAACACAGTACTCGAGGTGAGGCCTCGCCAGTGCCAAGTACAAAGGCAGAATATCTTCCCTAGTCCTGCTCACCGCACCATTTGTGATAGAAACCAGAATGCCATTAGATTTCTCGGCCACCTGGGCACGATGCTGGCTCATATTCAGCTGACTGTCCATCAGTACACCAAGGTTCTTTTCTTCAGGCAGCTTTTCAGCCACTGCTCCGCTGGTCTGTAGGGTTGCTTATGACAAAAATGTCGGACCTGAATCTTGGTCCTATTGAAATTCATACAGTTAACCTTGGCCCGAGAATCCAGTCTATCCAGGTCCGTCTGTAGTGCCTTTCTCAGCTCTGGCAGGTCTGGCAGGTCAACACAGGTCGACTTGGTGTCACCTGCAGACTTACTGAGGGTGTGCTCAATCCACTCATCAAGATTATTGATAAAGATGTTAAATAGAGGTGGCCCCAGTACCGAGTCCTGGGGGACACCACTCATAACTGGCAACCAACTAGATTTAATTCCATTGACCCCTACTCTTTGGGCCTGGCCATCCAGCCAGTGTTTCACCCAGCTGAGATCTGGAGGTTTAGATAGGAAAATTTGAAACAAATTATAAAATTCACTTTGTCTTCAGAGGGGATTATTATTTCCATTCTGTGGCTTATTAACATGTTTGTTTTGAATTTGACTTACATCTTTGAACATCTGTTAGTAGGTAAGTTCTTAAAGTCTGAATAAGCAGGAGACACAGCAAATACAGGTATTTTATTTATGAGGAAGCAGGTTTATTAAACTTGCCTGAACCAATGGACATGAATAGACATTGGAACATGGTCTCTGTTAAACTCATATTTTCTAATGTAATTGACAGTCTGTTCATGAAAATCCTTTCTGCCTTATGAAAGTTTTAAATTGGTGAGTCTGACAAGAATGTCTGAACTGGGTTTTCTTTTAAAGTCTGAAAGGGATTTTAGTAATGGGTTATTGTTACCAACTTGTTTGGATTGGGTTGTCTGCAGCTCTGTAAGTATATATTACAGTCCACTCTCCAATGACTTTCATGTTGTAATATACTTTAAGATTTTAAATTTACTTTAAATTGTTTAACCTCTTCCTCTCTTCCCTTTTACTTTTTTTTTTTTTTTTTTTTTTTTTTTTTTTTTTTTTTTTCTTAATACCAAACCAAACCAAAACCAGAATTAGAGATTAGCAGAGCAGGGCAGCATTAGCTTTGGTCGGCTTCTTCTTGCATGATTGCAAAGAGATCTGATGACGTCTAATACACATGTTCTCCAAATAAAAAATATAAGTATTTTTTAATTTTAGTTATTGCTGCATTTTAGAATGTGGGATTACTGAAAATCTCATAGTCCTTTAAGTATTATGAATTTACTGTTTTAATTAAATTAATATAAATTACTATTTTATGTTATTGCTCCTCCTGTATTTTAGAGAATTTAATCAAAAGAAATTCAAGTTTCTTGGGTCTAATCACAAATCTCTGTCGACAGAATATTTGTTGGTATAGATATTAAACTTTGCCCTCATTATTAAGTTTCATCATCCACCTCAGTTTCTTCTTTCAGACTTACTTCTGAGTTTTCCCTTCCCTGTGCTTAATTTTCACTTTTCCTGTTGGATTACTTTCTGCACCCATACTTTTTTTCCTTGCCAATTTCTTATAGGTTTAATATAAAACTCAATAACATTTTCACACAACGTAAACTTTTAGACCTCTAGGGTTGGATGAATATCAACTAGTCCCAGCAAGAAATCATAGATTAGATGCTAACACAAGGCACTGAAAGAAATTTACAGAATGTAGGACCTGATGTGTATGCTGACTGTGGTAATTAGTGAAGAAGGAAATATTTCGCACCCCTCATCTAAAGTTGTACTGGCTTCTATAATGTTATGGTGGTTATATAGTGGCTGTTATTTGTTCTATGGAAGGTAAAGCTAGGGGACAGCATCAAGAACAAACATATGCCTGTACTGTTAACCAATCAAATGAATGAATATCATTGTTAGAAAGTCTTCATATGTGTCATATTATTCAAATTTCCTGTGCCAAAGAGTGCAAATTTCCCATCTGTGCGCTCTCTCTGTTTGGATCTTTAGCAGCTCAATTCTGATTTAAGTACAATTCTTGAAGATGCATGACTTCTCCAGTTCCACTGAAGCTTTAGAGGACTTGATCCAGTTGCATTAAAAACAGTTAGGAAAATGTCTGCAGCCTGATATACATCCACTCTTTCTGTAAAAATTTTTTAGGCCTTTTTGAACAGGTAAGGCTGAGGAATCACTTGTGTACTGCTTGATAACTGCCACATCCTGTGGTCTTCCTCTAGCACTAACATAGATGAGGCGTTTGTTAATTGCCCAATCTGATGATTATTTTTGAGTTTGAGTTTGTACCTCATGATTATTTCCATGTAAGCAATTTTCTGCTTTCTGTCAAGATGAGGACTGTTGTATAACTTGCTCTTTTTATTAGTCAAACTCTGTCTTGCAGTATTCTTTTAACTGAATTCAGCAGAAACTGTACAAACAGCAGAATATGTATCAGATTATTTGATGATACCAATTATATTCCTAGTCTTATTTGAGCTTCTTACATGTATAGGATTTGACTTAAAAGATTAACATGGTTTTACTGTGAAATTTCTTGACATAAAGAAATGCAAAGATGTATAAAACTGAAATGTAATACGAGTCACTCACTATGCTTGAAACTTTTTAGGGCCTTCAACATAATAGTGCTGGCACTAGTCAAAAAGTCAGGCAGTCCTGACTGCACCTGTGTAGCACTGTTTTACAGCTACTTGACTGTGAGGAGTTTCCTAATAAAAGCCAGAACTGTGAGTGAGCCTGGGTGTCTGTCTTTCTAGTTTATCAATCAAATCAGCTGTCTGCTGTATCAAAGAGGTGAAACTGCTCTTTCCTTCACTGATGTTACCTATTAAGAGTATGAAATATTTTGTGTGTACATGTATTTATTTTGTAATCCTGGTAGTTTTAATTCTTCAAACAGTTATTCATTTAGTTAAACTATTTTAAAGTAGTGGGCAGCTTTTTGTTACTTATGTGAAGTTTTTTCCAAATAATCCAGAGTAGCCATATAATTACTGCTGACCTGAATTATCGTTACAATTAATATGCATGTAACATATTACTTGAACCACCCACAGGTCAGAGAATGATTCACCTTCATATCTGCTCATTTCCTCTTGCACATCTGTGCTATAATAATCACGACTATTTAAAAAGATTTAAAATGACTTTGATGGAAAATGAAATGGGAAGAAAGCAATACAAAAGCTAGCAGCCATTCACCACACCTTTTTCCCAAACCCACTTAAAAATAGAGATAATTTGAAAGAATCTTTTATATCAGAGATGGGGCTCTGGCTGTATAAGATTACTTTTCAACAATATAAGGTGCGTAAGTTCCTTTTCATCGTGTGAAGAAAGTATGCCTGCTGGCAAATGAATCATATTATAAAAATTGATTGTATCCCAAAAGGGAAAAATGTTATTGAAGATCCAATGGCCTGGGATGATACACCATTGATCATTGTAAGAAATACTTCCAGAAACTGTTTTTAATCTTTCCACCAGAGCATTAGCAATTATTCTTTAGCTCATGGTGAGTAATGACTTGAGTTTCCCAGTTTCTCAATCGATAAAACATTTACCCTACTGCTACAAATGTGCTCTTCGCTTAGACAAGCAGAATTTTTCTTCCAATTACTCTTTTTTTAGTGTGACCTCATAAAATGTTTTTGAGCATATTTCAATCCTTTTTAAAAGAGAAGAAACAATACTGTTCCTCCCATGTACTTTTCCTCCCTTTCATCATTCTGTTTTGAAAAATAAGTCATTAAGCTTCCATAAGACTCAGACTTCTGTTGGATTGCGTATTGGACAGTTTGCTCATTTTCTTCGAAGTTTGAGGTAACAGGTACAACTAAATTGCCATTTATGTTTTCATATTGGAATTGAAAAATGATATAAAAAACATAAACAAAAACAAGAACAGCAATAACAAAAACAATCACAAAGCACAGTGTTTGCTGGCTAATGATAATTTTGTAGGCTATCGAATATATTGAGATATAAGATAGATACTCACATGCTTTTTTATGATTTGAAAGTTAACATTCAACTTTCTCTTCACCAAAGTTTGCATTTTCTCTCTCTATATATGAAACATACATACATATCTAATGTAAGAAATTAATAGCCATTATTTCATATTCTACATGCCCTCTGCTTGGAACAAGGTATATGTTACTTCATTTATTAGGAACTTCTACTCTTCTATTTGTACTGTGAATTCTGAGAAATTTAAAGGAGATAGTTACTTGTGTACTTCAGCAGATTTAACGGGAAGACAAAATTTCACAGCATAAACTTCCTTGAACAAGGATGTGAATAAAATGCAGGCTGTACTTAATGTGGGAGTTGGGCTTATTCTTGACCAGGGCAGACAGCAAGAGAAAACTTGAAGGAAGTTGTTAATGAAAGATAAAAATCTTTTAAAAGCGTACAGGCAATTCAGAACACAAGTCCAAATATTTGGCTTTGGTGGAAACAAGTAGATTTTATTGGCTTAATTGATTTACACCATCTGCAAATGCATCCTATGAAAAAACAATCATATCTACCATGTTTCTTGCAGAAAAGTAAACTACCCATTTGTATTCTTATGTGTAAGGGTAGAAAAATTATTACAAGAACTTAATAAAAAAGTTGGCTAAAATTCAGGGAAGGGTGACCTTAGAGAGTAGAAAAGTTAAACATCAAACTAACTTTATTTCACCTCTCTTAACTTCTCCTATGGTAAACAGGGAGAGGAACATATGATACAAGTGAGTATAGAAACCATACGTAGCTGCTGGAAATCAGTCAACCAACCAATTTAAAAATGTTCATTATTTAAATTACGTGCAATAAATCAATAATTCAATCATGCAAAACTACGTGAAGAAGCAGAAACTTCTCCATTTAGCACAAATAGTGCAGTATGTAGTTTTTGGTTAGTCTGCTGCATTATTTTTTATTAATAGTGAAAGTGAAGGGCTGGTACTTTACACTATAGTAATGATGTAATTTGTTAGAGCATGCAAGAAAATATTCAAGCTAGAAGCTAACCAGTCTAAAACACATCCCAAATATCCTTGTACTGAAGGTTGTTAGCATCTTATTAATCCTTTTCTATGAGATCCAAACTAAGATTTCATAGCCCAATTTCACTCTCCTTATATTGTACTTATATAACAAGGGGTAGGCTGACCAATTATAATAGCAACAGGGACCAAGGGCAGTATAAAGATGGGTTGTTTCACATTTTATACTGGAGCTTTGGGTGCTTGTCCTGCCATCTCTCCTGGGGCAAGAGGACAGGGCTGTTCATCCACTCGTTGTTCTTGGGATTACATCTGTCTGGGGAAGGGATCAATGTTTGCATACCTGCTCCTTTGATCAAGATGCTTGGATCTGAAGATGTTTCCTCTGGTTATTTTATTATCTACCTTCCTAATCTCAAATTCTAGGCTCCTAAACTAGTATTCAGATTAAGTTCAGGAATCTATTTTTAAAATGTAGTTTTGAATGCTAACATTCTCACTGTCAGAATGTTCATTTTTCTTATCAAACGTTTTATCAAAGAAATTTTGCTCAGTGTCTGTATTCTATTACTCTGACTTGCTGGGGGTTGTATGGAATGATAGAAGTCTTTTAATTCTTCTCTGAAGCTCCTGTGTATGCCATAGTTTCTACAAAAGTAGCAGTGAGGCTGAAGGTCTCAGATCCTCATGAGAAAATTGGACAAAAAATAACCAGAACCTTGTATTTTATTTTATTTTATTTATTTATCTACTTTTAATCAAGACAGAAATCAGCTATCTGCCGGTAGAAAATATAGGCATTCCTAGAAACAGGGAATCAAGTTTTCATTTCCATTTCCTTTATGTTTCGTGCTGTGGCAGTACTACATTATCTGAATTCACATCGTGTGGAGACTTTTAAGTCAAACTGCAAGAAGTAGTTTGGGAGAAATCTCATCTTGTGTGTGCTATCCAGAGTTTGGACATGACCATTCAGAGAAAGCTTCCTTTGAAAGCATATCAACTTTCATTGCCAAATCTTATCAATGGAAAATGTGACCTGCTGGGCTTTGGTCAAATGCTGCTTTGTAAAGGCATTTACTTCTACTTGTATCTTCTCATAATATGTAACTGTAAAGAGTATGTGTCAGCACTCTTCCCATACCTTGTCACCCTTAGAAATGAATATAGGTTTGGTAACTTCCAGAGGATCCTCAGAGTGACTGGAATGTACTGAGCCACCTATTTCCAAGGGAATCAACAGATAATGTTTGTAGAGAATCACAAAGTTCTATTCTTCTAGAGAGTAACTTGAAGTGTGACATCCTTGTGCTTCTTTGAAGGAGAAGTTGGCCTCTCATTTATCTGATGAAGCTGTGTGTGAAGATGTGCAATTAAGTAGTCAAATAGGTGTAAATTTGCAGCATAACTCAGGGTTTTTGAGAAAATACAATCTACACAATTTTCTTATTTAATGAAATTTATAAAGGCTTCAAGAGACAAAGTAAGGAGTACCTCACTACTATCCATGGATAATATGTAAGTATGTAGTATTTTATTCTGATTAATGTTCTTGCATCCATTCAGTTTTTGCTGCCGTGGTAAATGCTTTAATTCTACTAAAATCTGACTTCTACACTTACTAATATCTCAATTAGATATCTGGTATGCAGAGTTCAAATCAAATGTCCATCAGGTGTAGCAAGATGCGTCTACTAGTCTGGTTAATCATGTCAAGTAACACGATATTCAGAGACAAAGTTGTCATTGACAATTTCTACAGAGCCTAAGTCAGTATTATCTTTCCATTTGAATCTCAACGATAATTTAATTCAGTTTCTCTGTATTTCTTTTCAAAATTTCAACTTTCTGACTTTACAAATTTTAATGTTTAACACAGTGAGGAGCGCCAGTGGAAACAGTTAAGACAAAAATGGTCTAAAAAGGTCCAGACGCTGGCCTTTAGATGGCAGTGTGTACCTGTTGAACAGGAATTCTTATTGCCACAAAGTAAAATCTGTGAAGCAGAAACAATTTTCGAAGGTGGAACTGAGATGAGGTTCTATTGTCAAAATATAATGAGGTAGAGATCTCACCTGAGATCCCACCTTATCAGAATTTCATTGTTGGCTGTCTGCTTCCAACTAAAATTTAATAAACAAACAGGAGGATATGATGAAATTGGTATGCTTATATTTTTCTTTTAAGTTTGAGATTGTATATTGAAACTTTTTATTTGGATTTATGAGAGCAAGCCCAGACTGACAGTTACCTGTAATAATTTTCAGCTTCTCCTTGTTTTTGCATGTGACTTTACTACTAAATATTGAAAGAAGCATGTGATGCGATAATCAGATATCATGGACCAAATTACCTTCGAACCCACATGCAGTAAGAAAGAGAGATCCATACATGTACATAAGAGAGTACTCGTGCACTTAAAATCTGAACATAGTTTGATGCATGGCCTCTGCATCAAACTAAAGGGCAACAAGTGTTAATTTTTTGCATGTGTCTTTAAATTGTTGTGCCCATCACTTTCAATATATAGTGTATTTATATTATACATACATAAATATTGTAATCTGTTTTATTTATTATTCATTTTTATTATAAAGGTTTTTTGTTTTTCTAAGACCTGAAGATTCATTGCATGAATACATATTTCTATAAACCATTATTAAGGACAGAAAGGAGGTAAAATTTGCATGAAAATAAAATTATTCAGTGAACTTTGCTTCATATTTCATATGAAATATGAAAACACAGCCAAACAGTTTCTTTTAAAAAACTGTGGTAGTCCTTGTGTACTTGAGAGAACTTTCTCCTCTGTCTATAAGGACAATGATTCTCTGATGTAGGATTCTATGTGAGGAGATAAAATTTATTCCTAAATAATATCTGGCATCTATATTTCCCAGATAGGATTTTTTACTCCTGACTATCAAAGAATACTGTAAGACTTGTGTTTGTTTTCAAAAGCAATAATTTATTTAAATCAGTGAAAATCAGTAAAAATCCATGATTGTACAAATGGTTAGCAGTGATGCGCGTGCCTAATCTAAACTCACTAAAAATCAACAAATAATTTCAGTAGATACAGGCATATGTGACCTCACTTTTTCCCTTCAAATTTATCTTTGTTCACACAAAATATATCATTGTTACCTTCAAAAATTTCAAGATTTGCATCCTGTATAGTGTTAATATAGGGATTATGAATGCCACATTTGACATGTACAGAACAATCTGAGTGAGCCATCCAACATAAAATTTTATTCAACTGCAAAATTTTAAAATTACAGCATAAGAAAACATGTTGGTGAATACATCTCTTTAAAAATTGGTGTGACTCCCTGGAGATATATATATATATATATATGTTCCCTTCCAGTCTTTATTCACTAGGATAACAAGCTTCTTATTGGTTTCATTGGTGAAAGATTAGTCATTAGACTATTTAAAGATTTAACTTACTACTTTATTACTTGAATTTAGTGGAGCCTGAAATATTGTTAAGAACTTTTGGAATCAGGCCTTCTTTTAAGATTTATTCATAAAAGGGAATTTAGGAATGAAAAATTAAGAAGCCTCTATTTCAAACTCCAGTGAGCCACAATGTAATTTAGCAGAAACTCGAATTCCTAGCCCTTTAACCTCCTCAGAAATTTACTTCATCTCTGCCTATTCCTTTCTTTGTTATCTAAATCTCTGTCTTACGTATTTGTCTTTTACATAGATCTTTGACGCTGGAACTTCTTTATATTTTTTAATAAGGCTTAACATAATAATCTTCATCTTGATTGTGAAGAAGTACCAGTATAATAATAATGGCCTTGTCCCTATAGCTAGATATAGAAGCCCTGGGAGTCATGAAGTGTGCTCCTCAATTCTAGGAGGAGCAGATAAATGAGAACTAGTATGTGTGTTCATTTTTCTAGAATTAGGCCTCAGCTTGAGAACTGAGGTTTTTCCTCATAAGAGTATCTACTTTAGGTAAGGATCCAGATAGAACCAAGCTAAATGGAAGTAGGATAAGAAGGCAATTATCTGTAATTTTCTGGCAAAGTTAATTGCTAATCTTGTGAAACACTTTGTTTTTTGTTGTTGTTGTTGTTTTGTTTGTTTGTTTGTTTGTTGTTTTTTGGCAGTGTGATCCAAACAATGTCTGGAAGGCCACATTTGGAGTCTGGGATGTTTCCACCTGTCCTGCTGCTGTTCCTGGAGGTGTGGATTATCATCTCTAACTGTGGCTAAATGCAATGTTGCACAGTGCTCTTGCACTGCAGAAAGAATTTAGAGAAGGGCTGGGCTACTGTATTGAATATTTCATGCTCTTTGATTCTACTCTTCAGCACAGATGAGCTCCAGATAACTCCTGATGGAGTAGAACTCCAGAACATTATAGACCTAGATATAAGATCTCACTGTTTTCCAGGTATGTCCTGAGCAAGTGCATTTAGAATGGACATGTCCTTTGTTTTTCTAAGAACAGTCATGGCTAAGATCATATTTAACCAGGATCTCTATGGTGAAGTTGTTATGTCTGAGAAAATTATTGAGAGAACATCTGTGTTGCAAAATTGAAGCTCTTATCATATTCTAAATGATGCTACAGTAATGAGTCATATAATATAGAAATCAAAATTTATATTGCATAATCTCTGGGGGAGTCAGAAGAAACAGAAGGTGAATTTAAAATATATCTTTGGATTTCTTCTCAATTATACTGGATATCTTTTAATGTAAATGCTAGCAGTTCTGATTAGTGCAGAAACCATAACAGAAAAATTTAAAATTGATTTCAGGTGAGGAATTCAGTAGCCAAAAGTTTGGAGCTTGAACCTGAATTTGTTCATCTTGAAATGTCTACCTAACTTATGCTGAATAAAAACACAGACTGTACAATTGTCTATACCATTACATAGACACATCGTAACTTTTACAGATGTCCAGCTGTAGGCTTCTTTTAATTTTGTTGATTAAGAGTTTCTTGTCATTACCTAATGGTAATGGTATTTTTGAACGCAGAGATCTGAGTGACCTGAATCCTCTCCTTCAGTTTTAACAGCAGAATAATTTTTGCTGATTGCTTTGTGCAAGGGGTTGACTGAGCTGAATTCATACCTAATTGAAGTCAACCTGTTCCTATCTGTTTCTTTTCTTGCTCTTCTAGGCAATTATATCTGTAGAACTTGTGTTGTATTTCAGTGCCAACTCTTTAAGTAGAGATATTCTGCATAGTTCTGCATTAGTATTTCTGTTCAATATAGCAAGCATTTGATGTGAAAAATGTTTGTTTGCTACAGGTTCTAATGTTTTTTTTGTTTGGTTTTTTTTTTTTTTTTTTTTTTTTTTTTGCTAAACTCATGAACATAGAAGTGCTAAAGTTGTAGCATATTTAGGTACACTGGCTGCAAGATGAATGGAAACAAGCACCTCTCTGTCACTACATGATCATTTGAAAAACTTCCTGCTGATACAAATTCACTGCAATAAAGGACAAGAAGACAGCTACAAACGTTATGAAAATAGAGAGTCAAGGTGAAATACATGTATGTGTTTTTAAGAGATTTTCTCTGAAAAGAAAAAAAAATGCTTTCTGCTAGCATTGTACTGTATTTACACAGAAACTATTCAGGCACAAGTGTTTTCAAAGAAGTTGCAATTTCCTGTGAAATTTTTTACAAATCCTTTCTAGCAGCTGTAGACGGAAATCCAGCTACTCCTCCAGTGAATGACCTTCAGTGTTTGGATCCCAGTGAGTAAACAAACATTTACGCTACAGAGGAAGCCCTGCTGTGGCTATAACATTAACGTTACTGTGCATTACACTGCTCTATTAGTTTATTAGAAACGAATCCTTTTTCTGCCTGGGAATTATGACTTCAAAATCAAAGCATTTTTCTTAGACCCTGCTAACAAGTCAGAGCCTGATAGTGTCAGAAGTGCAGATTATTTTGTGTAAGGGTTGACAAGACATGACTTTTGTTTCTGAGTGCTTGTTTTCTTTTTACAGTGTTTGTTTTACCTTTCAGGGCACAAGTTTCCATAAATTCCCTATGTCTTAACTGCATAGAAGATATTTTTAAACATAGCTCTTACACTGGAGTGTACATTAAATATTTGTTCAGCTGATTAAAACAGTTCTACATTTATTTAATGTTTGAACAGTAAACAGTTTATTGAGGACTGAAATGTCTTCTTACACACACATGCGAACACTCAGGTCTCATTAGAAGGGCTCTTTGAAAAGGCATAGGGAAGGAGACTCGTACCTTAAAACCGTCTCAGATATAGTTCCCCTCTAATAGTCCGTGTCCTTCGTCACGCACTTTAGCATAGTGTCTAAACTAGAAAGAAAACGAAAAATCTCTAGAATATTCTGAAGAATAGTAAGATCATGCTTACTACTGATCTGATTTAGCTGTGCTTGGAGATTAGTAGTACAGGAAAAAAAAGTTTTCCCTTGTATACATATTTGTTGAAGTAGTGAAAATGCAAGAGCCTTCTTCACTGTTTTGTTTTGGCCAGATTTAAAATTCAATAGTTTAAAATTAAATTACAGTCTGAAATATAGTAGTTTTTTACACAGTAAGTAATAAATAGTACTATTTTTTTTCCATGTTTTCCAGTGTTTACTCAGAAATGCTATTTGATCCAAGTATTTGTGTTGAGACAATGCACAATAGGTATCTCACCCCTCTGGCCTGCTTCCAATCTTTGCAACAGTATCAGCCTTGAAAAGTGAGAAGAGTTCTTTCATCCTGTTCATTTCTAGAAGTAACAAAAATTCAGCAGATTGCATTAGATCCATTCCTCCAGCATCTTGTCATTGACACCGAGTCAGCTTCATGGCTTTTGTTGGATTGCATAGTTATAAGTGACTGAAATGTTGTTGATAATTTGCAGGTGCAGTAAAAACACTGACATTCCATGTGCTTGAATGCAAGCCACTTTTCCCACTTCTAACTGTATTGGCTCTGGGTTAACTTAACAGACGTACAAAGCAGCGCAGTTTCTCTTGTCACATAAATGAGTGGGCTGTGACTCCAGAAACATGAGGAATGCTCTTCGTTAGTACATACTTGTCATTGTTCAGAGATAAATCTTCAATGGAATTGCAAAGCATGGGGGTTAATTTCTTATTGCAGACTTCATTTCTAGAGTTGAGAGTATTATAACAAATTCCTGTCTGCTTGAGAGCAAGGTAACTGTTATTAGGTAACTGTTATTTGTTTGTTTGTTTGTTTTGAAAAATAGGAGACATGGAATAGGAAAGGAAAACCTGGATTAGGCATTATCTTCACATTGTTTAATACTAGTCACCTGTAAATGAGAGAATAGAGGTGTAGAACTACATGCAGATTGAAGCATATGACCTTAGCATTTGAAAGTAGAAGAACATATTGCTTCTGCTTTACAGTGCAACAGAGAAGGAAAATTGTTGCCTCATCCATATCCCAAAGCCGATGTAGAGGTGGAATCAATCTACCATTTCTACCAAATTATTATTATTATTATTATTATTATTATTATTATTATTTTGTTATTTTTGTTGTTATTGTTTTATTTTCCTTTTTCTTTTCCTTTTTCTTTTCCTTTTCCTTTTTCTTTTTCTTTTTCTTTTTCTTTTTCTTTTTCTTTTTCTTTTTCTTTTTCTTTTTCTTTTTCTTTTTCTTTTTCTTTTTCTTTTTCTTTTTCTTTTTCTTTTTCTTTTTCTTTTTCTTTTTCTTTTTCTTTTTCTTTTTCTTTTTCTTTTTCTTTTTCTTTTTCTTTTTCTTTTTCTTTCTCTTTTCCTTTTCCTTTTTCTTTTTCTTTTTCTTTTTCTTTTTCTTTTTCTTTTTCTTTTTCTTTTTCTTTTTCTTTTTCTTTTTCTTTTTCTTTTTCTTTTTCTTTTTCTTTTTCTTTTTCTTTTTCTTTTTCTTTTTCTTTTTCTTTTTCTTTTTCTTTTTTTCTTTTTCTGCATCAATTGGGTTTAGTTAAGGTCTGGCAAATGATGATACTATTAGAGAAATCTTTAAAAATCTCTTAATTAATTATGCTGAATCCTAAACAACTATGCTTCATGGCATACTTCAATAATAAAACAGTATAAAATGCAACAGATTTTATCTGTGTGTATGTGACTTTTTTGTTTGTTTGGCTGATTTTGTTCTTAACTAAAATAGTACAGAAGCAGTTTCTATAAGATCTGTGTGTGTTATCTGTCAACTTACTAGTGGATCTCATCACAGGAAAACTTTAGGGATTTTGCTGAACTCTCCTCTGAAGTATTCTAAAAGTTAGTTCGTGTCTAATAGCAGTAGATTTCATAGGTTTTTCTGGCATAATGAGTTGGACCAAATAGCAAATATGGATATAGGGAGGATAAACTTTGAAAGGAGAGGTGAAAAATATTCCTTAAAGAGTGACTTAACTAAATCTTCAAAAGTGTGATCAGAGGGATGCTTTCTACAAATACCTAAGTTACAATAAGCATTATTCTAATATTATAGTTAGTATTTGTATCGGCTTTGTAGCAATGCTCAATACATATTATAAGCTAACAGGTCAAGTGGTTCAAAGTCTTATTGCCTATGGTCAATTGCCACTATCACAGAATAATTTATGTTGAAGGGTACCTCTGGATGCCGTCTAACCTTTTGCTTGAAGCACATCTATGTAGAGCAGGTTACTCATGAGTTTTGCTCATCAAATATCCATATGAGTTTTTGCCGTCTCCAAGTGTAGAGTTTTTATGGCATTTTTGAACATATATTTGACTGTTCCTGTGCACACAAAAATATTGCTTACATGAAAATCTCCAGGTTTTTTATTATTATTATTATGCATCTTCTATTAACATCTCGTTATGCTGTGACTCAGTAGTTGCAGACAGAAATTAGATGCCTCCTCTTCCAAAGGCCAAATAAATCTGACTGTTGGGAGGCTCTCCTCTTACAACCTGTGTTTAAGTTTCCTTAGTAGCTGTACTTGTTTCTGGATGTCAGTGACAGTCTAGTATCAGGGGAGACCACAGTTAAGCAAAATAGGTATATATAGTGTCACAGGTGCTGAGGAGAGTGGAATCATCACTTCCATTATCATACTGGCTATGCTCTTGTTAATACAGCTGACAGTACTTTCTGTGGTTCTGCAGTTTAATTCTGAACTACCATCCATACAGAATTACTAAAATAACCTACATATCTCTCTGACACATAATGAAAGGGAAACAGTTCTGAAAACTGCCTGGAGCAAGGCAATGGCTGACAGTTTACCAGGAGTGTGTTGGTACCATCCACCTCTCTGCAGATGTTTTTGATGTAATAATAAAAAAAAAATTAAAAAAAAAAAAAATCATGCAGAATAGAAGATAGATACTAAAATAATTTCAGTTGGAAGGGACCTAACAAGACCATTGACTCCAACCATCAGAATACTTTGGTGTAACCCAAGATTAAAACATATCAATAACTTCAATAACTTGTTATGCGTGTCTCTTGAATAATACTGGGGCACTCTTGAATATGAGGCACCAACCATCTCTGTAGGCAGCCTGTTCCAGTGTTTTGTCACCCTCTTGGTAAACCTCTCTTAGCACAGCTTTGTGCTGCTCTGTGCAAGTTCTGTTGTCAGTGACCACGAGCAGAGCCTAGCACCTCTCTGCTTCTCACCTTCAGGGAGCTATAAAGAGCAGTGTGGTCACCTCTTGGTCTCCTATTCTCCACAGTGGACAGTCCAATTGTTTTCAACCCCTTCTCACAGGACACATCTCCAGTCCTGTTACCAGCTGTGTTGACCTCCTCTGAATGCTTGTAAGAACATTAACATCCTTTTATGTTGCAAAGCCAAGAACTGTACAAAATGTCATAGGCAAGTCTGCACTAATGCTAAATACTTTGGGAAAATCACATATTTTGACCATTTGACAATGGTGTGCTTAATCCTAAGGACTGCAAATTCTTTTATAAACTATACTAACAGGAAAATTAGGTGTTCTCAGACATATGTTTATCTGATACTCAGTTTTCAAAACCTCAGTTCAGATTTGGTTAGTCTTGTGGCCAATATACAAGGAATACAGAAGTTACATCCAGTATAGATGTGATTCTGATGGTTACAAGCAAAAAGAGAATGAGTGAAGGCAAGTGCTGACATGATGTCGTGCTGTGAATGGAAATCCTCATATTAAGAAGTCTGCAAATTTGAAATATTTGTGTTCTGGATCTTTTCTGAGTATGCCTACACAGTGTTTTAGTATTTTAAAGATCAGGATAAGAGTTTCAACTTTGGATCTATACGTATTAATATATTTTTATATATATAACATCACCAACTATACAATATCACCTTATATTTTCTATTTTCCTTTTGGATGGAAAAACTAGTAAAGAAATATATGTATAATCTTGGCTTTTTTGAAGAAAATTACTTGCATATATGATTTACAGGGGACAGAATTCATTTATCTCATCAATTCATGAGAAATATTTACCTTCTGGAAGATCTCAAATTTCTTAATGCATTTATAACATCACAAAATAGAGCAGCCAATTTATTTTTAATAGAAGAATGAAGAATTTAAACAACAATATTGCTGCTAGACATCACAATCATACATGCTTAAGAAAAAATTAATGTAGTTGTTGACTTAAATTTATTCCTCCAACAAAACAAAACAAAAGCAAAAGAAATCAACAGCAACATCAAAACAAAACCAAAAAAAAACAAACCTCAAAAAATCATGCCCAGTGAAACAAATAATTTCTAAGGCTGGAATATATTTGACTTCCTTTTAGTTATCAGCATATATATAGGATTTTTTTCATTAATCTAGTTTAATTTTTGTGTAAGCCTTTAAGTGGGAAAATATATAAATATATTAAAAATGCCAAATAAAGAAAAAAAAACCCACCCATCATCATCTGTTTAATAAAATGGAAAAAAGAAGGTTTGAATATTATCTTCCACTTGCACTTCCAGTTCAGTGAAATTAGTGGATGACAGGTTTCATACCTTGCCAGTCTCACGGCAGGCATCCCAATTTCTACTTCATTCACAGTGGGCCTAAGGGCAAGCCAATGTTTGCTGCAATTTTCTACAATAATAGCAAGACAATTTAGCAGTAATGGATAAGTAGGGAGAAAATTAAGCAGTTTTCTGAGATACAGAAATGAAGCCAGAAAATATTTGGCCTCATGTTAGACTTCAAATTCATAGTCAATTCATTAGTGTAATTTAGTCCTTGCATAAGGCTTTGAGTGATAAATTTACTAAAACATTTCAAATGCCAGCTATAAGAATAACTCACAAATTGGTGAGTAAAATTAAAAGACAATGTAAAATAAATACTTCATTTTCATCTCATACATGAAGATTTATAAAGGTCCTTGAAAAATGAGTATTTCCACTTATTACAAATGGGTAATATTAAATAAAAATGTTACAATATTGAAGTTTGTGAACCAAACATGTTATTTAGTCACAATATTTACCATGTCACAGGTAGTATCAAATTTAGTTTTGACTGGACTATTTAGGAATGGTCTGTAGGCAGATTGCTGTCCTTTTTCAAATGTAGAAAAGACTTTGGAAAACCTGCAGTATGACAGATTCTTCATTGGCTCAGATGCAACAGCTTGAATTAAATCTTGAATAATTGGTTTTGAATGGGTTCTTATACTGTATTCTAACCAAACCACAGACTCCAAAAAATCCATTTTGACCAATCAAAGTAGCAGTGCCAAACCGCTGAAGTCAACCCTTCTAGAAAGGTGAATTGAAAAGATAGATTAAAGGTCATTCAGATTACATAGATATATTGTCATTTAAAAATGTGTAAATATTATCCATTGTAATTATATCAAATTCTGTAAGAAAATACTTTGAGATTTATCTTGAACAATATGTATTCAGTAAGTATGAATATATGTTGCTTTATTGTGGACTTTCACCTGCTTTGATTCTCAAACTCTGAAGTACATGTGACATGTACATGTCAGAGTACTACAGACATAACGTAATTGACCAAATTGTCATGTATATTTTTGCTGAAGTAGTTTAAAAGACTTTCATTCTGTAGTGAGAAGTACTGTAGTGGGATTTGCATTTGCATTCTTGAAGGTTTTGGTTTAGCAGATTTGGAAGCCAGACTACTACAGAAAATTATGCAATATTATATACAAGAGGCACTGAATAGTGTAAAGAGAGCCTTCTCCATGAGCACTTTTGAGGCAATCAGTGACAGAAGTGAGAATCAGCAAATTTAATATATGTACAACCCTCTCTGCCCAAGTAGAAAATAAAACAAAACAAAAAGGAACAAAAGAAGCCCAGACGAATAAAGTAGTTGTATCTTCATCAAATCTAAAGTTTTTTTTGAGATATCTTAAGGCCCTGGAGATATCTTAATGTCCCTCAGAATGACTCGTATATCTCTAAGAAGTGGATATATAAAAGACAGAGGATTTGAAAGCAGCTTTTATCACAGTCTTATGTTCTTATTGTGCCAGTGAATTAAAAAGAAATTAATTATAAAATATCTTTAGCAAAATCTGAGCAACTTAGTTCTTTGTGAAACAAGAAAATTTATGAGAAAATTGTTTGCACTTGAATAAAAAATCAGAGTAAGAGCTTGGCTCCTTTAAGGACCCTGACCCCAGTTTGAAGGAGGATAACTGAATTATACTCCTGTAATGATCTGCTCTCTAAGCAGGCAGAAATGGCTCAAAGGGGGACTGCTGGAGTAGTCACAGACACCCTTTAAATTCTGCAGTTATCTTATGAGTCAACTCCGCCAGATTAGATTTGTACACAATTTGTACTGCTGGCAGGCTGTAGATCTAGGAGATCCAAGGCAATAAAACATTTGGACCTCAAATCTTTCCCTAAGCCTACGCCTCTGAGTCTCTAGGATTTATGCACAACAAACATAGCTGTGATTTTTATTATCATTTTGTGTGAATATCTTGCTCACTGAATAGCAGAACTAAATCCACACTGGAAGGACAAAAAAAAGTACTGTTCAATGGAGCTTTCTATCTCCAGTTTTAGACAGTGAAAATTATAAGCTTCAGTTGCTGAGGTTCTCTATGTAGCACACATCAAGAAGAGAGAAAAATAAAGGAGGAAGATAGACCGAAGATGAAGACAGACAAAATGCTATGTGCAAAGTGTAAGAATAAGGAATTGATGTGCCCATGCTTGTGATAATGGTATGTGTGAAGCAAATAAACAAATCTTTCTCTTTAGATAATGTCTCTAAACAAGACAGATTGGATCACCCCAAAAGACCCAAAATTTTAGCTTACCTCTCCCATTATTCTTTCAGTCTTTCAGCCTGATGCTTCACTGAAGTAGCACATCAGAAATGGCTCTCCTTGGCTGACTGTTCTCCTCTTCCTCTTCTTCCTCCTCCTTCTCCTCATATTATTGTGTAAAAATTAATTATCTCTTGGTAATAATAATTGTAGTGATATTTTATTATTTTTTGAATGATAATAGTCTTACAGAATTTATGCCACATTAATTTATTGTACAACTATATCATGTGGGGAGTATCTGTAAGTTAAAATGATCACATTTCACTTCTTCACTTCTTCATGTTCATCTGTTTGAATACATTATCTATATAAGGTTAAAGCTCCTGTAAGCTTGAAGATCCGTACCCTTAAATACAAAAAACTGAAAAATGAATGCATTGGATTGTCTACTTTACATGTATTTTTGAGAAGATTGTAATTGATATGTCTGAAATTTATCTCTGGCGTGAAGATATTTTGAGTATTACATCAGTGTAAAGATAAAAAGTAATCACAAGCAATAGTAATAAACAGTTAAGTGATCTATTGGAATCAAATTGAAGAGGGTCTAGAGGAGGGCCACAAGGATGACTGGAGCACTTCCCCTAAGAAGACAGACAGCTGTAAATACTCATGAGTAGATTTTTTAGGAAATTATTACAAATACTACAAATAATAGGGAATTGATTTTGTAATTCTTCAACGTGCATGATGATTACCTCATCATTTAATCACTCCCATCATCTTCTTTCTCTGAAATGATCAGTCCGCAAACATATTTTCAGTTCTGTTGTATGAGACCTTCTCCTCTTACAAATCAAGACTGTTAATAGCTCATTAACAATACTGGTTGCTATACTACTCCTGAATTATATTATTTTTCTTCACTTGCAATGGTAAGTGTCGTAACAGGGTATCAGTCATCAGCTGTAATATATAATGCAATACATCTATTCCTTTCTGCAAATTCAGAACAGAATTGCTTGAGGTGAAAAGCATGGAAAGTTCTTGGAAAGTAGGAGAGTAATAGATTTTGAAGGGAGTAAAAATTTTGGTAACTCACATTATCACATCAGTAAAATAAACACTATTTTAACTTAGTACAAGAAGAAATATATTCTGTATAGCATACATATACACAGTTTGTATGTTTAAGTGTTTATTTACATTACTTGGTCTAGGCTAATGGCATTAGAGAAGCTTGAGAGAAAAACCAGCATGTTGTAAGATAACACTTGTATTCAAAGAACAAGAGTAATATTTCCTAATTCAGACTGGAGGATTTGGAAGTATTTTGCTTAAGTTTCTCTTAAATGTGTCAAATGCTACTTTCAAATGTGACCATAAATACTTTGCTAGATTGTGGTTTTTTTTCTCAGTGTCTGTGCTGATGGACACGCATTATCTAAAAATGTAAAGGAAAAATGTAAAATAAAATTATAATCAGAAGTTTTCAAGCAAAAATAAGTAACTTCTTCCCATCCAACAGGGAAGCTTCAACTGTGATTTTCAGATGTTAGTCTGTAGTGAATTTGACTTCGTATTTCCTGCCCATACTTGGCCCTGAAAAATAAAATCTGGGTTTTCAAGAAGGCTGGGAAGGGAATGTTCCTCTTCTAGCCTATGGTCTGCATTGAATAAGAGTGGTCTCTGATACAGATTAATGCACAATGTAATGTCACTGACTCAGGATATCTTGTCCTTTTCAAGGTAAATTTCAATGAACATTTAAGTTAGATCTCTCAGATAAATTTTCCGTTTGTGTGGCATTTACACAAAAATTTTGTGCTCAGACCTTGTTCACATGTATAAAACAGAGTTCCTTCATGGATTTCACTGAATTTGGGAAGCTGCATATCTGAAGAAAAGTGATGAAAGAAAAAAGTATCTTTTTGCAAACTGGGAGGTATTTTTGTGTATCAGCACTATTTCATATGATATGAGATTTTTCTGCTCTAGTATTTGTCCTAAAAATTGAATAGAAACATGGAAAAATGGAAAAATGCTGTTTTATTTTATTCTGTTTTATGCTGCAGAATTGCAACACGAAACAAAAGAAGTACTGAACATAACCTGGTCCATAGAATAACACAATGTATTTTCTGAAACAAATAAATGTTTGATTAATGCATTAATCTGTTTGGCAGAACTTCTATGGGCAAAGCGGACATTTCCTCATATTGATTTTCAGATGCAGTTCCCCATTCACCACAATTTGGTTCCTGTAGTAATTGATATAAGATCAATATTTTTTATGTACCTCTCAGCCCACATCCCCAATGAACTTGTTTCAATGGGCAGACCAGTAATCCAAAGGATAGCTAAACCTTTGGAAGGCTATTACATGATCATGAATCAGAAAGATTTCATTGTCTGAAATCCAAAACTGGAATAAAGTACTCCACAGCAAGAGGGAGGGAACAGCAAGTTTATTATAAAATCATTCTGATTTTGAGTCCATAATGGATTTTGATAGAAAACTAAATGAATCATCTTATCTTTTATTTGTGTAAAGAAGCTCAAAGCATCTGCTAAGCTTTCCCCAGGCACAATATGTGTTCTGAATGATTGGACACTTCTGGTCATTTTGCAGGCTGGCCTGCAGTTGTTATATTGAATACAAGATGTATTTGCTCAAGGGGTGCAGTCGTGCTAAATAAAATCGTTCACTTTGGTTGGCAAATATTTACTCAAGATGTTATGCTTTTATGTATTTCAGAGACTCAGAATGTTTGAGAGTTCAGCAAGCAAACAAGAACAGGTACAGGAAGTTAATGTGATGTTTTGGGCTGATGTTTATTTTTCTGCTGCTGATGTACATTCTCCATTGTAGATAGCCTGTTACTAATGACCTTGTTACATAGTGCACCACAGCTGATAAGGCCACAGGCATTAATAGAATACAAATACATTTCACATTTCCAGTTGAAGAGTTTATTTTAATTGTATTTTGAAATATACTGTACCCTCAAGGCACTCTCTCCTCTGTAATGTGCTTTCAAGGAATAAAATCCTGTGGAGAATGGAATGCATAATGGCATGAGGTGTAATGGAGAATCTTGTATTCAATTGGAGCTGCATCTGAGAGCATCCATTTAGCATAAATCTAAAAAGTCCTAAGCTATGGAAGAATATTAAACAGAGTCAGAAATAATAAATTTTCTTAATGTCTGATTTATTCATTTATCTGATGAAGAGAAATAAGCAAATATCAAAGAATGTACTGAAGTTTCCTAGATTTTGCTGACACTTTTTCCATTTTTTGCTCCTCTTGAGCAACCTCAGAGTAATAAGCACACAATATTTGTTCTCTTATTGAAGAATATTTTGCTCAGAATGACTGGATTCCAGATTGCTTTCCTTATCAGAATTACATAAATCCAGAGGTAGCTTAACCATAATCCGAAGTCGTCACCATCTTCAGAAACTATTGCTGGATCCAGCATTGTGCAGAATTATGTAGAGCTATTTTTAAAATATCATAGATTAAAAGAGAAAAAAAAAGAAAAAAAAAAAAAAAAGGAGGAAACCTGTCAAGTAATTTAGAAATTTTTCAGTATTTTGCTATGTTAGATATTTTAAGAAAAATCAGTTCGTAACTTTATTTCTTCACTTTTTTTTTTTTTTTTTATGAGTAAATGAAAGTTAGACCACTGACCTTCAGAGGGCCTTGCCTCAGAATAAGAATTGATGTCACTGAAGTTATTTTGCTTTTGTTTATTTATTTTATTTAAGCTTAGTAAATTTTTTTTTTATTTTATTTTACACTTCATTTATTTATTTCAATTTATGTTTTAATTACAGCTAATTACTTTGAGTTAGGCTAAACTTTGGTCTGGCTTCTAATACTAGTGCTAACATTTCCTTATTTCTGTTTAGGAGCTAAAATTTTGGATTTTTGGAATGTCTAAGCTTACACTCAGGTACAAGTAAAGGTGAGAGAGATCTACCTGAAAATACTAATTAGAGAAAAAGACTTTAGTTTCTTCATAGACTAATTTCTAGGTGCTAGAGACATAGCTGTGTCTGGATTATGCTTTGACATGAAAAAGTGAACCATGCAGGAAGAGCTGGCTCCTAGCTGAAAACATGACTCCAGAAAGACGGTGGTTCTTTGTTCTTGTATGTTGGTTGTTCTGAAAGTAAGGTCTCCTATTTATTTCCATAGAAACCAGAACAGATACAAAAAGTGCAATAACGCCATTTGATGAAGCAAATTCTCACCTTTAAACACTATTTTTCAACATTTTCACTGCTGTTGCCAGTGATGAACAAGAACCTGCAGGCCACACTTATAAAAATCTGCACCAGCAAATGTGACCCACTGTTCCTGTCACCACTGCTGAAATGCACAACCCATCCCTCACTGTGCTCACATTTGTTGTTTGGTCTTCATAAATGTTCACCAAGCATTGATGACTGCCAGTGGGTGCCATTTTTTCTGCGTGGAGGCAGTGGCTCACCTTTTCTTCATACTCCCTTCCATGTCAGATGCCCCTCTTCTGCCATCTGTCACGCAGCAAGAAAACATATCAGAATATTATTGGGAAAAATCAATCTCTACCACCATACCACCAATATCTGCCTCTAATGTTCTGTGCCAACATAAAAATATATAAAAATACTTTGTAGATTGCTTGTATTTGCTTTTCATAAATCCAGGTAAGGAATTAAAATAGAATGATGCGATAAGTATGTACTCTTCTGTGAGGAGTGATATTTAATCAGTAGGTATATGTTCTGATTTTTATGATACGGACAGTTGTATGAGCAGCACAGAAGAGAATCAAATATAACCCACCATAATTTTGAGAAACTGCAGGAGGAAATAGCTTAATTACTGGGTTAAATTTGACTAGTTACATCTTGTTGAAAAGATAGTGGAAGAGAACATCTTGCCAATAGAAGGATAGGAAAGGAGAACTTCAGAGCGAAATAAACTGAGATTTGTTTCTAAGATGATTCCAAGTCATAATAATAAAAGACTTCTCTGCATCTAATTTAGAATCGTAAGATGTATATGAGAATTACATGTTAAAATTCCAGAGACTGTGCACAAATTCTCAATTAAAAAAAAATTACAATGTCTCAAAATATTTGATGAAGTTGGATCTAGAGAAGAAGTGCTGTTGTGTAATATTTTGTTTTTTGGGAACTTTGCTAGTTTATCTCAGTTGTAGACATGAATTTTTTTGTCAGCTAATAACATATTTTTAAACCAAGCACAATATTTGTAAAAATCTGGTATATTCCATTGTTTATTTCAGACTTCCTTAAATGGCAAGACTCATAATTCTGTTAGAAACAAAGCAGATTAAAAATGACCTTTCAAAATTCACATTTTCAATTACAGAATGAAAAAAAAAGTAGTTATTTGATGTACTCTGGTCAAGTAACTCTTTGGAATCATTGCACGTGAGTGTTTACTTTGTGACTACAACAGATTATCTGGCTAAATCAATGTTTACTAGACATTTCAGAAGAGTACATAATTGCTTAAAGTTCAGTGGCAAAGGTTAGGTCACTCAGAGCTTACTTTCTGGGAACATGTTAGTTTGATCAAAGAACTACAGTTTCTTATTTTGGGGTTTCCAACTACTAAGCAAGTAATTTATGATTGTTTTTGATATAAAATAGAAGATTTACTAATTTACTAAAATATATATAAAATAGAAGATTGAGCATAGGATTTTCCCTCTAAGTATAAAATTTTCTGATGTAAGGCAAATGAAAGTGACATGACTTTCTGAAACAGAATAGAGGAGAAAGTTTTCTTAGGTTAAAACAAACAACTATGTGTACATTTTGCAGTAACAGGCAAGTGAAGTAATGTGTTGCATGGTAAGAGGACTTTGGAAGAATGCAAACACAGTTAATGACAAATTTTTACAAACTACTACAGTATCAGAATCTTTCAAAAAGTTGAATATTTCTGTGTTGACTGAGGTTTTTTTCTGTTCACTTTCCAGTAAATACTGTTGCTTACTGACACCCTAAAAGTATCTTAATACGTATTTCTAAAATTATGTATGTCATATTATAATTATATGTCATAATATAATATAATATAGTTAAACATTCTTCCTCTTTATTATATATTTTATGCCCATATGCCTAAAGCAAAGATGAGTATAAATGGTTTTGCTCGGACTACAATGGATAAGTATTTACTTACAATGAAAAAAATGCAGTTGTTTCTTTGCAGAACTCCTATTACCATGCAAAAATTCTGTTCTCTGATGGATTTAGAGAAATAAGGATGGAGATTCTTGTCCCTCCTTGAGCAGATGTTGGATGTCCAGAGGTCCCTTCTGACCTCAGTTATTCTGTCGTTCTGTGATTCTGTAGAGCATCATCTCGAGTTTCTTGCTGTGAACAGAGCGCATGATTTTTGTAAACAAGCAAACATATAAACCACTTACATTACAAATTCAGATAATTTTATGAAAATATGCATCAATTAAAAAAAAAGCAGAAAGCCTTACAGAGGATCTTATCTACACTCCTCACCCTGTTCTTGATGTTTATAGTCTTTTCTATTAAGTAACAAGATATCTGATAATATAACAAGAATTATTAGTTAAGAATCACTTACGTATGAAAGCTGCTTCAGATTTGTTAAAAAAAATATTAAATATAACAGTTGTGACAAGATGTCTACATTGCATCAATACTTAGCAGATTCTCAGTACTTGGGCAGTTATGTTTCCATATTTGGCTGAAGACTGAAGGATGCTAGAAAGTGAAAGATTATTTCCAGAAGGATGACAGAATACCTGACAGAGAGGCTCTAAGTCTGTGTGTTGAGCTATAAATTAGGGACTGGTGTCATTCTCTACCAGGAAGCTCCTGGTTTCTTCCCACGCTGTTCTGTATTAAAGGATATGACAGAAAGAAGGCCATTAGATTGGAAAAACCTCTCCTGTGTGGTTTGTCTTTCTGTCCACCTTTTGTCCACTTCCCCCCTCTTGGTGCACAGTCCCGCTGCTGCCTTTCCATTAGTACTACTGTCTTTGTGTTCGGAAAATGGCTGAGACCATTAATCTGTTTATATTGTGATCTTAACACTTTACATGTTGTGTGTGAATTATTGAGAATTATTTTAAATTCTCAATTTGAATTGTCTAACAAATGGCATTGTCCAATGGTCTGGAGAAGGAAAGTTCCATCAGGCTCAACAAGTCTCCAACTGAAGGGCCAACTCCATGAAAAAAGTGTTTGGAGAAAGTAAAACACTGATTCATGTTATGGGATCCTTTCACAGCTGAAGAAGCAGTCTTCCTCTGTTCTTCCTTACACAAAGCCTGACAGATATACTTCAGATAAACAGTTGATCTCCTCAGCAGGATGTAAAGTCAAGATGGTTGGTAATCTGAGGTAGTGAAGGTTATTATTGAATTGGATTGACAGAATGAGGGGAAAATGCAGCTACTGTAAAAGCGAAGTGAAGTTTTTTGAGCTGATTGGGGTAGAAGGATACTGGAAAAGAAGAAAAGGAAGTAACGTAAAAGTTGCAACATGTTACGCTTTTAGTCACCGAATTTTTCTCGTCATGATGATGTTGATTAAAAAAAAGGGACTCAGTTAAACAGGTTATTTTAGGATCTACATATAACTGCTTTTATATATAACTTTTTTTATTTCTTTTTTTTTTTTTTTAATGAAGCTTAAGTTTTATGTCAAAGAACCAAGTTTACATGGATAGCATTAAGTCAGAAAAATCTGTTTCATATGTAATGCAGAAAGTGGTAGTACATACAAGTACTGAACTAAGTGTTAGTGAGTCCATGAACCATGCTAGCTGATGTTATAGTAGTGGTAAGACACTGTGCTTGTCTAGTGATCCTTCAAGCTGAAAAAAGTTTTTAAATTAGATTGCTCTCTGCTTCTCTGAAGGAAGGTTGGAATCTTTGTTCTGTGACAGAGAAATAACGGTAACTTAGTATGCATCTGGTCCATTTCATTTTCTCCTTTTAACTTGTATATTTAGAATGAGAAAACAATAATATACCCTTGCATGGACTTTGGACAGAGGATACTTAAGACTGTTGTATTATATACACTTAAAATCACTAGACAAAAAGAAAAATATCTCAGTGACACAAAGGAAGCACTGAAATTAATTGAATTTAACATAAAACATACGAGCTACAGAACTAATAACTTCCCCTTTTTGAGCCTAAACATTATTTATAATTGATCAAGTCCCTCATTAAGAATTGGAAATATACAGATTATTCCTTTTCATCCTTTCCAGTATGACAATTCCAGAGTATTGTCATACTGCACTGTATTCTGTATTTTGTGTCTAAGTTATGACAGATGCTATTGGGCTGTGCAAATGACAGAAAGTTTAGATGCAATGTACATAGTCATTGTTAGATCTTTGCACCTTTTCTTTTTCTCTATGTAAATAAATTGTCTGTTTAAAGTGCCTGGTATTGCTTGTCTTTCAAATAAAAATTCAAAGAACTTTCTTTTTTTACCTTTTTTTCTTCTCCCAGATGTGGAAGAGCTCAAGTTTTGTGCCTAGTCATGTCACCCTAAGTAAGTTACTTCAACTGAGCTGACTGTTGGTTTTGCCAAGTCATCTAACTGTGAATAATAGGTCTATGCTCTTCCCTTGAGAATGGTTATTATCCTACATAATATGCACCTCTCTTAGAAATAACAAGCTGCTCTGAAGTAAGAAGTATGGAATCAGTCTAGTCAGAAATAGTTGTGAGCTTTGAAGATAATGTAAACTATGCTTTCATACTGACAAAATACTCAAAGGCTTTTGTTTATTCTTTCTTTTTTTCTAAACATGATTTCCCAGACATAAATCAATATGGCAGCATTTGAATCTGAAGAAATAAGAAACACTAAGTATAGTTTTCTGCTCTTCATAACTACTTATTATGTTTATTTCCCAGTTCTCTTTGTTATTTGTTTCCTGTGCCTGCTTTGAGCCAACATATTTTTGGCTTTCAAGTTGAAGTGTGAGGCACTGCCAATCAGCAGGAAATATAATACAGATAAGATTCATATAAAATCTTTTGAACTGTTCAAATCTCTGGATGAGAAATGCATGTTGAATTGTTTATGTTTGGCACCAGAAGAAAAAGTTCCATTTTTAAATTCAAAGCCTCTCTACCTTCGCAAAAGAAAACAAATCACATGGGTCATATAAAGTTCCATTTCTGTAAAATCATCATGAGTCCGATAAAAGATTTTGTAAGTCAGCAACTTTATCTGTGGCTTATTTGAAAGTCATTCTGCAGCTTAAAATGAGGTGGCCCTTTGCCTTATGTCCTTTGGAAAAGTAGTGTATCTGTAAAGTGCTCATGACACAGTAAAAATAGTTTTATTAGTGTTTTAATCCTTTTAAAAAATACACGTTGTTTCTGCATCACTTTACATTTCCCATGTTATCACTGAGCTTTTAATTTTTTGAGAATGTTTATCTAGACCTTCTGTCTCCATATTTTGTTGTGTTTGATTTATAGATGAGAATCTTCAGAGATGAACTCCCTAGAATTCTGCAGTTCTATAAGTTCGTTAGGTGCAGATAAGGGGACTTTCTGTCCCAGTTTTCTGAATATTAACAGTATTGAAACTCAAAGTTCTGATGTTCACATTAGTGGTGATTTTTTATATCAGTTCTTATATGTGTGTAGGTTGTAGCTCAGAGATTCTGGATGGCAGTAAATCTCAAAGATAAAGTTGAGAACAGCATCACTTTTGGAACAGTTAAGCGTTGCTAATGAGTACTAATCATATGGCAAAATCAGAGAGTGAGAAACTGTTTCTGGCATAGCTGCAGGCTGTTTTATGGAACAATTTATGTTTCAAAGCCAGCAGAAGCAGTAATAGCTGAAAAAGATGTTCAGGACAGACTTGCCAAGAAAAAAGTGCTTCAGCACTTGAAAATATTCTCCAGAATCTGCAGGAATGGGAATCCATTTGGAGGAGATGCTTAACCTTGAAGCTTTGTGATATTTTGGGTTTGGTTGGAACATCCCCTCACTGATGGATATGGTTGAGTAGACAATAATTTAATGCAGGGAGAAAAAGGTACAGAAATGATAATCAAGAGTTATGCTATGCTGGCAGAAACATGATTCAAAGAGTAGGATATAAGCTGATGTTTATGCTCTTAACTTCTTTTGATCACTTATTGCAGGAATTTTGATGATATGTATTTTTGAAAGTCTTCCCAAAGCAGAGATTATACAGCTACAGAAGACAGAGGAATCTGAACGCAATCTGGTTACATTTCCTCAAGGAGTTTTTAAACCACATGTCTAAGTCTGGGTACATAAGATTCAACATTTAGATTTAAAGGTACTTGATAAAATATTGTGAAATCTAATGGACCTAGATCCTGTGAAAATTCATCTTTTAGTGATTTTCCTTTTTTATTTTTCACTGTGGAAGGCAAGAGGGGGTGAGTAGTGCATTCTTAATAGCTTCTAGTAAGTAACTCATGCCACCTAGTTTTCATTGACATCAAACGTTTTTAAGGAATACAATCATTTATTAGGTGTTCTTGAAAAAACAGGTAATATAACAATATTAACATATTTGACATTAGATTTGATACAGGAAATGATATAGCAGATACTTTACTAATGAAGTTCTTGAGTTTACAAACACTGTTAAGTGATATATAAATAAATAAAATAATATCATTTTGTTCAGTATCAAAAAAACTTACAGTACTTTCAAGATGAAATGAGTTATCTTCAGGTTGAGAGAATATAAAAGAAGTACTTTTTAAACACAGGTCTGATGTCACTTCTATCTTTTTGAATCACATCATTTGGGTTTGTAAAGATATCACTGGACAGAGAAAATTATCTCATCCTGCAGCAGAAACAGGGCCTATTCTGATATGAAATTCAGAGCTGAAATCCAGAAGTTTTCAGGAAAAATAGTAGTTATTTGTTGTGTTTTTTGAAAATAGGTAGAATTTCTCCAACTGAAGAATGTCCCCTATAGTGAGTTTGCCATTGCACCTGCAATCTTATTGAATTCTCCAACTGTTTTATGCTGAGACAAGGTATTCTCAAGAATATCGGAGAAAAGAACATTATTACATTATTATTACATTAATGGTCAGTCTTTTTTTATTGTGTTATCACTGAAGTGTCGGGAATAACCCACTTGGCCAGGGAAACCTGCTGATAAACCTGGGGAAGCCCACCAACTCAATATGAGTGAACAGCTTCGTTTATTGTAACCACAGCAGACCTTATATAGATACAGAACCTGAAACCATGGTTATAAACAACTCTATAAATCACATACCTAGGGTACAATGGTTAGACAAGCATGTCGAAGGAACAAAAGCGAGCATTCCAGAAACCTATTCACCAAGCACCGCTGCTTAGGTACAATCTGTGCTATATTCCAAGCATAAACTGTCCCTGGCTCCTAAGCCACGCAAGCTAGTTCGAGCCGTCCCTGGCTCCTAAGCCACGTAAGCTAGTTCGAGCATCTTCTAGAAACCCAGATTCAGATACAGAATAAAACCCACTGCACTGAAGATACTTGCTAAAGATGCAAATCTGCATATTTATGTCAAAAGTTCGTGATCCATCACTGATTACTTGCTAACCTAACATTTTCAAAAGTGAATTCAGAACTAAGAGCTTAATCAAAGTTCTAATTGTTCACAGTTGCTATGGAGGAGGGGGAATGAGAAGAAGAAGTCACATCTTTATCATTACTGCCCAGTAATGGGGAAAGAGGCAGTGGATAGAAAATGAAACACACAATATTCCACCTGTACGTAAGAAACTGTTTTTTTACAGAAAAGGTGGTCAAATTTTGCCCACAATAAAATAAAAGCAATGAAAAAGCTGGGTTCACGAAGAATTAGGAATGTTTAAACAATTGCATACTGGGCAACACTGATCTTTGCTGAGGGCAATGGCTTTAGCAGTATATTCATAAGTTTCTTGTTGGCTGGTGATTTGTCTTACTGAAATGAGATTTTCTGAGTGATGCCACCAAGCCCATTCTGATCTCTGTTCTTGGTCACAGTTCTGTATTAGCATGAAAGCAAGGGATAAGGGAGCTACAGTGCTAGAAGCTATGTTATTTGAAACAGAATTAATATTGCTATTTCTGATTTCATTCTGGAATTGCCCTCTTCTTACTATCATTCTGTTCTTCCAGGAAGGCCTGGGCTAACAGAAAGGCACTGAACTTCTATTTAGAGATTAATACAATGGTGTGGTTTGGAATTAGCTTAATTGTACACTTGGATGTTAAGAAGTATCACATAATTAGTTCAAGAAGTTAATGATGGCTGATAATTTAACATACTAGGAGTTGTCTGCTCTTAATACACTTGCATGTATTTACCTCCAAATACTTTTGAAAATTTATTACTAAAATCCAACCATGGCAAAAAATGATAGGCTATCATATTAACTACTTTGTTAGATTCAGGCATTTAGAAAATGATATCTTTCCCTGATATCAGACAACCTGCCTTTCTTCTCACCTACACTGTAGGCTGCAAAGATGAGAAGTACCCTCTCACCTGAGTCCAGATATGTTGTTTAGTGCCTTGAAGGGGTACTGGCACAGGTACTCACACATGGAGCTCTATCTGGATGTCTGTGCACTCTAGTGCTTTGAGGATGGAGAAATACTATGTACCAGGAAGTGAAAAACTACTGCAAATATTTTTCCTGTTATATCCCAAAGACTGATACCTACCTCCTACACTTCAGTAGTGATAAAAGTATCATTTAAAACTACAGTATTCCATTTTGAGAAGTTTTGATATTAAGATACGAAATTACAATATTTTGCCATTACAGGTAGCATGTATGTTTGTCTTGTGACATCTGCTTCATTTTTGAGGATTATATAACATTGATCAAGCAGTGCGTGTGTCTGTGTGATTGAAACCTAACAATCTAGCTTTAAGTTTTACTGACCTTGTGTTGAATCTGTTATGAGTATGTTTTAGTACCAGGTTAATTTAAATAACAGCAGAGTTTTGGAATAAGAATTGAGTTCCATGAGATTTTCTTTATCTGTGTTTCCCATCTGGTGTGATGTTACAAGCATTTAATCCTGTGTTTGCTGCCAACGTTTCCCAGAAAGCCTTATAATTGCTTGGAATTTGTATGAACAGTTCCAGTCTGGTGCACAATTAGGGATGCACTATAAAATTTTCATTGCTCGATTTAGTTGAAATTATAAGATGGATGGGAAACAATAATGCCCATAGTTGTACCATGTAAAAATGACTACTGGAAATTTGCAAAAGGTAAAATTTACTGATAAATATTTCTTTTTCTTTTACTCCAGAGAGGAGGGAAGAGGGAAATACAGCAATAGAACTGAAAAAAAAAAAAAAAAAAAAAAAAAAAAGCAGCTTGATATTCTATGATTCTTTCCTTCTCTTGCCTGTAGTTGTATATCTCAAACTGGAACCCTCTGATTCAGAATGTATTTATTTGCCTCTTTAAGAAGTTGACTTGTTTTTTTGGAGGATAACGGAATATTACACGTGCTTTCTCTCATCTAGGAAAATAAATGTAAATATGTTATTTATTTTTAAATAAACAAATGGTTTGCTTTCTTGTTTTGTTGACTTGCAAGCTTGCTATGATTCAGGGAGGCATATTTCCGGTAATGACGGTCAGCTGGCATCAATGTATCATGAAAAAAACTGGCAGATTATTCAGTAGTAAAACATCCGTTACCCTGCAATATTCTGGTTGGAGGTGCTGCTGAAAAGAAAATCGTGTTTATAATTTGTAGCAGTGAGACCTAAAACTCCTGATTCTTTTCATGTTTGTCCAACTGCTATGATTTCAAAAACATGTCACATCTTTAGCCACATTTGCTGTTAGGTCAGAAGAAGCTGTAAAAATAAGTGTTGTACAGCTCTGAGAGTTGTGATTGTAACAATGAACACACTTTTCTCAAACCGTTATGAAAAGGAAAGCCTGTATAGTTGTGCAGTACTGTGTTCAGTGGTATGTGATATTGCTGAGACACTGGGAGCCTTGTTACTGTGGCTATTCACATCAACTAGTTTGCCCCATTGTGAAGCGGATTGAATAATCCTGTTTTAGGTCTCTGCTTTGACCACAAGGACATTTTTGGGACTATTTTCTTTTGTTTCTGATCATATCGCTAATCTTCCTGCTGTTATCTGGCACCTAGTGGTAGTTAGCAATCAAGGGAAAGCTGTTATGGATTTATGTGTAGCCTTCCACGCTGCTGAGCCTGAGGAATGAGGGAAGTTAAACTTCTTCCTGTATTCCTTTATGCTCGAAGTCCAGCCACCCATACCCACTGTGTGAACAAGAAGAAATGTAATCTATTTTTTCTGAAACCGCTCAAACAACTGACAGATTCAAAATTAAGGACAGAATTTGATATGCGACCCAGTTAGACCCAGTTAAAAAAAAATAATCTGTATCTTAGTGTTGTGTTGAAATAATAAATAGATATGACAGCCTTCCTACACCTTATTTCTTATTAGGCATTATGGACTTACTACTTTTCCATCAAGTGGCACATCAGTGTCAGGGGAAAATACTGATGTAACAGTCATTACATAAATTGCCTGTGTGCTGATCTTTAGTAGAGAAGATTTGTGTTTCCTGCAATAAGCCATACATTCCATGTTTAATTGGGTGCCAAATGAACTGAATTTGTATGACTTTTTTTTAAAAACAAAAAATTACTAATTAAAACTTTCTTTTTTTACAGTGACCAAACCTGGAGTATGTAACCTGATAGACATGGAATTTATCATGATGATAGTGTTGTCTCACAAAGTAAATAATAACATTAGCAAATTTCTACCTTCTATATTGTATATTGATGATTTTGAAAATCTCTATTACATAAAAAATTTCTTTCAGAAGAGTGAAAAGTGAATCTATTTCTCCTCTGGGCATATACATACAATTTCACTATTCTGAATAACTATCTCATAATCATATTCAGTTTGGTGGAATAGGAAGGCACATTAAGACAAAGTAGACAATGCATTGCAATGAGAATGTGGAGAGAAATGGAGAAAAAATGCAGAAAAAATATTCAGTACTTATTATTCACATTATAGCTTTTCTTTAGTCTGTATGAATTCTTTTACATGCTTTTGTGTATGAGCAATGGTAGTATAGGCCTGGATAGGTCATTGCACTTCACTTACCTGTTTTAAGGAGTGACAGCAATTTCAGAGTGAGAAGTCCTAGGCTGTTCTTGTGATGATGCGGTGAAATCTTCAGAGAAGAACAAATGCGGTTATGGTGCAGACAGTTTTTATTTGCCTTAGCATAAAACTTCTACCCCTGGGTGAACCAGATCACCATGAGTGGAGTGTACTGAACTTGATGTGTTTTATTCAGGTCATATTAAGGAAACAGAAATTCTATAAAGTGAGTTTATGCCAGTAGGCATGATCATATTTTCCCTCTCTCCTGTAGATGGAAGATAATGCAATATAATTGAAGTAGTGGAACACTGAAGTACCAAGTAGATGCCTTACCTTCACAGTTTGCAATTTTACAGGTTACAAACAAAAGAACCGAACCACTTGAGACACTTGTGAAGAAAGGTTTTGCACCTGTCAAAGTTTTTTACTAAAAGAATTGCTGATGAAAGGGTGCAGAGAATGTGAGCAGATTAATGATTAGCAGTTACATGAGGGACCAGGAAGAATTCTTCATTCTTGTACAAAAAAACACAATAGATTCATCCAGATATTAAAAAAAAAAACAATGCAATGGAATTGTTTGATTTTTGACATCATTCTTGCTGGTTTTCCTACAAGCTCATATTTGTATTCAATTTCAATAGAACTTTGAAAGCGAATGAAGTCATCATTGCAGTGCAGTAGGATCATTAAGGAGTAGACATCAGAGGTTAGAAACAACATACAGTGTTTTATGGCTCAATGTAAACTTTTTAAAATTTAATTGAAGAGCAGTTTAGCTAACTGGAAAGTGTGTATTTAATAATATCTCTGTAAAGATATATAATTTCCCTTTTGAAAGAAAATAAATAAAATGGCAACTCAGTAACTTGGACTCTTTTGGCCAGAAGAGTCAACTGGCTTGTGAATTTGAATCTTTGTTTCTGTGTAGTTTTTAAATTTTATTAGTAATTTAGTTTTATTAATTATTTAACTAATAAGCATAGTTCCATAAAAGTTACATCTGCTTCTAAACCTAATAGTTACTATTTGTTTTGGAAATAAAGTTATGTTTGTGATTGCTGCAATGTTTTCCAAAAGATATGTAGATATAATATTGATATTATTAAAAGTTATGCAAGAGTCCTCAATATCTTTGTGTTTTTGAATAGCTTACAGCTTCACTGTGATGTGTTCTCCACAGGACTTATATGGTGGTATCGCTGTGGCATATTCTTTCCTATGCTAGACTCTTCTTTCTGTCCTGATCTGAAATAGCATATAGGATCACAAACACTCAGGAAGAAGATGATGTTACTTGTCCAAAAGGAGAATATTAGTATCTGTACACAGAAAAGCCTTAGACTCCCTGTGGTTCACCTTTCTTCTCAGGATGCTTGTGTGCATTGAGAGTGAACAGGTGATACTTTCATGTCATTAGTGTCTGAGACTCCTACAAAGTGAAGTGAGGGAGGTGCAGTTGATACCAAGATACCGACCATCATACTAGCTGTGAAGGAAGGTAGAAACATCCAAATTGTAGTTTGAGAAAACCCTTCCCTTTGACCGCAAAGCCGACTGTTTGATATACGCAGCACTTTCAACTATCTCAAAAGAGGGCCTTTCACAGCTTCTCATAGATCTTGTTCACTGTTTTCAATATCATGTCACCAACAACTGCAGGGCTATATAGCTCTGAGGGAAATGAAGACCAAAAAAAAAAAAAAAAAAAAAAAGAAAATATTTTAAATAAGCAGTGCTACAGGTGACCAGCTGAGGTTTGCTGATGCAAGTTGTTCAGTGACCAGTGACTGCTGTGACAGCTGCTTTCATTAAAGGTTGTTTCAAAAGAGTATAATGGGGATGATGGGGAAAATTTTACTAGATCACATATACTTTGCAGCAACCTATCAGTGTGGCTTGCTTTTTCATTATGAAAAAAAAATGTCATGGTAACTTCTTTGACTGGTTTTTGAGATAAGAAAGAGTTTGGTCAGCCAAAAAACTCAAAATAATGATATCTGTTTTATACCCTAAATTTAAAAATAATGCCAGAACTAAATTAGAAGCTATAATTTTATCTCAAAAGATTCCAAGTCAGGCTGACTTTCCCTAGTTAGCTGTTTCTGTCTTCAATTTTTGTCACAGTTAGAACATTATGTATTATTTCTAAATTGGATTTATCTAACTTCGCTATCCAACTGTTGATTCTTATTATGTCACTGACATTAAGGTTAAAAAGCTACCCAGCATCATCTTTTCATTTTCTGATTTCCTGCTCACAGTATTCAATTTGTTTCTCAGTCCATAGTCTTGGAAAGGAATAAATGAGATTTTCTAAGTCCAACACTTGTCTCATTTTAGTCCTTCTCAATACTTCCTAATTTATTGACAATTCTTCTTGCAGTATGAATGACATAATAAAAATGATCAAAAATTGACCAAGCGGTTGAACTTGTCCCCAGAAATGCAATAGCAGGCATGTTGTTAATCCTCTGTGTGAAGTACTCCTTTGAAAAGTGAGGTTACAGTAACTACCAAGGTAGAGTGAAAGAATGCCAGAGATTATTTTGTCAGTGAGCATCCAGCAGGATGGTGTCTATCCCCATTTATTGTGTTCTGGCAACTTCTACATCTGAACTTCAAATAAAGACTGTACAAGTTTAAAGTGTTGTTGTTTGCTGTTGTTATGGTTTTGTTGTATTCTTTTTTTTCTTCCTTGTTCTTACAAGGTAAGCCATTCTTCATAAAAATGAAAACAATTGTCTCTGATTCATACACCCAGAATTTGTGAAAAAAACTTTACACATGTTACCAAAGACGTGTTGAAGAACACCCACATTTGTGTCTCTTTGGCCTTGTGGAACTGCAAAAACAAGTCAGACATCAGAGAAAATAAAACTCTTGGTAGTGTATTGCAGAAAATGCAGAGGATCTATTCTGGGTTATCTGATTTTGTATGGCCTGTCGGATATAACAGGGAATGGTTATCAAACCAGTGCTAAGAGTGAGTGAGTGGTGATGCCTCCTTCTCTTCCCTTTCCCTAGCAGTGGCCGTAGCTCAAGGCAGAACTTCAGTTTAAGGAGGAGGGATGAGTGAAGAGCGGCTATTTAAACTGTGACATTATCATTGGTGTCTTATGTAACTATAGAAACCTGTCTGAGGGAAGACGGGATGGCAACTTTAAAGATGCATCAGTGGTTGTTAATTCACGGGCTTTGGAAATGAATAGAATTGCTGATTTTGCTGCTGAAACAGAGAGTACAGGCAAACAGGTTTTCATCTGTTTGAGCATTGTTAGTGGATCTATTCCTGGATGTTTAAAAGTGGAGCTAGTATTTTGCATGTGCAAAGGTTCAGAATTGCCAGTTATCCTAGTAATGCTATGCTGTAAATTCACAAAATGTTGAATGCTGAATGCTGCAGCTATTAAAGGTTTATTAACTGTAGTTAGCATCTTGCAAAATTTATTAAGTACACAAAATAAGTAATATATATAGAAAGAATATTGATGTACTTGGCTTAATGTTCGCTTAATGTTGATTAGTGTGTTACACTACAGACATCGTTGCATTATTTTAAATCATGACAGCATAGCACCATCTAAGCTGATGCTTTTATGCTAGAGTAAGGGAGCAGTAAAACAGTAATTTCTTAAGACCTGAGTGTTGAATAAGTTTCAGCAGATTTTATAACTACAAATTCTTAATCATTTTAGAATGAGAGTTATAGATGGAAATAATTTTCTCCCATTATTTTTATGCTGAAAACAGTCAAACAAAAAGAACAAACAAACAAACAAAAAACAACAAAACAACCAGCAGCAAACAAATAAACAATCAGCTTATCACCAGTCACTTATTGTATGGTATTTCTTTTTCCCTTTGGCTAATCAAAATTAAGAGTACAAATAGATTTACAGTCAGGCAAAATTTATGTTATTTTATATGTAAACTCCTTAATGTGTAGGAGGAAAATCAAAAAGATTAAGGGGAATTAAAGGTCAGTATTATTTAACCCACTTAAAATTAGCTTGATCCTGTGGAGAAACGCTGATGACAAGCATCAAATCAACTTAGGCATTTCTTTTGATGTTGAAGCCTCCTTACGGGGTTTTAGGATAAAGGCACTGGCTTCCTACTTTAATGTAATCCTGAGCTAGTCATACTTGAACTTGTGTGTTATGAGAAAATGTAATCATGAATTTAAAGCGAGAGCCTTATTCTGAAATTAGTGGTTCCTTGAAGTAAAGTGCACTGAATTGATATTTCATTGTTGTGATGCCATCCACATTCCACTTAAACCTGGGTATATATGACAACCCATATGGAAATTAGGATTTACTGAAGTGCATAGAACATTCTGCTTGTACAATTTCAGTATGAAATAAGGTTTAAAATGATTTTAGGCCATGAGAACAGGTTTGCCCTTAAGGAATCATGGTTGATATAACAGCAAGGATTAGGACTACACAGCTACATTTTTTTCCTCAATATTGTACTCTCAGTAGGAGTTCAAGAATGGAAATAGTTATTAACTATATATTATATATATATATATGTATATATTATAACCAATAGTTATTAACGAAAATGCTGTTGCCAGTTCAGTTTCTTCTAGCTCCCCAAACAGCTGTAGACTATTCACTCTATGGTATGTGTAGTAATGAGGTATGTTACTGTACTATTCTTGTGCAAAGCAACACTCTCTATTGCATCTTTTGTCTAAAGCTCTGCTTTAGTACCCTGTTAGTATGGTTTCTTTTTTCCCTTTGTTAAATCCTTCCCATAAAATTATTTCGGTAAGATGGCAAAAACAAAGTGCAGGGAAAGGAAAGAGTGAACATAAATGTTAAGATTTGAGCTTATGTTCAGACACAAGATAGATATTTTGCTACATACTTGTGTTAGCTGTAATATAAAAGACTAAGCGAAAAGTAGTTAGCTGAAAAGTACTTCTGTCTGTCCGGTATCCTGGGACTCTTCCATATCTGTTCTGCTCTCCCTCAGCTGTGACACTTCTCTTTTGCATCAACATCTCATCTTTGTATTTTCCAGCTGCAAACATTATATTTTGGAGATCACTGAAATTAGTTGACTGTATAGAGGGAAGCAACCCTGCCCGTGGTAGGAGGATAGAACTAGGTGGTTTTCAAGGCCCATTCCAATCCAAGCCATTCTATACTGATTAACTCACTGGTAGTACACATGATGTCATGAGATAATATAAGTATCCTTATCAATATGAGATTTATTATTTTGATTATTAAATGTTTTATTAATCATTAAGATGTGTTATTTCAAGGTAAGTATGTCCTTAGGCTGTTAAAATAAGAAAGAAAAAAAGAGATTGCAGATGTTTTTTAGATTTTGTTGCTTCCCTATAATTTTTTTAAGAGTCAGGAGTCCGTTCTGCTTGTTTTCTTAACCTTCTCTCTCCCTACATTCACCTGAAACTTCCTCTGTCTTATCTATGTTACGTGTAGAGTGCTATGTCTTTTAAGACAAAAGCATGGGCTTTTTCAAGCTTCAGTCCTTAGGGTGCATTATACCAATAATAGAGAGAATGTCTTTTCTGTAGTTTAAGAAACATCAAAATAAAACATATTTGCTACTTAAAGGAAGGTTGTAAAGTTAGGTCAAAGTGTCTTTCCTGTATGATCATGGTTCATAATTAGATATTTTTTCTCTCTTTTCCTCACTAAGCTTGTGTCTTTCTTGAATTCTCAGTTTTGTAATTTACTCTAAGTATGAAGAGAGGAAATGAAATTTAAGAAATACTGCTATGGTCAAATGAATAATTCTCTCTCTCTAATTTCCTTCAAATTTAAGGATACCGTAATTCATTCTTATCCAACACTTAGCAAAAAGCAGCTCCTATTTAATCTTTCTAATCCTGGCTTTGAAGCTGCTACTGCTTTGTAATTTTCTATACGAGTAGCAATCACAGCAGTGGTTTTGATTAAATGATTACCTATAGGCCTGCTCTTGAATAAAAAGACAGATGTACTCTGATGAGATGCAAGTAAATGCTGTGAACTCGTTAGCTTTCTCCAGTATGAGTGAGTTCCAAATATTGTTATGTACTATTATTATGAATTACTTGTGACACAAAACATAATATATCATTTTCTTTGAGTAGATCTCTTCAAATGGAGGAAGATATTTAAAAAAATGACAAAGGTTATGTCTCTGAAGTACCTATTGTAAGTGTGTGTATATGGATGGAAAGCTAGTGCCTGTGTTAGCAAGTGCTGCCTCAGAAAGATGTTAGAGTCTGAAGATCATTCTGCCTTTCTCTGTTGAGTTTTTAAATGTTTATTTCCTCTTTGACAATTTTTTCCAGAACTGTGTCAATCATGTCAAATCTTCTTCTAAAGGTTGAAATCCTGTTTTCTGAAAGGAAATTATTCAGGGTATCAGCAAAGGACTATTTAACACAATTTAATCTAAAATTTTCTCCATTCATCTTTAAGTGATTTTCTAAGCTGATAGATTATGTTCAGTGGTACCCACAAAAATAAGAGCATAAGGTGAAACGTTTGTAGCTACAGGAAAATTAGTCTAAAAAACTAATTGACTCACAGATGTCATGCCCTATGTAACTTTTTGCAACTTTGTTTTGAATTATACTCTATTTTACTGTTTTCCACAGAACTGTTTTTTAATCCACACTTGAATAAGATAGTTCTTGTATATATGTTCCTCTTTGTGGAAAAAAACAAAGGTTTCCAACAGCAATATCTAATAGCTGGTGGTACTGACATAACTGTGCATTCTCTCCTGGTTTTGTGCTATCTGGGAACATTTCAGCTTCATCATATTGTGTAATTAATCATACAGACTGAAATCTGCATCTGGATCTGTGTGGAATATTCTTATTGTAGGGAGAAAAGAAGCAGAAACTAATTCCACGCAAGTTACTCAGTGGACTCCTTCTTTCTCCTTAGAAAGCAGTAGTCATTTTTCATCATTTGTATGGAGATTGTATGTATTTCTCCGTCTGGTTGTAACACATAAAGGCAGAACTATTCGTTCTGCAAACTCCCTTGCAACCTTTGCTAGTGCTCTTCCATTTTGACTTGGTTTGTGTAGAAATCCACCAGCCTTTTGTTAAAGTCATGTCTTTTAATGGGAGAAAGCAAAAAAGCAGAGAGAGGTGGTGAGAATGAAGACGGTAAAGGAAAAGGTCGAAGAGGGAAGAGATGACAGGAAGATGAGAGAGAACATGGGGATAGGGGTGAGAAGTAGGGGGTGAAAAAATCCAAGAAAGTGATAGAGAAAAAAAAAAGATACTGAAAGATAGCTGGTACTTCATCATTGCCAACATTATCAATATTAAGGTAATCTTTACATTACATAATAGTCACAGTTCTGGTTGTGCTATGTATTTTCCATGCAAGTACCATGCCATTGTTTATGCAGACTGACCTCCTACTTACCCTTGTTGTCTCCTCAGACCTCTCATTTTCCCTTTCCTCTTTCCATCCTTTTCTTCTCTCATGACATAGTCATAAGGAATTCCTCATTTCATCCATATCTCATAGCACTAAAGCTGTATTGTCTTTGAAATACTGGCAAGTATGTTATTTGTGAACAAGAGAAGTGATGAAAGGAAGAAGAAAGGTTGTGAGGACATGCAACAAAGAAGAAGAAGCTACAGACTGAAAGGTGAAGAGGCTATTCCTAATCAACCTCACTACTAGACTCACTGGCATAACTGTCTGTGAAGTCACTCCTTCTCATTGTATCAGCGTGGTACACTTAAAATAATTGTGCTTTTAAAATCTGGGTCATTTTACCAGAGTAAAACTAAAGAGAAGTTTGTATATGTAATCCAACAGATGTGAGGCAATAGCATTCTTCATATGTGGTTTTGGGCAGTATTTCTAACCAAGACTAACTGCAATGAAAACATTTTTTACATAGCTTAACTTTTAATATTTTGCTTGAAAGTAAGCAAGCCTCGTGGAGAATGATTGGAAAATGCACTCCTGTGTACTTGTGAAAATAGCCTAAAGCCTGTGCTTTAAACCAGTATTGTATGTACAGCATAGTGTTGTTTTATTTAAAATGCATGTCAGTCTCTAGCTCAGTGATGATATATCACTTTTGAAATTATGAAAGACAGCACCCTGCAGTGGGCATTTGTCAAGGTCACTTAGTGTACTGTTCTTTTGGATAGTCTGCAAAATATTAAAATAACGAGATACAGAGAATATGATCAAAGCTCACTGATGTTTATGAAAACTAACCTGGACCCGGTGGACTGGAAAAATGAAACCCATTAGATTTCAGCTACCACCTTCTGGATAATTAAGTTTTTTCCCAAAACCTGTGCCTTGGTTCTATTTTCTTATCCACTATAGAAACACTCACCCATCACGTGCTACTTGTAGTCTGTCCTCTGTGCAGAAACATGTTCTCGGTATCTGTTTACTGCTCACCTGTTTATTGAGATGGTATCATTGCTAAATGAGCATGCCATTCTTATTTGAAAGAGAAAGAAACAAGAAATGCATGAAACTTTCTCAAATATTTGTATTGTTGACACTGGAGTTTGATTGATCCAAGCCTCTTGTATATGTTGCATGCAGGCATGTATGTATTACTCTCAGGACTGCCTGAGTGTGTTTGTAAGCTAGTCTTGCTGTGGGAAAAAAGGACAAAAAGTGCTTAGGCATCCAATTTAGACAACCTAAGTGGAAAAGGTACTGTCAAGTGACTGCATCTGTGGTAGAACTTTTGAAACTTCAGTTTAGTTAGAGAGAGTTACTTTTTTTTTTTACACTATCAGTTACTATTCATTTGCTCTTCTAATTGAACAGACGTTTAATCTATGATATCATTAGTTTAAAAACATGCTCATATTTTGGATGCTTTCTAACCGTGTGCCAACATTGAATTCATCTGGATTGGAGTGAGGGTACAAATAGGCTTACACCTGACCTGTAGTATTTATTCTAAATTACTTACTATGACAATGCACTGTAAATAATCATGCAAAATATACATTCAATATTCTCATATTTCTCAAATTCTTGAAATCATTTTTCAAAACCATACCCTCTCTCCATAAAACTAAAATAAAAATAAGAATGCTGAGCTGTGGAAATCAGCATGGTGAGGGAGGGTTGGAAGCATGACAAAGTTTGTTTTCTTGTTTAAATATACAAGTGGTTATTTAAACCAAAGGCATTTTTGGACTAATTTCTCCAGCTTACAGTTGCAACTTCATATCTGATTAGCTAAGTCATAAGACTAGTAAATACTGTCTCTAATTCATGTGTTTAAGGGCATACACTTAACTGCATCCTCATGAAAATAGCATCTGACAAATATAATTGCTTTGAAATAGTTCAAATAATTCAAGAGACTTAATGAAATGCCAAAAATACAAAAGTAGATTCTGCTTGGTCATTATCTCCCATGCGGTTTTCAGCATTGTTCTCGCGTTATGTTCTAATTCAGAAGCCACAACTTCAGTTCCAGAATGTTTAAGATCACATTACCTTGGCTCTAGTGCTCATCCTAGTGGTACTGTGTGGAAATTAGGAGTGTTGCTCATACTGTTTTGCTGTTGTTTTTGGAGATGATTTTGTACTCAGAGCACTCAGAACACCAATTTATTGCTTTCTATTTATTATTTTCCCAATGGATAGTAAATTGTAGCATTGATGAAACTTTAAATATTAAAGTAAAACAAAAATTATACATCGCTTTTCATTATATCCTAAAATAAAATATTCTTACAGGGATTAAGAAATCTTGCTATTGGCAGATTTCCTTTACCAAAATCATTAATGCAAATCATTTGTAAAATACAAGACAAAAGCATTTGAACAAATAGGTCTGTGTTTCTGGAGCTGTAGATTATGCAAACATGATAAAATTCTTCATGCAAACTCAGATTTTTATTTATATTCCTTGATCAAGACATAGGACTATGGAACTATTATATAGTAGACATAGGACTATGGAACTATAGGACTATTTCTTTACAAGGAGAGTGGTTAGGCCCTGGAATGGGCTGCCCAGGGAGACTGTGGATGCCCCGTCCTTGGACGTGTTCAAGGCCAGGTTGGACGGGGTCCTGGGCAACCTGATCTAAATGTGTATGTTTGGTGGCCCTGCTAGGCAGGGGGGTTGGAACTACATGATCCTTGAGGTCCCTTCCAACCCGGGTGATTCTGTGATTCTGTGAAGTGCAGCAAAAACCCAAATCCACTGAATGGTCAGTTCCTGTGTCAGTGACCTATCCCAATCTGCCATTTTAGGCACATGAAGGGGGAAAAAGAAGGTAATCTGCACTGACAGTTAAGTAATCCGGGAAGAACTGATGGGGAAAAATCCACTTCAAATTTGTATGCTCTCTGGAACTATGGTACTGAGTGATCTGCCTGTAGAGAATTTTAATAATAAAAATAAAACTAACTGATGATGTAACTATCCACATACCACTTCCCAGAGCCTTCATGTTTCATCTTATTCTGGTGAAAAATAATGAGATGCTTTGTTATGTATTACAGCACTGTAACAATATCAAATTGTAATCTGCAAATGAGGGAATTTAACTTGTAAGAATGAAATGCACTTTTCAACAAAAAAGAACACCTCTTTATTCATGCTTTTCTTTTGGAAACTAATTCCAAGCACGAAGCACAGTATACCCTACCTCTGTTTTGTTTTGTTTGATTTATTTAAAGGCAGTTGCAGTATTACATTGTAATAAGTTTCCTTTTAGAAAAACAGGTTCTTTATGCCACTGTTTCAGTCCAAGGAGCCAAATAATACCTTTTTTATTGAAGTATTTTTAGACATTGGATACATCTGGAAAAATATTCAAGCAGATAATTAGATTGCATTAGCAATGTGTCTACTGTGGTTTCCCTGATCCCAAAGAAGGCAGCCCTTTATGAAGCACTTGGCCACAGTCTCCGCAAAATCTGCTGTGTAAATTGGCCCACACTAAAGCATGTGGAAAAGATTTTTTGGCTGAAACTTGAAACCATTCATGTGGCTTTGAGACAGGGAAGCTCAGCCTGCCAACATCAATAGAACTTTGTACTACAAACCAAAATGGTCATTTAGACATGTGTACTTTCATGCTCACAAATGCACTGAGGTCAAATATTTTTTAATCTTGGGAATTTTTCCTCTTTATACAGCCTCATATTTCACACAGGAAATGAGGCTGAGTACAACAAACACAAATCATTGAGACTGACAGAGCATATTGGGTTCAAAACCCAAGCTTTGACTCTAATTGCTCTCCAAAGGCCTCTGGCTCAAGGTAACTGTTGATTTAGCTCAGCTGTTTCAAATCAGCACTGTAAGGTCTTGCTAAGACAAACTGGTTAGGCCACATTACATTTGTACCATTGGATCCCTTGGGTACAAGTATAACACAGTTAGCGTTTTAAAAGATTGCATTTGTCCATACACTGCAGGCAGTAATTACAAGATGGCAAATCTTTTCTGAAAAATGGTGTGACCTTCCTGATGGTGAAAGAGTGATGATGGTTTCTTGTGGAGGAAAAAATAATGTTTCCGTTCAAGGTTCAGAGGGGGACCCCATCTTGTTTTGTATGCAATTCAGACTTGTCAGACATTAGTTGACATTGTTTTTGCTTTGCTTTGAAAATTCTTGCCTATCTAGACAACCTCTGAAATGTAGAATTTCTACTTTAATGCAAAAATATTGCACCACCTTCTCAGGAAGAAGGCGTTGCTAAGAAAACCTACCTTCCCTGTGCATGCATTAAGCCACTGACACTCATTCAATTTCATGTATTTGCTTCCTGTATTACTGACTGCTTCTGACATAAACTGGAGCTGACTTTTCAGCAGGAGCAAGCCTGGATGATTACCTAGCAGAGTATAAATCTGCTTGGTGCATTATATTCTCTTACTGTTCTCAGCAGACTAAGTGCTGAAGTGTGATTTATACCAATATATCCATTTGCCTGTCTACAGTTAGAATTTGCATAGCAAAGATCTAATTCCCTGGAAGGGTAAGCACAGTGAGCTCATTTAATTCACAAAGTGTTATTTTAAAATTTAACCCTCCCTGACCCAGTGGTCATTTTGCAAAGTTGTACTAGGACTAAAAAATCACAGATCAAATCAGTTGGCCAGATTAAATGGATTTTATCATGGTAGTGGACTACAGAGGCCACTATAGTTATATAGAGGTCTCTAAGCCACTTTGCACCCTCTCAAAGAAGTGCAAGCCCCACTGGTAGACCTTTTGGTTAGGAAAAGCAGTTCACCACACACAGAGAGCCTGCTATTTCTTTTTACCTTTGTCCTTTTTGTTCTCCAGATGAGCAGGGAAGGAGTGAGACAGTACTGGGGAGGGATGAAACAGCGTTGATTGTTCTGGATTTCAGCCACTTGGGCAACATAGACAGGTAGGTCAACTGAGACCAGGTCTGATAAATTTAAATAGTAATGAGTGTCACGTGTATATTTGTACATAGGTGACTCTGTTCAAACTTACTATTTAAATTACAGTATATCTTTTGACTTTCATATGATTTTTGCACTGAGAAACATTTCCAAGTTTCTTTTTCACCTTTCTTCATGCAAACCACTAATATCACCCTAAATTTAGAGTTTACTGTCATGGATTGTAAATAATGCTATCTTTAAGGTGTTTGGTTTTCTTTTCTGAGCTGAAAGGTTCAGCAAGACCTGACGAATCAGTGGTGTTACTTTCACAATTCACTAAAAGATAGATAACTTTCCTACTTCAATATAGATAAGGAAGTAGATGATTTGACCCAGATCAGTTTAAAAAGTTAGCCACTCTGTTGCTTTCTGCTCCTTTATTGACTTTTTCTTCTAAAATAGACACTTTTTGTCAAATTAACTCTTAGTTGTCTGTTTTCAATAGGAACTCATCAGTTTAGAGCCAAATAGTAGTTAATTTAAATTTTTTTTTTTTTTTTTTTTTTTTTTCCATTCTTAGAAAGTTGAAAGCTGTGAAGTCTTCTTTCAAGAATTGTCTTTTAATAGTGGTAACTAGAAGTATTTTTAGCACAGTATATAAAACAAAACAACCCTAAACCAGACATCATAGATGTTCATAGCAATTCTTTAGTGAAATTAGAGAATGAAGGTAACATAACAGCTTGTACAGAATGAGGATTTCAATAATGATGCAGATTCTCAACTGAAGGAAGACTTTGCAATAAATCTATGAAGCATTGCATACAGAATTATTTTTGAAAATCTATTAATTCCATTTTTGTGTCTCTGCTTTTATACTACCCTCCAAATCATGGAAGAACAGATTTGCACTGCATTTATGGAATGGAATTACACTGATTCCAATGTGAGAAAATAAGATATTTATTAAATGAATATGTTATAATGCCATTAAATACTGAGCCTTTATTGAATCATATTGAGAAATGTTGTCTGAATAGTATCCTGCAAACATTGTTATGTCATCTTCTGCTGAGTTTTTGCCCTTGATACTAACCTATTCATTCTCAGTTTAATATGTAAGATCTTATTGATTAGAAACACTCCTAGTGATCCATAAATCCAATCACATAAGAAAAAGGGAGAAGGTGATAAAATCTTAGTCTTTCTATGAGAAATTCTGCACATTTAAGAACAGAGTAGTCATTTTCAAAAATCTAATTTTATTTTCCCCCAACAGTTGTTTTTGATCTTCTTTTTTTTCTGATATACGTGCACAATATTGTCCTCAAAGTTAACCAGTTTTTCCATGCCAATCTAAGTAATGTGTTGACTTTGTTAAAGTCCAGCATTTGATGACCAAATCTGGCATGACTAACACTTCTTTTGCTCTTTTACCGTCTGTAATTATAAAAGCAAGAGCATAAAGAATTATTTGAAGTGTCAGATCTTCCAAACACAGCTACAGAGTTGCTATTTAACCTAAATGGCCTTTCCAGGCACCTCTTAAGCTCTTAAGTGATAGTTCAGACCTGAGCTGTTCAGCCTACGCCACTTGGTATTAAAATTGAATTTGCACTTTTCAGAAGAATGGCAACAGCACAACTTCTGCTTGAAACAAAGTGTTTCACTGTAGTGCCCCTGCAAAGAGCAATTCATTAAGATAGTGGAGTTGCTCTCGGGCATTATAACTTCTGGTAGAAATGATTTTCTTTCTTGTTTTCGTGTTTGTTAGATCATCTTCTACCTCTGCCTGTCTGTGTCAGCAGTTTGTTTCAAGCTGCAAAACATTACAGGTAAAATGTTAAAACTCATACCATCCTTTCTTTTGAAAGTTATTTTACTCTTCCCTGTCAGGATACAAAGTTCTGCTTGCTTGTTCTTTATTGTCTAACCATTTCTCCTTCACTGTGTTTTCTGGGCTTCTTTTCGTAATGCTCATAGGCCTTCCTGGATCCCTCCTTACATAAACAAACTTAGTACGAAACACAGAGCTTTGATTTACCAGTGATGGGAAGCAACAACAGGGGGAAAAGCTCAGGAAGTGAGGACAGGAGAAGGAAAGGGATGTCTGTCTAAAGGAAAAGTGCCACAGTGTCTCTGGCAAACCCACACTGTACTAGCCTACAAGCCTGGGGAAATCCGGTCTTTTACATAGTCAAAGCTTTTTTTGCATGACAATGGAGTTCACTGCCACCTCACCACAAGTTTTACTTTTTTGAAAACTGCTTTAATTCTGAGATTCCTTCTCAGACTGGGCCAATCTAATTTTCATATGTTGCCATGGGAAATAATGCTTTTTTTCTTTTCTCAGAAAGAGAAAGAGTGTGACTGAATGAAATAATGGAAGAATGACTGAACTGCTGGGCTGTTTTCTACCTATTTAAGAGACCTCACACATCCATGCCTTGGCCACTCTATGAGCCTCTTGTGTACAAGAAGACACATCTACTGTATTAATAGAAAAGCTGACCTATAGCAAATAATAAATCTCACTAAACAGTGTATTTCAAATTTATAACTGCCTGCATAGCATACTATTAAAGACGCTGAAGTAAAGACTTCATGTCTTCAGACTTTTACTTGGCTAGTTATGTTCTTATTAATGTGGATTGTGGCTAGCACTCTTTGGAAGTACAGTTCTGAATTATAAAAAGTGCTTTTTATCACATGGGAGGTATTTTACTTGAACTTGGCATCTGATGACTGTAAAAATCAGATCTTCAAGGGTCTTCACTGATGAAGAAAATAATCTGATGCACAAAAGTATTTCAAAGTCTATGACAATCACAGCATTTTTTTCTCCCCTCCCCCCCTTATTTTTCCATTATGTGTTTTAGGGTTATCTGAGAACAACAGTTGTGATTGTTATGATCTTTGTACTCATTGCTTTGCTCTGTGTGGATTTTATGTTACAGTTTATAAGATGCTGAACATTTGCTGTAAGATCAAAGTACTTATCATAATGAGAAAAACATATATAACAATACTTGTATAGCAAGGGTAAGAATTGCCTGGAGCAGAACTAATTTCTGCAAATTGCCTGACAGTGTAAAAATAATATAGAAGTATAATGATGAAAATAATATTACTTAATAAATCACAGCTCTTATATGACTTACAGTGAAACTTACCATTTTATAAACTACTAAACACATTTTCTTGATTAGCTATTTTATGTCCAGAAAATGTGCAATAATATCTTCTTGCCTGAAACCAATTTGAAAGAAAGTTCTCAGTTTGTTGCTGAGGATGTGTAGAGTGGCAGTGCCAGAATGATATCATGACTTTTGCTATGTTCATCATTAACATGTAGTCTTCTGTCCAGCAGGTACAGGGAAGAGCAAACTGAGGGCTGGCTCCCATAGAAATATAACCTGTGGGACTCCAATTTCATCACAGTCATGGAAAAGAAAATAATTTTGAAAGAAATCAATTGACCCTTTGAATCTCCAAAAGTTTCTCAGCGGCTGCACTCACCTTACTGCCCCTGATTCCCTTGCCATGTGGATTTTCTGTACTGAGGGGTTATCAAGAAGAATAAGTATTATTTTCTGAAACTCTGTCCCTTCTGGTTCTTTATGCACTACCCTTCCTTTTGCTACACACCTCCTAATGGCATGCAGAAAATGAAATAAAACCTGTTTGCCTTGCCTTTCCTAAGGAAAAGGAAAGTAACACTGAAACTACTAACTACCTGTTACCTTTTCTTAGTTTTTTCTTACTTGCGTTTTATTGTGTTTTGTCTGATGAGAACTACAAACATTGGCCTAGAGTTAATACAGTTTTGTTGGTATAGTACAGAATTCACAGAATTCAAAATTCAGTTCTGTGCTTCACACACCATTCCACAGTGGATGCTAAGCTTATGTCACAAGCAGGAATTGTTTCCCTTTGAAAGAACTAACATGCAAATATTTCATATCTAAAAAAAATTTTAAAAGCCTTCCTTCCTAGCATTATGACTTCAATATCTTAAATTAAAAAAAAAAAAAAAAAAAAAAAAACGCAAAAGAAGTAAGGGTTCCTCGTGTCTTAAATGTATTTGTTCATTGCAATCTGCCTTCCCTTCTCATTGTAGATTATTTTGAGTATATTTTCCTATGATGACAGATGTTATTAGACTCTGGCTTAGGGGGTTAAATTTCTAGTAATTCAGTCATTTTTTAGAGGGCCCTGGATACCTGTCTGCACATTTGTCATTTGTAGCTGTTCCTTGTCCTGCGCTGGAAAGATGATTAACCAGATAAAATAAAAGATTCCTTAGTAGCATGTAGTTTTATTCTACACTAGTTTATTATACACTGTCAGCATGAACTAATGTAGAATTCCTGAGACCTATAGTATTTTACTTGTTTCTGGCACATTTTTATTTCTCTTTTTTTTTTTTTTTTTTTCCTTAATAGTTCAGATACTTGTTTAATCTTGGTGCCAATCAGAATTTTTGAAATGTTATGTATAAGTCTGAGTATGCAACACATATAACCTATGAACTTTGGGGCGGAATTTTTAAAAATTAGATTTCCATTGAATCCAGCAACAGCCACAGAGTGAATCCATGCCAAGAGGTTGCAGTCTTAAACTACTTCTGTCAGCAGAATTCCCTGTAGTCTTCATCATGTTTCTTAACTTTCCTATTTACATACTTCTGTTTATGAATAAGGCATTAATTATATTTAAGCATTTGATTGGAATGGAGTATTTTTGTTGAACACTTTGAATAAAATGAACAAGTATTATTATTACTGGTAGGTTACTATTACAAATTGAAATTCAATAATGGCATGTCACTGATGATACATTCTTAGAAATGAAGCAGACCTTACCATGGTGAACTGGTAGGACGTTATCATTTTCCTCTTTTGCTGCAACGTGTTCCTTTGCTTACTGCAGGGTTTCACCATCAATTTGTAAAATTGCTGTTGTTGTCATCTGTAATGTCATTTCTCCTTTGCATCATAATATGTTCTGAGTGAGGTTCTTGGCTGCAATTCTGCCATTAGAAAGATTGTTCCTAGTAAATTCTACGTTTTCCTAGAGATATAGAGGGAATATGTTTTACTTTGGGTATGTGTGCATCTGAGGAGCAGAAAAGCCAAATCCTGAGGTTTCACAGCTCAGAGGCAAAGCATCACACCCAGATAATAACACATTTTCAGTGATCTGAGTATACTAAGATATTGTCCCCTTGTTTCTTGCATATTATCGTGTTAACTGTATTTCCCACTTATATTTCACTATTCTCGCTCAAATACAACCTACAGGTTTGGACTAATAATGGCTTTTCTTTTTTCAAGTTACAAAGATTTGTATTTTATAGTCTTGTCCTCTCTTCTGTGAACAGTGATTCTCTAAATGGAATTCATTAAACACTGTAACAGAGATTTTCAATAAGGGATTGTTTGAAATGTCCTTGTGGTCCATTTATGTAATAACAAGGGGGATGTGTCCTGACCTATCAAATTCTCTTTAAAAGAGCTGCTCAAAGCAATATGTATTGTGCACACAGAAACCAATGGATGAAAATGTTTACTGCTGCAAGAACTTTGAGACCATTCAAGAAGTCCTAAGGAGAGAGACATTTCACTGAGAGCTAAAATCAAGGTCTTCGTTTAAATTGTCTCAGAACACCTCTATACCTGACCAGCTGTGTAAAATCTAATGCTCCAATTGCAGAAGGTGTTTTGTTTGTTTTATTTTTCCTTTCTTCCTGGGTAATATATTTCATTAATAGCCCATTTAAGTCTGGGCAAATGTTCATGTCAGTGTTTTCTTTTATATTTCTCTCCAAAATCTGTGAAAAATCAATTTATATTAAAAACAAACAAAACAAAACCTCTCTTTTGCTTTATTTTCACTTCTTCTTTTTTTTTTTTTTTTTTTTAAGTCTGTTTTTATTTACCAGCATTGCGTCAATATTAAGAAGATGTTGAAGAAAACAAAAAATATTGCAGTACCTGTACTCACACTTTAAAAACTGAATTCAGGTCTCCAATATGACAGGGATTATACCAGCCACTCCATGATGGCAGATTGAATTCATCGTCAGATGATTTTCTCTTGATTTACTTTTGATGCTGGAAACTTGTTAAGCACTCTCACTTTATCTGATAGTTATACTTTCCATCCTAGCAGAGAGATGAGCAGCCACTTTGGATTGGAAACAAAAGACTAGAGCTATATCATAAGCTCTAGCAACAGAACTGATGAAACTCATCTGATTAATACATAGCTGGAAGGTTAGTGTAATCGCAAGAGTTCTTGATCTTTTGTCCATTCAGTGGTTTACTCAGCACCTGTCCTAATGGCTGCTGTCCACCTGGGTCAGACGGAGAAAGAATTTTAGCCCAGGTGCTGGCTGGTCTCATTGGCAGGGTTTCAAACAAAGTTGAAAGAATAAGAGAGGAAAGGTGCAGTAGTAGCCCCATCTATGACAAGATATGGGATAGCATAACTAAGCTAGAGAGACAAGGTACTAGCAGGCACACTCAACCTGCTGTCTCTTATGCTGAATACACTAGGCAGCAAGCTGGCGCAGCTCATCACCAGGACTTTCAACTGGATTTGATGGGGGAAGGGCAACAATACTGATAAATGGTGAGTTTACACCATTTAAACTATTATCTAATTCTACGCTGTGATTGATGGCTGTTAGCTTTTTAGAAGGGATAGGTGTAATAGAGATGTGGGAGTTGCTCCCTGCTTTAATACGTGGGTGGACTGCTAAGAGCTGCTCCTGAGAACAAGTTATGAACTAGATGAGAACCTGTGGAATAAAATTAGGGACTAGGCCAATGAAGGACATCTAGTGGTCAGTGTTTACTACAGGCCATCCAATCAGGGGAGATTGTTGAAAATTCCATCTTGCTTCTGTTGCAAGAGGTGTTGTGCCTGCAGGATCTTATCCTGGTAGGGTATTTCAACCACCCAGATAACTGCTGCAAAAGCAGTGATGCAAAATGCAAGCAGTCTGGGGGAATCCTGGAGTCCAATGATGACAACTTTCTGGTTCAAGCTGGACAGATCCACTGCAGGTGGTCTGAGACCACCTCATGAGGCTGAATGTGTGCAAGCATATGACATGCACTCTAGCGGTCTGAAAAAAATGGCTGATGTGGTTTCCAAGATGCTCTCCACTGTATTCAAACAATTGTGGCTGTCAGGCAAATTCCCCCATGACTGGAAATAGGGGAACACCACTCCTGTATTAAAGAAAGGGAGAAACTAAGACCTAGGGAACTACAGGCCAGTACATCTTACATCTAGACATGGAAATGCCATAAAGCAAATTTTCAGGGAAAAAGTGTAGTCATAGTTTCATGCTTTTTCATTGGTTTTCCACATCAAAACATCGTGCAGTGCACTAGAAATTAAAGAGATAATGCTGCAGGTCCACATATGGTAATATATATTTCATAAGTTCTGGTTTCCTGGTCTCAGAAGAGAAGAATCATAGAATCATAGAATTGCTCTGTTCGGAAAAGACCTTCAAGATTATCAAGTGCAACCACAACCTTACCATGCTATCCTAACTCAAACAATCCCCATTAAATCATGTCTCTGAGCACTGCATCCAAACACATTTTAAACAAATTCAGGGATTTAAACTTCCCTGGGGAGCCTATTCCAGTGCTTAATTACCCTTTATGTAAAGAAGTTTTTCCTGATATCCAACTTAAACTTACTCTGGAATAACTTGAGGCCATTTCCCTGTCACCAGTGAGAAGAGACCAACCCTGTTCTCACTGTCAGCACCTTTCAGATAGTTGAAGAGAGCAATAATGTCTCCCCTCAGCCTCCTTCTCCCCAAACTGAACATCCCCAGTTCCTTCAGTTGCTCCTCGTAGGGCACATTCTCCAAGCCCTTCACCAGCCTTGTTCCCCTTCTTTGGACCTGCTCCAGCACCTCAATGTCCTTTCTGTGTTGAGGTGCCCAAAACTGAACACAGTACCAGTGAGGCCTCACCAATGCTGAGTACAGGGCAGGATTAGTTCCCTACTCCTGCTCACCACACCATTCCTGATACAAGCCAGGATGGCACTGGCTTTCTTGGCCACTTGACACACTGCTGGCTCATATTCAGCCGGCTGTCCATCAGTACACCAACGTTCTTTTCTATCAAGCAGGTTTCCAGCCACTCCTTCTGAAACCTGTAGGGTGTCCTGGTGTTGTTGTGACCAAAATGCAGGACCCGACACTTGACCCTACTGAAATGCATACAGTTAACCTTGGCCCATTTATCCAGTCTATCCAGGTTCCTCTGTCGCAACTTTCTCCCCTCTAACAGATCAACACTTCCTTCCAACCTGATGTTGTCTATAAACTTAGTGAGGGTGCACTCAACCCCTCATCAAGATTACTGATAAAGATGCTAACTAGAAGTGGCACAATTACCAAGCGCTGGGGGACACCGCTTGTGACTGGCTGCCAAGTGGATTTAATTCCAACTACAACTCGCAGAAGACTTTACTTTTCCCTTTGCATTTTTCATTTGGAGGGGAAAAAAAATTGACTGGGAATCACAAGAATCTTTTGCCTTTTTTGCTCTGTGGCTCTTTCGCCTACAGCATTAAATTAAGAACTACAGTTTCAGAAACTCTTTTCCTTTTTAATTTTGATTTACTTATTAGCTTCAGTACCAATCATATTTTATTATCTCACATTCCAGTACAATATTTAGTATACTATATTCTTCTTTTTTAACTCGTTGCTGCTGCTTTTCTTGTCTAGTACCAACTCCCTACCTTTTTCATTTCCCCTCTTGGACCCAGCCCTCATTGGGGTGTGGAGCCGGGGGTCCCTTCACTCTTGTGTCAAAAAACCAGGCCAAATTGTGACAGATGTTTAGGCACATGCAAGATGTGGAGGTTATCTGAGGCAGCAAGACAAAGGGCAGATTAGCCTGACCAATCTGGTAGCCTTCTATGATAGAGTGACTGCATCAGTGGACAAAAGAAAGGTAAATGATGTCATGTGTCTGGGCTTCTCCATGGTCTTTGACATAGTCCCACAACATACCTTTATTTCTAAATTGGACAGATATGGATTTGAAGTCTAGACTATTAGGTGGATAAATAACTATGGTTGGATAGTCGTAGCAAGAGGATTGTCTATAACTCTATGTCCAGGTCAAGGCTTGTCATGAATGTTGTCCCCCAGGAGTCCATCTTAGGACCAGTGCTCTTCAATCTCTGTTGTTGATTTGAAGAGTTAATCATGCAATGCTCATTGCTATGATTGAGATTGGAGGAACTAACTTATTACAAGAAATGTGAGAAAATAAAGAAAACTAAGAGTAATAAATAAAAATGAGACAAAAATGAAGCCAGAGGAGAGAGAGGGAGTCCACTCAAATTTCTATCAGTATGCCATCTCTTATTCGCCTTTCAGAAAAGACCTGACTACTCATGTGGAGGCTCCTGGAAAATGCATTGCATCCTAGTATCTTCCCTTTGGAGAGTCAGAACTCACACAAGAGATAAAGAGGAAACACAGCATCACAGTGCACTGCATCTCTTCAGCCAAGATCCTGTTGCATGATGTTATGATATGGAATACTAATAAAACCAGAACATCTTTATCAGTGACACAGACAGTGGGATTGAGTGCAGCCTCAGCAAGTTTGCAGATGATACCAAGATAAATGGTGCAGTTGGGACAATAGAAGGGAAGGATGTCATACAGAGGGACATGACCATGGCTGAAAAGTGTGTAAGTGAGAATTTAATAAGGTGTTTAACAAGGCCTAGCGAAAAGTGTTGCTCTTAAGTTGAGGTACTCCCAGATATGTATACAGAACAGGAGAATTCACTGAGAAGAATTCACTGAACAGCTCTGGGGTGAAGAACTTGGGAGTCCTGATGTACAAAAAACTGGACATGTGCCAGCTGTGTGCTCTTAAAGACCAGAAGGCCAACAGTATCCTGGGCTACATCAAACAAGGGGTGACAATTAGGGTGAGGGAGGTGATTGTCTCTCAGTATGCTGCCCTTATGAGACCCAGCTGGAGTATTGTGTCCAAGCCTGGGGCCCCCAAGTACAGGGGGGTTGTGGAGCTTTTAGAGAGTGTCCAGAAAGGATGACAAAGTTGATCAGGAGGCTGGATCACCTTTCCAATGAAGTAAGTTTGAAGGAGTTCGGCTTGTTTAGCTTGGAGAAGAGAAGGCTCTGGGGAGATCTCATTGCAGCCTGCCAGTGAAAGAAGTGTACACATAGGAGGGAGACCAACTTTTTACACTGTTTGATAGAGATAGAACAAGAGTGAATATCTTTAAACTAAAATTGGACAGACTTAGTTTAAATGATAGGAAGAAATTCGTTCCTTGGAAGGTGGTAAGGTGCTGGAGCTTAGAGAAACTGGATTCTCTATCTCAAGAAGCATCCAAGGCCAGATTGGAGTTGGCCCTGGGCAGCCTAATCTGGTCATTAGCAACCTCTATCCATGGCATATGGGTTGGAAATGGATGTTTTTTAAGGTCCCCTCTAAACTAAGCCATTCTATCCTTCTACAACTGTATTGATCAGGGTAGAATGAGGTACAATTTATGACTAGAGCTGCTCTGTGAACTAAAGAAATTCTGCAGTTATATCAGTGATAAAAGGAAGGCCAGGTAAGATGTCAACCCTTTCCAGAAGGAAACTGAAGACCTGGTCACAGGTGATATGGAGAAACCTGAGGTGCTCAATGACTTCTTTGCTTCAGTCTTCACAGGTAAGGGCTCTAGCTGAACTGCCTAAGTTGCAGAAAGCAAAGGAAAGAACTGAAAGAAGGAAGATCTGCCAGCTTTAACGAAGATCAGGTTTGAGACTACCTAAAGAAGCTGAAGGTGCAAGTCCATGGGACCCGATGAGATCCAACAATGAGTTCTGAGGAAACTAGCAGATCAGGTTCCCAAGACACTATTCATCATATCTGAAAGGTCATGTCAGTCTGGTGATTTGATGAATGGACCACTTGCTGGAAAAGGAATTAAGTGGGCAGCTGAACTCAGAGAGTTGCAGTCAATGGCTCAATATCCAAGTGGAGATGAGTGATGGGTAGCATTCTTCCTGGATCAGTACCTATACTGGTACTATTTGGCATCTATGTAGGTGGCATGGACAATACGATGTTATGATTTGGAATATTGATAAAACTAGAACAACATCTTTATCAGCGACATAGACAATGGGATCGAGTGCACTCTCAACAAGTTTGCAGATAACATCAAGCTGAGTGGTGCAATTGATACACTAGAGGGAAGGTATGTCATCCAAAGGGACCTGGACAGGCTTGAGAAATGGGCCTATGCCAACCTCAAAAAGATCAGTGACGCCAAGGGCAAGGTCCTGCACCTGGATGGTGACCTCCAACACAAGGAGGACACCATGCTGTTGGAGCAGTTCCAGAGGATGGCCATAAAGATAAGCACTTCCCTTACGGGGACAGGTTGAGAGATCTGGGGCTTTTCAGCCTGGAGAACAGAAGAACCTGGGGGGGACCTCATAGTGTCCTTCCAGTGCATGAAGGGGGCCTGTAGGGAAGGGACTTTTTATAAGGACAGGTAGCAACAGGATGAGGGGAAGTGGCTTTAAAGTGGAAAAGGGTAGATTTAGACCAGATATCAGGAAGAAATTATTTACTGTAAGGGTAGTGATACACTGGGACATGTTGCCCAGAAAGGCTGGGGATGCCCCCTCCCTGAAGGCTTTAAAGACCAGGTTGGGTGGGGCTTTGAGCTATCTGATCTAGTGGGAGCTGACCCTGTCTAAAGAAGGAGGGTTAGAACTAAGTGATTTTATAGTTTCCTCCCAACTCCTACCATTCTATAATTCTATGATTTTAGATTCCATTAAAAGACAGAAGATGAGGTTAGATTAGCATTATCAGTTGAGTGTTATTTATTTTTATTTTTTTGACCTGCTGGAGAAGATGGTCTACAAATGGAATAAATTACACCAGTAACGTATGAAGTATATTCCTTATGTAACTTTGATCCATCTAGAATCTTGATGGTGTTAATGTTGTTAAGAGCCAATCAAAGATTATTCCTTTACTGATCCAGCTTTCTTTGGTATATTGCTCCTGTAAGACTGTAGCAAAAAAATTTTTGTTTACTGTAATATCTGTACTGAACTAAACATACGAGTTTGCAGAAGAGTGCACCAGAAACCAGAAATGGAATAAGGGAGATTCTAAGATTTGAATAAGAATCCACAGCAGCTGATATTTCCTTTAAAAAATCTCAAACATTCGCTTAGTGAAACTAATGAAGTCCATTCATTACATTACAGTTGACGCTGATTTCATGGAAAACCCCCGAAGAATAATTTTTCTCCTTTTTGTTTCTGAGATTCTGAGATACAGGATTGCATTGTTATTCTTTACTGTAGCAGTATACCTGAGTTAGTACTAGTTTTAACTAGACATAGTTAAACTAGCCAACAAAAAATATTGTGGTATGTCTTAATATAAAAGAGAGACAGAGAGAGAGAGAAGTAAGCCTGGAGAAGTTATTATTCTAGGTACATAGCCTGATTTTACTAAATTCAGTCTATTCAGCAAGGATTGAGCTATTACAATAAAAACAAAACAAAACAAAAACAAAAAAAAAAAACAAAAACAAAAACAACCAAAAAAAAACCCAACAGATTTCAGGTCAACCTCAAGATATGGATAAAAAGAAGCTGATGAGTGTATCATAAATGCTTGTATTGTAAAACAAAGACAGTGCAACTAGAGTAGAAATCATACAATAAAAACTGTTCTCCCTCATGTCCCTTATAAGCTAATATTTTACCTATTAGTTGAAATTCATTGTTGGCATGGGATTAGACTGCAAAATTGAACTGAGAAACAGCCAAATTTAGAACATGCTTGAGTAGATCTGAACAGTAGTTGCTGCCATGCTCTCATGGTTTCTAGTGTCAAGCTGTGTTCTATTGCATGCCTGAGTTGGAGACACTGGTCAGAGCTTTCATTTCTGAGTATATAAAGTTCTGTGAGAACATGAGTAGAATTTTGAGCTACCATTGCTGTTAAACCTTAAAATGTATCTTGATTTTACAGGATTTTTAGTGTTTTTGATTATGAAGGTCTAAGTGTAACAGACATCCTAAAGTTCTCTAGAGGGAAGAAGTTGATGTTCCATGAGCAACTTTCTAGGCTTATTGCATTAATGCATAGATGATGATTAACAAGGAAGTACTGAATTTGAGGTGAAGTATACAGTAGAGGGAGAGGAAGCAGTCCAGAGTGGACCGATATGAACATCATGAAGTTCAACAAGGCTAGGTGGAAAGGTCTGCGTCTGAGCAGGGACAACCACCAGTATCAGTACAGATCACGTGATGAATGGATTGAAAGAAACCTCAATGAGAAGGACTTGGAGATATTCACAGAAGAAAAATTGAATTTGAGCCAGTAATGCATACCAGGGAAATACAGGCCAGCTAGTCTCACTACTTCTCCAGAAAAGATCATAGAGCAGATCCACCTGGAAACTCTGCTAAGGCAAATAGAAAAGGCAGCATGGCTTCACTAAGGGAAAATCATACTTGACATATTTAGTGGCTGTCATATCCCTCCTGTGAAGGGAGAGAGGAGCTGACAAGGTTCGTAAATCCCTTTAGTTTGATCAAAGTGAAACAACACTCAAGAACCATACATAAGAGGAAAAAACCATCAGATTTAATAAGGCATTTCTGTAAAACTGTTATACTACACGTCTTGGCCCTGTCACAGTTGTATCTACCTGATCTGTGCAGTGTTACAGCAAATTCAAGGAAGCCTTATGTTACGTAACAACTTTAAGAGAAATAGAGAAAGAGAAAGAACATGAGGTCAAAAGTGAGAAAGTGACTATCTGTCCAGCATGAGGTCTGTGAATAAGGGTGTTCCACGTGGCATAGAACAAAGAAAACAAAAGTAGCAGGAGTGAGAAGAGGGTTAGTAGCAGCAAAAAAGGCTGGGCTGGCCTCTCTAGCTTCTATTTGTAGTATCAAAGGAAAAATAGAAAGGATGGTCCCCCCTAGCTTCTATTTGGAACTGAAGTTGGCTCTGCTTCCAGGACTGGTTGAAAAAACGGACATCTGTCAAATTGAATAAAGTAACATTAGGCTCTTTGTCATGACTTAAGTTTTCTTGGGCATTGTTCTAGATTCTTCCATGGGTGGTTGAGACATCAGTCAGTTTACGGAAAAGGACACCAGGCTCCTTCATGTGAGTTAATTGTCTCTTGGGTGTTGTTCAGTCTCACACTAACGGTGACTCGAGGCTTGGCCCTTACAGCGGCCTGCTACTGCAGTTAAAGTACTGGTGGATAAGAGGAAAGCAAATGATGTAATTTGCCTAAACTTGTGCAAAGCATTACATATTGTTACACAGAACATTCCATTCTCTAAAACAGAGAGACAAGAATTTGAAAGATGAGCCACTAGGTGGGAAAGCAATTGGCTAGATCGTTACATTCAAAGAACTGGTTGATGATTTAATGTCCAGATTGAGGCCAGTGACAAGTGGTATATCTCAGGGCTATGTATTGGAATCAGTGCAATTTAACTTCTGTATCTGTGACAAAAACATTGAGATTGAGTGCATCCTCAGCAAATTTGCAGATCACACCAAGTTGAATGGTGAATGTGGCACAATGAAAGGAAGGAATGCTATCTACTGGGACCTGGACAAGCTTGAGAAGGGGATCCACTTGAAACTCGTGAAGGCTAAGTGCAAGCTCCTGCTTCATCCGAACATGAATACAGGCTGGAAAATGAGTCAGGAGAGATCAACTCTATGGAGAAGGGTTTGGGAATACTGGTCAATGAAGAATTGAGCTTAAGTTAAAAAAAGATGCCCAGAAATCCAATCATACTCCGGGCTGCATCAAAAGAAATACAGTCAGTACATTAAGTAAGGTGGTTCTCCCTCGCTGCTCATGACATCCCACCTGAAGTACTGAGTTCAGCTTTGGGTATTCTGGCATATGAATCTCTTGGATCTTTTAAAGTAGGTCCAGAGGAGGACCACAAAAATGGCCAAGAAACCTCTCTTCTATGAAACAGACTAGGAGGGTTGGGGGTTATTTTATGGGTAAAAGGCTCTAGAAAGGTCTTATAGCAGTCTTTTAGTATTTTCAGAGGATCATGTGGAAAGATGAAGAGGAACATTCTATCATGGAATGAAGTGATATGACAAGACATAAAAACTTAAAACTAAAAGATAAGAGATTAACACTAGATATAAGGAATAAACTATTTACTAGTGAAGGTGGTGAGATTGAAGAACAGATTTCCCAGAGAAATCATGGATGCTCCCTCCCTGGAAGTGTTCAAGGCCAAGTAAGATGGAGTTTTGGGCAACTTGATGTAGAGGGAAGTACCCCTGCCTGATTAGGTTCAAAATATGTGATTTAAGGTTCCTTTTAGAACAACCCAACAACCCTATGATTCAATTGAAGACAGTGAGACTTTGCAATCAAACACCACAAATATAGAAATTTATGCCTACTAACTGAAAGTGTATGAGATTTCTACACATGATGCAAACACTGCTATGAAGTTAAAACTTGAGTTAATTCATCAAGTTTCATGGATAATTTTCTGCTATGTTTCTGCTGATTCTGAATTAGTAAGCCTTGCAAAAGTCAAAGACTGGCAAGACCAAGAACATTATCATCCTAAAATTTTGTATAAGTCATTAAAAAAAAAAAAACTTACCACTGACATCAGTGGAAAAGAAGGTTAAACTTGCCTGAACATTTTGCTTTTCTTTTTTTTAATTAATATAACATTACTTTTGGCAAGGAAGTATTTCACTTGATCCAGATGAACATATTTTAATATCTTGGAAGAACAGAAGTAACTGAGACAAAGGAACAAAGGCTTTAATGTAGCCAGGTAAGGATATTTGATTCACTGTAAAGAATATTTTCATAATTTAGGAGGCTTGCAAAACACAGTAAACTAGAAGGAGTTTAATTAATTCCTTAACAAGGAGCTGGTTTCTATCTTCAATATCAAACATATCTATATTTGTTATTATTATTACTTAAAAAAATAAAAAATTTGTAGCAAGAGGAAGGAAAAATAAGTTACAATTCTTAGACTACACTGATGTCACTGTTGTTTATATCTGTCCAACTTCAAAAGGAAAATTTTCATCCAACATAAGTTACTAGAAATTTCTTTTATACTTATATATTGATTCCTCTTTCTGAATCTGTAGTTTAAACATTTTCTTTCTTCCTTTTTCTCTAAATTTTCCATTGTGGTATCTAGTGCTGGGAAAAGTTACACATCATGAAATACAGCATACCAAGCATTCTACAATGATGAAGCATTAATGACCATATCGTATAATGAAAGAAGCTTGTTTTCAAGTAAACTAGACCTAAAGACTCAGTTTTTTAAAGGAACAAGACCTTATAAACTTCAAATTGTGTGAGATAAAGATTTATTGCTTCTGTTATTGTTATTCATTAAAAAAGCAGGAAAGTTTTGGTCTCTTTTTTCTGAATTTCATATGGATGTAAAATAGATAACTTGAAATCGATATAGTAATTTGAATGTAAATAAGATGTTAATTTTGAGTTTTAAAAATGTATGGTTTTTAATTAGATCTATTTCCCCAACTTTAATATTTATACTTAAAAACAGAAAGAATTCTAAGTAGAATGAGGAATATGTCTTGCTCTTGGAACAGCAGGATAGATTTTTATTCAGAAAAGCAGCTACTAAAGTTGTCATAAGGAAGAGGAAAAGAAAGTGGAACACAGATGTAATGTTTCACTTAAATTTATGAACTGTCTTGGCAATAGGCTCACAGCAAATCCTTATATGTTGCAATTTCCTCCTGAACACCTCTCCTACAACTACCAATGCCCTTTAGGTTTGGGTGGACAGGAATACCATGCTAATACCCTATTTCTATTATGTTGTAAATCAGCGCTAGACCAGACACAGTGTCTAGCAGGTTGTCACCACCCAGCAGCTGAACCAGCAAAGATGGGAATGATGTAGGTCTGAGGTTTCACCACCTGAAAAATCATAAAGCATATTGGAGGTAGGAACTTTACACCCTGGTGCATGTGGATACAGAATAGGAACAACATCTTTGGCCCTGTTGCTGACATCAAATGAAACCATATTTGTACTGAAAGGCATCCCAGTACTCCCAGTACAATTAAATGTGCTAGAAATGTCATGGTTTATTATCCCACTTGTTGGATTCAACTACTGCCTTTGTGATAATGATATTTGCAGTTTAAGCTTGGCAGGATGCAAAGGGATTAGGAAGAAAAACCTTCAAAACACACACATATGCATACACAGCTCTTGCACTGTGTTTAATACATTTCCAATATGCAGAAGAAGCCAACACAAGTAGCCCAGCAAAGTAAGACTTTAGAGATCTAATGGCACTCTAGATAAAAGTGATTTAATTTTGCTATTGCTGAAAGACCCTATGTAATTAGAGTAGATCACTGTGCATACTGTAATAAAGCATGCTGTTGTGTTCTTCAAGTGAATGCAAAAGAGGTGAAGAGGGAATATCAGACAATTTCACTCTCACTATTTGAAATGTTCTGGTCCTTCTAAATGCACTTTTGATAATACATGATTATTAGAAGCCTTTCCTCATAACAACATATAAATCCTGACATACACTCTGTAAGCCTGCTCTCACATGCCAGGAATTAAAATAAGTTCCCTATGTGCCCAAAATGAAGCAGTGTCCTTTAAAAAAAAAAAAAAAAAAAATGGAGTGTAAAGAGGACTAATCAAGTAGTGAGAGTCTCCCTGTTCACAGAATGGCCAGGGTTGGAAGGGACCTCAAGGATCATGAATCTCCAACCCCCCTGCCACATGCAGGGCCACCAACCTCCCCATTTAATACTAGACCAGGCTGCCCAGGGCCCCATCCAATCTGGCCTTGAACACCTCCACGGACAGGGCATCCACAACCTCTCTGGACAGCCTGTTCCAGAACCTCATCACTCTCATAGTAAAAAATTTCCCCTGACACCCAACCTAAATCTCCCCTCCCTCAACTTAAAACCATTTTCCCTTGTCCTGCAGTTGTCTACCCTTTCAAAGAGCTGATTCCCCTCCTGTTTGTAGGCTGCCTTTAGGTACTGAAAGGCTTCAATGAGGTCACCCCGCAGCCTTCTTTTCTCCAGGCTGAACAAGCCCAGCTCCCTCAGCCTGTCTTCATAGGGAAGGTGCTCCAGCGCCCTGATCATCTCCTCTGGACCCTCTCCAACAGCTCCCCATCTTTTTTGTACTGGGGGCTCCAGACCTGGATGCAGTATTCCAGATGGGGCCTTACAAGAGCAGAGTGGAGGGGGACAATCACCTCCCTGTCCACTCCTCTTCCGATGGAGCCCAGGATACCATTTGCTTTCCAAGCTGTAAGGGCTCATGTTAAGCTTCTCATCTATCAGGTCCCTCTCCACAGGGCTGCTCTCAAGGACTGCTCCTTCCAGTCTGTATAAATGCCTGTGATTCCTCTGGCCCAAGTGCAAAACTTTGCACTTTGCTGTGTTGAACCTCATTAGGTTCACCTGAGCCCACTTTTCTAGCCTGACGAGGTCCCTTTGAATGGCATCCCTTCCTTCTACCGTGCCAACTGCACCACTCAGCTTGGTGCCATTCACAAACTTGCTGAGGGTGCATTCGATTCCATCACTGATGTCACTGATAAAGATGTTAAAGAGCACTTGCTCTGCCCTCACAGTGGGGGCGATTAGTCACCTTGGTCTCCACCTGGAGGTTTAGGGATGCAGGCTCAGGGATGTGAGAAGTACTGGAATCCTGGCCACCAGTGAAGACCAAGGCAAAGAACTCATTGAGTACCTCAGCCTTTTCTTCGTCCGTTGAAGCCAGTTCTTCTTTTACATTTACCAAAGGAGGTACACTTGCCTTGACCTGTTTCTTCTGGCCAATGTCTTCCTGTTGTTTTTCAAGTCCCTTGCCATCTTCAGTTCTACCTGAGCCTTGGCTTTCCTGATCCCACATCTGCAAGTCCGGACGGCATCCCTTTATTCTTCCTAGGTGAAACATTCTTGTTTCCACAGCTTGTATGCACCTTTCTTCACCTTCAGCACAACCAGTATGTCCTTGCCGAGCCACGCTGGCTTCCGACCTCCTCTGCCCATTTTCTTATTCAGAGAGATGGAGAGATCTTGTGGTCTCAGGAAGGCATCCATGAAGAGTAGCCAGCTCTCCTCAACATCTTTGTTTTTAAAGACAGCATCCCTGGGATCTCAGTCATCAGTCCACTGAACAGCTTACAGTTGGCTCTTCCAAAGTTCAGGGTCCTGACGCAACTCTTTGCCAGGCCCACATCCCTTGAGATCAGGAACCCAACCAGGGCGTGGTCACTGCAGCCCAGGCTGCCTTCAATCTTAGCACCTTTAATGATTTCCTCCACATTGGTGATCAGTTGGTCCAGCAAACCTTCATCTCTGGTCAGTCTGTCCAACACCTGGACCAGAAAGTGATTATCAGTGCATTCCAGGAGCCCCCTGGACCTCTTGCAGCTCACCATTTGGTCTTTCCAAAAGATATCCAGATGATTGAAGTGCTGTTCTCAGTTTGAGTATGCACACACATCAAAATTCAGGAAGTTGCCATTTTCCTTTGGTCATGCTGGTACAATTGGCCATGGGCTGATCTTCTGCTGAAGGTAAGAACAGATAGTAAGCTGACATGAAACAGCTTCAGCCAAAGAGTTACATGGTTATGACTGAGGTATAAAAGAAGCTGGACAATTTTATTTTCTTTTACTCCATAGTGGCCTTCTGTCTGTCAATCTGTAGCATACTGTGATTTATTTCCTTTCAGTTGAACTTGGCAAAGCAGCATTTCTGGGGCAAATATCTTGCTGTGATAACTCTTCTGAAGAATTCTTTAAACCTAACTATGAGGAGGCCTTGAGATCTGTATAGTCAATGAATATTAAGATACTAAAATTATGAAGTAAACAAGAGAGTTAAGCAAAGCAGGTTATAATAACAAAAAGAGGATAGGACACTTACCCACGTCCGTGCTTACTTATGAAACTCCAATGGAGTGGATCTCCAGAAGAGACCCTTCCCCACTGGTAGTCAGCTCTTAAATGGGTCTAGGAGCAGTGGAGCCAGGCTCCACCCCTTCTTGCAGCACAGGTGAATTGCCTTCACTTGTGCTCCCTTGGCTGACTTATCGCTTGCCTCAGGTGATCAATCAGAGGTTCAGGTCATGATTCAGCAGTTCCCATACAAGCTCTTTCAAGGTGCTGCCCTCTCCTTTCATGCAATCTGAATGAATACATAATGAAAATGATATGAAAGTCTTTCATGTTTTAAAGGATGTGGTTTTAACCTCACTTATTTTCTGCAGTAGACCTTCCATTCTTGAACCATTGTTCATATACACCTGCAGAAATATTGCTGCAAAAACAAGTGTGGAGAAGGGAAATACTCGAGGAATTATGCAATATTTCCACTTCCATATTTTATTTCACTAACTTCTCAAGTCAAGCACCTTGGGTGACTCTTTGGTAACTCTACTGGGAAGAATGATAACTGTGCATTCTCTACACATAAGACTGTCATTATGTTATGTCATCAGTAATGAAGTATACTCAAGGAAGTTTCTGACTTCTTTGAGAGGATTTATAGCAGTTATGGATGAGGACAGAGAAAATGAAAAGCCTGTTTCAGTACAGTTCAAGTCTGATTCAAATTTCAGATAAGTTGTAACCTTTTCTGTCATGAGGGAACTCAGCCAAAGATCAGCTTTCATCTGATTGTTTTTTTCAGTCCAATTTGCTGATGAAGAAGGATTTGTAGTTTGTTGCTGGAGTAGTAATGATGGAGATCAGGATCAACGCTAGTCTCTTATATTTCTGTCTCTCTTGCAGAATTTCTCAGTTTCTCCCATTTCTGACAGATCTCAAGTGTATTACCGAAAAACAAATGCATATTTACACAGGAATGATTGGTAGTGGGAGTGACCTGTACAGCTCCAGTTATGACTGATAGCATTCTGTTACTTTTATGCTTGTTTCAAAGTCCCCTTGACACAGATTGATTAAGGGAAAGGACCTATATGAACTCTGAAAAATTTATGGATTTTTGAAAGAGCTTTAACATGTAGCATTTAAGACCTGATTAAGTCTTTCTTGGCTGTCGTCTTTTTCTCTCCCTTTTCTCCATGTCAAAATCTCCCTTACATTGAGAATATATGTTTAATAATCAAAAACTGATGCTGCAGATTAAAGAATAAAGATGTCACTGGATAAAATAGCACAACAACGGAAAGAAATTAGATTTGCATGATTTTAACTATTCTTTAATCTGCTTCTGGGCAACAAAAGTGATTTGTGTCAGCCGTTATTGCATTAAACTTTAATTTTCTTCCACAAGAACAGGATTATATAAAAGAGTATTGGATTGCACTCAGCATGGATTAGCTGAGCGGTGTCTTTGCTGCCAAGGACCAAATGGATTTCCTTCCTTTTGTGATTTATATTTTTACTGCTGTTTTTTTTTCCCCTCCTTCTAATTCCCATTACTTGTCTGTTCGCCAGAACTGAGATACCCTGAAGAGCAGCAGACAGGTAGGCAAAATTATTGGCTTATTGCATACATTTATATTCCAAGAATCCTTACTAGCCAGCGACAAAGAACTAAGCTAGCTCTCATAGAAGCTGATTGCTAGTTTAAAACTGAAATATTAAAAGATTATAGAAGGAGCATAGCCTTTCTTTCTTGAATTATATATGTATATGAATATGTGCATATAATATTGTATACACACACACACACAAGTAAGCAGCATAACTTTTCCCGTAACAGCTGACAAAAACTTCCAGACTTCTGGCTAATGGCAAATCAGCAAATGCCAGCTGGATGTTTAACGTATGGTCAAAATAGAGATGCTGGCAGTGTGAATGGAAGAAGCAAAGATTCACTCAATACAGAGACAGGGAATATCCAAAATTTGAAGTGATAAAAGCAGTAAAAAAATAGAAAGCCCTTTAGTAACTGTCTGAATGTCATAAATTGCTGTCTGCATTTTGCAGTTCATTTTAGAAATGACTAATGAATTTTCTAGTCTTGACATTCTATCCAATAAGGATGTGCTTGGTGGTAGATGAGATAGGATTATTTTAGGAAAAATATCAAAGCTTTATGTTACAGGGCATGGTTTGTGTTTGTAGGAAGTGAAATACAGCAGTTCGAATGCCTATCAGTAGTCTTTCTTGGGCAGATTCATCACTATCAAAGGATTTTCAGGTGAGATAAAAACAAAACAAAACAGAACAAAAAAAAAAAAAATCCAGAAGGGCATAGCAAACCATAAAAATGCTATTGTATAAATGAAAGATCTGATTCTCCACCACAAGGATGAGGTAGGAGTAGAGGAAGGTTCTGGTGTTATTACTTTCACCAGAGTCACTCTTATTTAAAAATAAGTTCTGGAGCACATTTTCCATGGATCAGGCATAAAAGTATTTTGTGGGTGACAATGAGTAGAGAAAATTGAAACTGATATATTATGTGGCTGATGAAACCTGAGCAACCTTTGATCCTGTGCTTAAATACTTCTCTTGATGTTCAACATCTATTTTGCTGTTCCAAACTCAATCTACAGTCAAACCTGTCCCAACCGTTTGATTTTGTTTTGCAAAATAAATCTGATGTTTGTGTATATTAATATGCAGAAGAAGAAGATTGAAAATTTCACGATTTCTCACTTGGCAGTGATGTTGACTGAATGTAAGAATAAAGAATGTTTGGATTGCTGTTATATTCTCTAAATTCGTCTTTGTGATTGTTGCCCTGTTATTTCTTGAAGTTTTTGAATAAGATCATTGAATGTTGTCTCTCTCATTCTTACTTTTTTTTTGTTGTTGTTCTTTTAATAAACTTTAGATTTCTCCAATACCTTTCAGCTCATTGATAAGTAAAAACTTTGAGTCATCATGCATTTTCCAAACAGGCTTTTTGTGCCTTCAGACTGACAGAGACATGAGTCTGTCAAACACTAAATCAGAGAGGATATTTCCTGCTGCTTTTATCACATCAGAAAGATATACAGGGAGACTCCCTACGGTGACTTTAAGACTTACTGTTTGCTTGCCATATCTCTCTTACATGAAGGAGCTGTTTCTAATGGAATAAATATTTCACTGTACAATGACACTTTTGAAGTCTTTTCTTTTCTACCGAAAAAAAGACCTCCCTGAAACATGCATACACAAACCCACAGTTTTTTTCCCACAGCCTGAACAGGGAGAATCTCATTTTAGCACATTTGTCCAAGGCTAAAGTACTATCTGTTTTCAGAGAGCTCTTTGACCAGAAGGAACTACAGATATCTAACGCCTAGTTGGCATAAATCTCAAATAGAAAAATGAGTTGTCTTAAAACTCAGACAACGGCCAGCAAATAGATGTTGTAGTACTTCTTCTTATCCAATTAACTTAAAGTAAAATTCATTTAAATGGGGTCCAAAAGGAACTCTACTGCTATTATGAGCAATAACTTCATGTAGTGTCTTTTCTATGCCTGTCATATTAATCATATCTAGAATGCAATTGCATTCTTTTTTGTTATGAGTTTTTTTTTTTTTTTGCCCCCACATATTTCCTGAGATATGTTTTTCCTGGTGTCAAAAAATTTCTGAATTTCTCTACATCCTTTTCATTAAAGTCTTTAAATTCTTAATTAACAGGAACATAGATGTGACAGAGTCAGTGATTTTCCATGCTAATTGGTAATGAAATTAGTGCTGTTCTGTCTGAAAGACATACCTGCACACTGGGATACAGAGGCATTAACATCATCAAGATGAGCTTGCTCTGTAGATGCAGGACATCTACATCTGCAGACTGCTTGCTGAAAAAATTATGTTTTTTTAGGTGGATATACAAATAGGACCCTACATGACTAGCTCCATAAAACTGGGAAGTATGTCAACTATCCATCAAAACGGCACTCACTGTGCAAGCTGGAAAGAGTAATCCCCACATGTACACACATGAAAGGTGCCATTTTAACTTCTATTTTCTGTAGAAAGTAATTCACTTCAAATGTACTCACTACTAGTACCTGGAGGAGCTCGGCTGAGTCTTACACACTGTGAATATTAAGAGATCAATTTTGAAACTTGCTGACAGCAGCTAGTTTCAGTTTTCTCTGCATTTTTTTTCCCTGTCTGTATGAAACAGAAATCTACAAGTCAAGTTTCTATCAAGATTATCAACTTAACTGTGTAGATCAAAAAATGCTTCCCAAAACTCTTGATTCTACTGTGAAATGGCCAGTTATATTTGTGCTTCAGTAACAGTTTATTTCGGGTATTGTAGTGAAAACTAAACAAAGAGGTAATAAAATATTTGAATTCGAGGAATATTTAAATCTGCTTCAATCTGACTGAACTATGAAGAAAAGTCTCTGGTTGTTTTCGCCTCCGTATGCTTACCAACTGGAATCAAGCATGTCACTGATTTGGTAAATCACAGTCATAACTAGCTACATAAAAATATGTTAAGAACATGCCTTTGTTGTTATTGTTATTATTATTATTATACTTGTGTGTTTTCCAAATCTGATTCCTGAAGATTTAGACTGTTTTCTTATTTTTTTTTTCTGACAGTGTTTGTCACTCAGAACAAGGCACTCTTGGAAATATTTATGTATTGGTTATGTTTGAATTACTGTAGATCTTCAAACTCAGTAAATACTTGGTTTGTGGGGTACTTACTCGTATCTGAAGACAAACTCTGATTAACCTGATTTGCAATCTGGAAAATTATTTTCAGTGACAGTTTGGAAAAATATTACTATAATTTATAACAAAGAAGAATTTACAAAATGTATCTTATTTTACTCACAGGTTTCAGGTAGAAATTGTTGAATTTCTAGATATGTTTGTAAATATATCTCAGAACATCAGATGCTGTAAATCTACCACCCTCCCATGGTATTTTTGGAAGATGTTGATTGGGTTATAATACATATATATTAAAAACATAATAGTAAATACCTTTAACATGTAGACCAAATTAATGTGAAGAAAAATGTGAATGAGGCATTCTTGGTACACCTTAACATATTGGTTACAATTGATGTACTGGTTACACTGCTATAATAATACAAGAATGTAAAATCTACAACAAAATGAGATGTGCCTAGGTGTCATTAGCCTATCTTCTACAAGCATATACAGTACAGTCATATATTTTAATGGCTGGTACTATATTTTTTAATAAGCTGGAAAAAGTAGATATTTTTTTTTCCCTATTCTATTTTATCACACTCAGAAAAGGATATGGAAAAATTTGAAGTGATTTATCACAGAGTCAAAAGAGGGATTCAAGGGAAGAGAAAAAAATAATTCAGAGTAATTAAAAAATAGAATTTTAGGAAGTTTATGTTTAATTCATCTGAATGACAAGCAGGAGACAATTTAATCCCAGTTTCCAATTACTCATGTGGGGAAAGGTATAAAGCCCCTCCAATATTGCTTCAAGGCGATAACTAAGGAGAGCTATACTGGAACTGAAGTGTGAATTTTTAATAAGTGTAATGAGCTTTGCAATAACCAAGTAGCATTCCTACAGTGGATTCTTTCCCATCTGAAACTAAGACAGAATATCCTTCTGAAAGAAAAACTACAATTAATTCATGAATTATTTGTCTTGACAAAATCAATACTGGACATAAGTGCCTTGTCAAAATGATCCCACCTGGCTTGAAAGACTATGGACCTGTAATTATATGTAAGATTACTTACTTAAGTTCAATTTTATTTTATTTTAATCTTCTAGTAGATTCACTTGTTAATTCAAGTGCTTTTGTCCATATCTGTCCTATTCGTTCAGAAATCTGGTTTGATAAACTCAGTTTATGTCACGAAATTCACTGGTGTACAGTTGAAGGAACAATGCAATTAAAAATTGAAAAAAGTATCATTTCTACAATGTCATTTCCACATTAATTAATTAATTACATATCTCTGAAAAACCTGCAGCCTAATGCAAATATTTCAGCTGCTCTATAAGTATGCTAAACTTCACATGAAAAGCTTACTTAAGCTGATAACAAAAAATGACCAGGGGAGAAGAAAAACCCTTTTCCAAGCTCATATTTCAGTCCTCTATTTTTTTCTGATCATGTCAGAGAATTTGGCTCTGTAACTTTGCCAGAAACACTCCTGACACATAATAGACATCCAGCTAGGAGATCAAACTTTTACATCTATAGTTTGTGTAGGATTATTTTTTGAACTACTCAAAATTATAATCAAAGATTGACATTATTTAAATCAGTATTTCATCTAACCTGACTACTGCTCTTTATATAACATGCAATCATGATTTTACTGTGTACTCTTTATGATAAGTATGAAAATATGAGATGCCAGTGTGACATCTGCAAGGTAATTCCCTGCCATAAATCAGCATTTAACATTTATTTGCTCTTACACATTCTGTAGTCTTCAATTTTTCTGTTTATGAAATAGTAATTGAGGTTCTTTTTTGTTTTATTCCTGTGATCGTATGGTGTAGGACTACACAGGTGCACAAGTAAGCAAGAATGATGCACTTCTGATTCTCCTTTAAAGTAAAGTGCAACTTAAATAAAGAGTCTAATAATATTTTGACCACTTGGCATAGAAGTTCATTTTTCTAAATCTAACGTAAATTTGAAGGTGATTTTTAAATGAAGTGTTCTCAGTTCCATAATAGTGGGTCCACTAAACCCAGTTACTGATAGAATTTGAGAACAGAATTGTAAAAGAAAGTTCTTACTATCTACTTCTCAGTTAATGTGATTGGTTTGGTTGGGGCTGGGAATAGGGAAAATACCCAATCTTCTTTTTCTTTGTTAACTGTGTCTATTAAAGTTTGCTTTTTATCCTCTCCTCTCCACTCCTCTCCTCTCCCTTCCCCTCCACTTAAGTCAGGCTTAATTGCATATGCCTCATGTAACTTTTGCATTGTTGTAATTTTTTCCCCTCCTGTAAGAAGATAATTTACAGTTTATCTTGTTTTTTAGCAGTGATACCTTGTTAATTACCTCTAGAAAAAGTGTAAAATCAATAAACCTGTGGCCTCAGCATCCCCCATGAAAAAGCCAGTTGTTTATACTGAGAAAGAATAAGGTGTATGAAGAGATACTGGAATTCTACCATATGCTATAACATATGGGCAGTTTACACTACGTTACGTTCATGTCAAGAAAAGAACCCTGATGGACAACTGTATTGCATTATCCTGTGTTAAACCTTTAGTAAGAGTAATTAGCACATTTATAATATGGTAAAAGAATTAACTAATCCTCATCAAATCAGGAGTTTTGTAGTTATCAGTAAAGAGCATATCACCTACAATTAGGGGAAATAAAGCATAGAGTGAGCCTAAAGCTACACTAGTCCTGGTAATTAAGAAAGCTGAGCCCCTGCTTTCTTCTTTTTGAAGAGTAACACAGATGCCACTAGTCTTCAATTTGCTATACAATATGCAGCAGGATTTGAAGTGTGTATGCATCTCCTGAATTATTCACAAAATGATATTTGTTGCACATTTGTAGTGACAAAGGAATGGAACCGTCAGCAGTTCTAATTCATGGAACTACAGAAAGAGAATATATTTAGTCTTAGGGATAGAATACTACTACAAATCTAATGGTAAGCAGGCATATGTTATAGCTGGCTAAAGAAATGTGAGTAGCTGTAAGTTAGATGTTCTTATTTCTTACTGATACCTGAGGTTGCATTGCTTGTACAGATGAAATCACATTTATTTCAGTATAACTCTGTTGGTTCTGTATCTGAGGAATGAAATGAAGGGCATAGTAAAATAAATAAATAAATGAATAAACAAACAAACAACAGAGACATAAAGAAGTAATCAGCTTTTCTCCCTCCCACTATCAATCTCCATCCCACAACTTCCTCTCTGATTGTTCACATTCCTCAACCCAGTTCCCTTAACTTGGAAGTTATTTTAATTCAAATCCTCTTTGAATAACACCTACTTACAGGGACATAATCTCTTTATAATGGGTAGCCCACTAAAGTATCAGTATGTCTTCATATGGTACTAATAGTCACGAGTGAAAAATAAGTCTTCTGGAACTGTTTCCATTGACTTATTTGCTTCAGTGATTATCTTTTTTTACCCTGATCATTGAACAAATCAAATTGATAATATTTTTTAGAATTGAAAATACTAGCCTTGGAGGCTGATTTTGTTCTATTGCAAAGCAAGCAATGTGACTTCTGACAGTTCTGAAAATTTTGAAAATTTTGAAACTGCAAAGAACAGTTTCAAAAAACATATTTTAGACTATTTCTACATAATGTCATTCCTTTTCACTTAAAAATAGATTAAATTATGTTCCGACTCCATACTGTACACATATGTAGCATGTTTTTGTAGAGAAGTTTAATCATCTAAATAAATGCAGAAGATCTGTCCAATACTGTCCTAGACACAAAGATCTTTTTATAAACTTAAGAACTTGAGAACATCTGCAGTTGTAGTGTAATCAGTTGAACCCCCTGAAATTTTAAGCACATATAAAATCTCTTAGTAGTCAAAGACTGTAAATTCTTTTGAGTAGGAACATAATTTGCCTACTATTTTTAGTACTAAAACTGCTACCTATCTGTAGGCTGGAAGAAGACTGCAGGCACAAATGGTAAATAATAATCAGTTAAGCACTTCATCCTGTCCCATGCAAAACCCATGCAAAAGGATATGGAGTATGTTACTGGGTGTATTTTGTACCATCAGATGACATAATATTGATAATGTCATTTATAAAAGAAAGCAGCATTTAAATTTAAAAAATGATATTTAGATGAGTTGTTAGATTTTATGATGAATACTAATATTGGGACAACTTCTTTGTTTTAATTTCACTTAAATGTGGCTATTTAGGAGAAATGGAGTTTGGAATTTATCATGGTATGTTTAAACTGGGAAGTCTCATGTTGACAAATTCATTGCAGTGTAAGTAGTGAATGTTACTGTACATATGCTATAGCATATGGCAGAATTTCATCCCTCATCTCTTTCTTATGCTCTGTCCTCAAGAGTCACTAAACGGCTCTCCTTTGAGATGACTCTCTGTTAAATTAGGTCAGCAAATGAAGGAGGCTATGTGTCAGCTCCACTGCTGAATGACACAATGCAGTTAACATTTGAAAATTATATTTTCTACAAGCTTTTCTGGGAAGAAAGGAGGAATCAGATGAGATCTTAGTCTGATTGTGAACCTTCTCGGAAGTCATTTTATTCAGATATTTATAAGATATATTAAAATTTATTTTCTGTGACTGTTAACTATATTGTTTCTTTCAGACAACTGATGCATATTAGGTGTCAGTGGGCAGAACATCTTTGTGGAGATCAGGCCTAGCCAGCATGGGTTCATGAAGGGCAGGTCCTGTTTGACCAACCTGATCACCTTCTAATGATCTAGTGACCCATCTGGTGGATGAGGGAAAGGCTGTTGATGTGGTCTACCTAGACTTCAGCAAAGCCTTTGATACTGTCTTCCGTGGTATTCTCCTGCAGAAGCTGACAGCCCATGGTTTGGACAGGTACGCACTTGGCTGGGTCAGGAACTGGCTGGGAGACGGGGCACAGAGAGTAGTAGTCAATGAAGTTAAACCCAGCTGGTGACCAGTTGTGAGTGCTGTTCCCCAGGAGTTGGTGCTGGGTCCTGTCCTCTTCAATATCTTTACTAATGACTTGCATGAGGGCATTGAGTGCACTCTCAGTAAGTTTGCAGATGACACCAAGTTAGCTGGAAGTGTTGATCGGCCTGGGGGTAGTGAGGCCATACAGAGGGATCTGGACAGGCTGGAGAGTTGGGCTGAAGCCAATGGGATGAGATTCAACAAGGCCAACTGCTGGGTCCTGCACTTTGGCCACAACATCCCTAGGCAATGTTTCATGCTTGGGGCGGAGTGTCTGGAAGACTTTGTAGAGGGAATGCACCTGGGGGTACTGATTGATGCTCGGCTGAACATGAGCCGACAGTGTGCCCAGGTGGCCGAGAAGGCCAATGGCATCCTGGCTTGCATCAGAAACGGTGTTGTCAGCAGGAAAAGGGAAGTGATTGTCGCCCTGTACTCAGCTATGGTGAGGCTGCACCTTGAGTACTGTGTCCAATTTTAGGCCCCTCACTGCAAGAAAGACATTGAGGCCCTGGAACGTGTTCAAAGGAGGGAACAAAACTGATGAGGTCTCTGGAGAACAGGCCTTATGAGGAGCAGCTGAAGGAGCTGGGATTTTTCAGTCTGAAGAAGAGGAGGCTCAGGGGAAACGTTATTGCTCTCTATAGCTATCTGAAGGGAGGTTGTAGTGAGCTGGGGGTCGGCCTCTTCTCTCCTGTAACCTTGTGATAGAACTAGAGGGAATGGCTTCAAGCTGCGCCAGGGGAGATTTAGGCTGGACTTAGGAAATACTGCTTTTCTGAAAGAGTGGTTAGGCACTGGAATGGGCTGCCCAGGGAGGTGGTGGAGTCACCAACTCTGGAGGGTCTCCTGAAAAGAGTCCAGCAAGGTGCCACAAAGATGATAAAGGACCTGGAGTACCTCATCCAAGCTGAGAGAGCTGGGTCTGTTCAGCTTTGAGAAAAGAAGACTCAGAGGGAATCTGATAAATGTCTATAAATATCTAAGGTGAGGGAGGCAAAGGGACAAGACCAGGCTGGTTCTGTACCCAAAGGCATTCAAGCAGAATACATATGATGGATTTTAGTAGTGGCTTAGTTACACTCTGAGATTTTTGTTTGTTTGTTTGTTTGTTTGTTTTTAACTATCCTGACTTCTATTTATTTCCATGGAAACTACAACAGAAGCAAAGAGCTCAATAATACTACCTGGTAGAGCAAATTCTTATTTACAAAACATCAGTTTTCAATATATCACCAGTACTAGCTATGCATTTTCACCAGCAATTAGTAAGAACCCGCCTGCTATGCTCTTAATGATCTGCCCCAATGAAGGTGAGAAACTGTCTCTGTTGCCGCTGCTGAAAAGCACCACCCAACACCTCACTGTGCTCATATCCACTGGTCTCCACAAATGTTCCACAAGCACCAATGTATGTCAATGGATGCCATTTTTTTCTGCATGGAGTAATTTGGTGCACATCTTTGTTTCATATGCACTGCCATGTCAGACACCATTTTGTCATCTGCTGCCATCTACTGCACTGCAACAAAACATAGTGAAATATTGGTGGGAAGGTACATCCTGTACAGCCAAGCCTCTGATGCTCTGGGCCAATAAAACAGAAGGTATTACTTTTAGAGCAGCTCTTGTAAAATTCTCATGGACTTATTAATTATTCTCCTAGATTTCATTCATGAACAGTAACAGTTAGCTCAAACCAAAATCATACTTCAGGATTTTTTGGGTTTAAGTTACAAAATTTAATTAATTCTTTCATGAAAGTTTAACATTTAGATTCTTGAATCAATAATGAAAAGAAATTTCCAGGCTGGTCTGTTTTTTTTTTTTTTTTCTTTTCTTTTCCTTTTTTAATATCCAAATGCAGAATTTCTGACCACATTGTCTGGAATACTGGAGTGACAGATACAACTGTTACTTTTCTGTAAAAAGGGCTTGAACAGATATGTGCATTTAGTAAGCCTTCTGGGGAAAAAAAAAAAAAGGCGGTGTGTTATAGAGGACCACAGTATTCTTGAATTGTGTAGTGGCTACTTGTGTAGTGGCCTGAGAGAGCTGGGATTGTTTAGTCTGGAGAAGAGGAGGCTCAGAGGAGACATTATTGCACTCTATAACTTCCTGTAGAGAGGTTGTGATGAGGAGGGGTTTGGCCTCTTCTCCCAGGCAACAAACAGGACCCGAGGAAATGGCCACAAGTTATACCAGAGGATGTTCAGGTTAGACACAAGGAGAAATTTTTTCTCTCAGAGAGTGGTCAGGCACTGGAATGGCTGCCCAGTGAGGTGGTGGAATCACCGTCCCTGGCAGTGTTCAAAAGGTGCCTGGATGAGGAGCTGCGAGATATGGTTTAGTGCTTGTGGTAGCAGTGGTAATGGGAGGATGGTTGGACTGGATGATCTTGCAGGTCCTTTCCAACCTTGTGATTCTGTGATTCTAAAATGGGCATGACTGCTATTCATAAGCACACTTTGAGACTAAACGCTTGTGAGCGATCTCCCACCAATCTAAAGGTCATTTAAGTGTCAACAGTGGCATAAAAACAAATTGATATAAGCGGTCAATGAGAATTTTTTCTCTAGGAATTAGGTGGTTGCTAGCTTTAAAGCTATCGAGTTATTAGAGGCAGTAGGGAAGACAAAAATATTTCTGCTTTTACTATGTACTTCATAGTTCAGTGAAAGTAATTATTCTAACATGGTTCCTGTAGAAACTGGGAACTGGAGCTTACGTAGGATCACTACTTCTAATAATTTGAACGCAAAAGAAGGAAAAAAAGAAGTAAGTATGCCCATATTTTCAGAGGCTTTGAGTCTGGTGTTGCAATGTGCATAGCTGAAAGTAATATTTCCAGTAAATCATGGAATTACCCGAAAAATACAGTTTATGACTTTGTCAATATTTTTCCCTCTATGTCGTTTGGAAAGTTTGGAAAACAAATATTACACACTCTACAGATGCGATATTTGTGAAGAGTATTTTTATAATTAGTAATGGTATTTGAATGAGTGAGTATCAAAAGCATGACTACTGTTTGCTATTTCTGACTCTTCCACTGTCTCTTCAAGTTGAATATTCTTTTTATCTTTCCAAACTGATGAGTTTGACCTCATTCAAAGTAAAAATATAAAGAAATATACCTGAAAGGAAAGAAAGAAGAGAATGGAAAGTAGATTTTGTGCATTTAAATTGTTGTTTGAATTGATGTAATATACCCAAGTGATTGAAACGCAGAATACAGTATGCTTCCTGAACCAAACTGCAGATAAAAAATGCTGCTTATCTTCATTCTTACAATCCATTTCTTCCATTCCACCTCCTTTTACCATTTTCTTTGGTGACAGTTGCATTCCTTTCAAGAACATTTTCTTAACCACATTGTATGTTATTCTATGTTTTTATTTAGGATTTTTCACACATCCTTCACATCTCCTTTACAGTCTCCAATCAATAAGTGCTAAGATCTAAACACTCCTGTGCTCTCCATGTTCAATTCCCTTACTACATGCATTTTCTGTTGCCTGAAGGCAGATCTGTACAATTTTTGTTATTGAAATCTGTCTTTTTCTTTCCAAGCAGATGGAGGATGTGTAAATATGTCTAAAGACTGAGAATACCATTAACTTGATTTTTAGAGAGCCCTGGGAGACACAATGTCTCTCTGGATCCTTTTAAATGAGGCTGGAAAAAAACAGTGATAACTTCACAATACAAGCAAAGCAACTTTAGCACATTATTGTAACTCTCCTATAGCTCTGACCATGTTGGGGGTGTGTGTGGGGAGAAGAAGGTGCAAGAGAAAAAAAAGATGCTCTTGTGCTGCTGCACCTCAATCTTTTGCTCTTTGCAAGAGAACTCATTTCTGAAATCATACACAAGCTGGATTTACATTATTCCTTTAAGTATTGATTGTAATGCTTGAAGCCTTTATTGTTGCAATTTATCAGAGATTTTTGCACTTTGATGGGTAGAAAATAATACTGCCCAATCCTGGCTGGCAGGGCAAAAGTGATCAAGAAGATTTAAAAAAAAGAAAAAAAAAAAAAAGTCTGTAGATTCAGAGAGATATGTTAACCTGATTTGCTCAATATCTGGTGTAAAATAGAGAGCATTCAATCTCTAATTGAGCATAGAGGTCTGAATTAGAATAATTTAACACAGAGATATGAATTAGAATCATTTTGCAAAGTGCAGATAGCCTTCTGCTATTGCAAATCTATGAAACTACATCCAACAAATGCAAAATATTACTAACTGCTTTCTTTTTTTTTCGAGGAGGTATATTTAGTCTTTTGTCAGATTTTGTCAGAGCTCATCTATGCTCCCTTTTTAACTTCAGGCTAGAGTTGTTTCAGTAAAACATAAGACTAAATTTTTTAAAAAGAAACTGTATATATTCAGCAATATTTTAAACAAACGATCCTATGTATTAAAGAAAAATTACATAAGCAGCAGAGAGCCAAAGCTGTTTTCTGAGACATTTCACACAAGTTCTGTGTTCTTTAAATACACTCTTCATAAATTATGGCTTGGAAGATTACAATTCTGGAAAGCATCTGAGTCAACTCTTAGTCAAAATACAGTTGCTTCATACACATATTTATACACTCAAAAACAAATCTGAAGGGTGTGACAGAGAAAACCAGATCACTATTGTGATTTTGTCTGGGCATGATCCTAATTGAACTAAATCAACATAACTACTTCATATCTATTAAAATTTTGGTTTAACTTTGCATGATAATTTGAAAACACTGAGACAGTTGTCTGCCCCTACTTCTTACAAGTTTCTTATGTGTCTGAACTTCAACATTAATATTAACATCTTGTAATTTACATAGAAAATTATTTCAACTGTAACCATAGGAACGTCACTTCAGTACTGAATCCAGGAAGTACGATGATCCTCGACCACCACATCTTCAGCAATTTGGCAGCTGAAGGACAAAAAATAACATTAAAAGCACCTAAAATGTCATTTAATTTCATTGTTGGTGATCCTCATTCTTGTCAGCTTATAAAGGGAATTCTCAGATAGTGTAAGGCCTGATTCAAGGTCTGATTCAAGGAGATTTTACAGAGCATGAATTACCGTGTTTATCTGCAATGTTGGCTCAGCAATGTGACCTTGTTGCTAAGAAGACTTGGCTGCTTTAGGCGAAGTTATCACCACCGTGTCAAAATAGATCATCCTTGCTCTCTGCTCAGAATTGATGAGTCTGCACGTGGAATACCATATCCAATTCTGGGCCAGTACAAGAGAGACATGGACATATCAGAAAGAATCCAATGGCGGACTACCATGATGAATGATAGACCTCTCCTCTAAGAAGGAGGTGAAAGAGAAACCTTGTGAAGGGAAAGTTCAGGGGTGATATAAACAAATGTAAGGAAGAGAAAGATGCCAGGTGTTTTTCAGTGGCGCCCACTGACAGGACATTGCTGAAAGCAATGTCTGTTGGTAAGGCAAAATGGTGAGCTGCAAAGAATTCAGGAAAATCCTGGAGTGTGTAGAGCAGAACTTCCTTGTCAAGGTATCAGCAAAAACAACTAGAAGTGAAGTGTTACTGAACCTGGTTCTCACCAGTGCAAGAAGAGTTTGTTAAAGAGGTTAAGACTGACAGCAGTCTGGGCTGTAGTGACCACACCTTAACTGAGTTTATGTTCTCAATGAAAAAAAGCTTGGCAAAGAGCAAAGAGAGGACCCTGAATCCTAGAAAAGTGAAATTCTACCTGTTTAAACTATCAGTGGAAGAGAAGAGTTCTGGTGGACAAAAAGCTGGACATGAGCCAGCATTCTGCACTTGCAGCCCTAAAGCCCAACTGGGCTGCACAAAAAGAAGGGTGGGAGGGAGCTGACTGTCCTCCTCTACTCTGCCCTCTTGGGCCCCATCTTGAGTATTGCATCTAGGTCTTCATTCCCTAATACAGGAAACATTTGGAGCTGTTACATCTATTTGGAGGGCCACAAAGGTGATCAGAGCACCTCTCCTCCTAAGAAAAGACAAGGGAATTGGGCTTGTTCAGCCTGGAAAACAGAAGACTCCTGGGAGACCTCACTGTTCCCTCCTATTAGTTGAAGCAAACTTGTAAAGAAGATAATGATTGACTAAAGTGACCTTTTATCCAGTCTAATAGAGATAGGACAAGGTGGAATGCTTTTAAGTAGAGAGATGGAGGCTTGGTGTTGGGAGGAATTTTTTTCATTCAGAGCATGTTGAAGCATTGAAATAGGTTGCATACGAATACCCCCCATCCCTGGATGTGTTCAAGGCCAGTTTGGGTGGGGCCTGGCAATCCTACCCACAGCAGGGGGAATTAGGCAAGATGAACCTAAAGATAATTTCTAACCCAAGCCATTCTACTGTTCTATGAAACTGGAATACAGTTAATTTTTTAATCATTCAGTGAAGTGCTTCAGAGGATCAAGAACCACGCTGCCATTTCCACATGTTTCTCAAGGGTGTATAAATATCTGTCTCAGAGAAGATTCCATCACCTGTGGATGGAAGTCATGACACCCAATTCCCTTCAGTCAAGAGTTGGTGTAATTGGCACCTACTTTCTACTATAAGGAGTGATGACACTGTTATTACCAAGCAAGTATTTAGCTTAAATGATTACATGGCTTTGTGGCTTCTGTAAACGTCACTGGGAGAAATCAAGATAATACTGTGTCCTTCTGGAGGAAACTGTAAATCTATCGCAGGATTCTTCTACATGACAGGAAACATTTCAAGCTAGTATAATGCTCAGAGTTGTAATGTCAAAGGTCTGCTGTTAGCTCTTGCCAATGATTACATAAAGATTCTTATGAATATACAAAGTGAAAATATTTCCAGAACTTAATCCTGGTACTTACATGTAGGGGAATCCTATATAGCCTGTACGAATATGAACCTGTAAGTTGCCTTGCCACAGCCAACAAACACAAAAATATCAGTCATTTTTTATTTGTAATTAATTTAATTTTTAATACATGTTATTAACTGATATTCTAAATATTTCACCTACTAAAAATGAATGGATATTTTACCTAACTACACGGTTTTCTTGCATACAAATGGAGAAGTTTCAAGCCCAAGTTCCAAGACAGAAATCTGTATCTTCCTAGAGATGAGTGAGAATGGAAAAAGAAATCTACCTTGTTTTCCTCTTTGGGAACAATTTGGCAGCAATTCACCTGAGTATGCTGAAAGCACTTTGTCTAGAAGAATTGATAACATCAGTCTGTAAAAAGCTTCTACAAAAGGACTGACGAAATAACATCCAAACTCTTTGCTTCGCAGTTCCACATTGGCCAAAATATCTGACTTCTTGGAAAATGTGCATTCTTTGCCACATCAAAGAATGACAAGATTGATACTCAGACTGCCAGAAACTTCTCTGGAAAAATGTTATGAAATCCCTTCAAGAGTTTCTGAGTATAGCCCAGTACTCACGATGTAGAGCATGGCTAAAATTTGGAGTAAGGCTCTGCACACTGTACATCCTATGATGTCTATGCTAAGAAGAATACAGTGTTAAATCAATCATCTGTGAACTTCAAAACATTTTAAAGAGGAGTGAAAACATATTATTTAAACCTTCTATAAAGCATTATTTGATGGACTTATCAGCTTATTAGTACTTCAGATGGTTCTCAATACTCCTCATGTCAAAACTCAACTATTCAGAATTGTATGTACTAGTAGAAGTCTCAAATTAGAAAGATGGAATTGAATTCCAGCTGTCAAAAGAGCATTAAGGACAATTAAACTGATCTGTTTTTTTAGAGAACTGAACAGCGTATGTTCAGAATTATGTTGAAAGGTGGAACTTTTGGTTAATCAAATATTTTGAACAAAGTCCTGACAGACAACTGCTTCTGGAAAAGAACTGGCTGTTATGTCTTCTTCCATGTTACTAGGTTGTATCTTATTTGCAAGTTGTATTCCCTTGGTGAGTCATCACTGAGAGCTGAGAAATTTTTTTGCATGTTTATAATAATATGACTTTTAACTTTACCTCTACTTCAAAAAGAGTCCAACAAACATGAAATAAATAGAGAGTCGCTTAATATTCTTTCTGAATATTTTTACATTTTATTTAACTGCTTGTGCTCCAGAAGATCTCTCTGGTATAAACTGGGACAACAACTAACTAAGAAAATCATCTTGGCAAGTATAATATTCAGCAGATGTCACAGAGTTTGTATTGAGTTCAGTTGCAGATTTTTGCTTCTTGGATGACTATGAGACATTTGCTATTGTGATAGGAACAGTCTGTAAGAATAGGAAATGGAAGTTGAATAAAAGTGAGAGTACTTCTCTAGAAGAACAGAACTGGCATTCAGCCTAATTTTTATTGAAATTATCTGAAATAATTTATGAGATGCTGTCCAGTAAGTAGAGTTCATCATTAAAGAGTTAAAAGGATAATAATCTTTAAAGAAATCTATTGTAAGGATAAACTGGAAAAGAGGCTATAAATCTTTACTTGATGGAGCTTGTTTTCAGAAATTCATCTTTCCAGATTTGATGAATGATAAGGTTTTGTGTTATTGCATGGGCTTCTATCCACAACATATGTTCTGAAATTATACCTTTATGAAACACAAAATAACTTACTTCTTCACTTTTTTTTTAATAGAAGTTCATAATCTCTTTACGCTTTATAATATTAATTCTTCAGCAAAAGTAAACAAAAACTAAATAACAAAAATGATATTAAAAAGACATACTTGCATCAGTATTTCTGCTTAATATTTGATATATTTTTTGAACTAATGTTATGTTCTGTCATACTAAAATAATTACTAATTTAAAAGGATATTGTGTGTTATTTGAAATTATTATCTTTATAATAAACACCATAGCACAGCGCGACTAAGATGATCAGGGGGCTGGAGCACCTCCCCTATGGGGACAGGCTGAGGGAGTTGGGCTTGTTCAGCCTGGAGAAGAGAAGGCTGCGGGGTGACCTCATTGCAGCCTATCAGTACCTATCAGTACCACCCAGGAGGGCAGTAAACTCTTCAAAAGGGCTGACAATAGCAGGACTAGGGGAAATGGATCCAAGTTGAAGGAGGGAAGATTTAGGTTGGATGTTAGGGGGAAGTTCTTTACGAGGAGAGTGGTTAGGCCCTGGAACGGGCTGCCCAGGGAGACTGTGGATGCCCCGTCCTTGGATGTGTTCAAGGCCAGGTTGGACGGGGTCCTGGGCAACCTGATCTAAATGTGTATGTTTGGTGGCCCTGCTAGGCAGGGGGGTTGGAACTACATGATCCTTGAGGTCCCTTCCAACCCGGGTGATTCTGTGATTCTGTGATTCTGTGATTCTGTGATAGCACAGTATATTCAATGGGGATTATTATGTTCTTCAGTTTCCCTTGGGTTTCTTTCCATGTGTATCCCTCAGATAGCTGCACTGGCTCAAATTCACTGCATCAAATTCTCACTTAGTGCACAAAGCAAAAAAAAAAAAGGCAGAACCTTCTTTCTAATGATCCTATACTTTTGTGCAATCAAACAAGTTTTGGTGAAATATAAGAAAGCAGAGAATTATTCTGTGGAGATTTGGTGAGTAGTCTTGCTCCTATACCTGAGTACAAATACAAAGAGGAAGAAATCAGCTGGAATGAGTAGAAAATTGAAGTGCCATCAATGAATAAGGATAAATACAGAAAAAGCTAGAGTGGTGGTAATCAAAATGTGTTTGTGTGTATAAGAAAAAAAAGAGAAAGCAGGCAAAATGAAGAGACTCTTGTGTGAGGATCTGATCTCAGTAGAGGTGTTGACAATAATACTCTTTTCTACTATACGCTTGTTTTTCTTGGGAGTCCTTAAGTCAAGCATAATTAATGGCAATATATTATTATATATTGATCCTATAATTATTCAATAATCCCTGAAATACAGTTACTTTTAGATACAATAATGACAGTGTTTGTTATGTAAATGCTCCTGATATAATGAAGACAATTTTCTTCTAAGGGAAGAAAAAATGTTTAATAGAATTATCCATAGTATTTCAGAAGTTCAGTTTGGCAAATTGAACTGGAAAATCAAGAACTTTGAGAACACTGCGTTTGGAGCTGACAGTAAAAGTCTCAGGGAAGTTTGCATAAATTTAGAAAATTGTACCTTAAGTTTGTGGTCAGAAGGACACTTACATACAGATACTGCACAACATTCATTAAATAATCTAGAACATATAACTTGATTAAAAGTTCTTTGCAGTTGTTTTATAGTGAGTTGATATATCAGTAAAAAAAAAGAAATTAATCTTTTCAAGGTTTTTCAAAAAGTCTTCTCCTGTAATGTAACAGTGCAACAAAATTTTGAAAATGTCTACATGCTATCAATGCTTTCGTGTTGACTTGACAATGCATTTCATCTCCCACAGACAAAGGCACAAAATTAGGAGAAGGAAGTAAAACTGATTGGTACTTAGAGCTGTGTCTTTTATGAATTAGATGTGAAAACATGCTGGAATACAACTTGAATAAAAATTCAAAACATTCCAGTAATCTTATATTGGTATTCCAAAATTGCAAAATTTTATTCTATGACAGAGACCTAAAGAAAAAATTAGCTGTAGAATATGCTTCTAAGATGACAACATAATTCAAAAAAGCAACAATGCTGATCTGCAGACCCACTGTCTAGATTATTTGCATCAACATTTTGACATATGAGAAAACATATAAATGGAATGAACATGCATTTATTTTTGTAATTAATATCCAAGAGAGTTTCGAAGCCTGAATAATGAGGAAAAAAAGAGATTGTGAAACCAAATCCAAAGTATTTTTAAAATCAAAACTCCCCTGCCCTGTTTCCTGGAAATGTATACATTTTTCCAATGAATCAAACCATTCAAAGTACCATGGAGAAGGGTTTTGAATTCTAGACGAGCTGAACAATACTATTTTTTCAAGATTGTTTGAAAAACTTGATACATACCAGTATTTTTGAGAGGTCTGAGAATAGGAAAGAAGGCAATTATGAAGAAGAAAGTACATCATTAAGTACATTTACCCTTCTTCCCTCAGCTTTCATTTTAATTTCTTTCTTTTTGATGTTTTCTTAATTTACTACTTTATTTTCTGGCAGCTGTACTAAACGCTGGAGAGACAATACTTCTCATTTCATTGAGTCATGTTCAGGTAATTATTTCAGGCTGTAAACATTCTGATCTGGATTTGTACATTTAATTGCAGAGTTGAGTAACTAGCATATCACCAGTACTGGAAAACAGCTAGAAGTAAATAAGTTTTTCAGATTTTATTTCCTTTGGATTATGATAATACCAGATCATATACATGCTATTAAAAATATTTTGTAATTAATACATATTTATGTTTTAATAATATATGTGAGAAAAGAATCCACAGATATTTTCTTTCTAATGATACTTTATCTATAAATTCACTATGTGTTTTCTGATATATCACTGGTAGAATTCTTTATATTTGAGGGAAGGAGGATAGGACCATGAAGTCTGAAAGATAACATGTTTAAAGCAGGGTGCAACACTTAGGTGTTTAAACTTCATGTAGTCAAGGAAATGGGCACATTTAGAATCCTCCCACTTACTCCCTCTTCCTCCAAAAAAGAACAGAATCAGTAAAAATTAGAAACTACCATCACTATGTGACTTTTGAAAAACTAGAATTGTTCAGTGACATCAAGGAACTAAAGTATGGAAATGAAATTCCATTAGTTGCTCATTAAAATTAATATTATAATACTTGTTTTGTCTTCAAGATTCTTTTCATACAACATATTTCTGTCATCAGTATTATTGCAAACTTCACTGTGACATGTAGGTTAAGTATGAGGGGAGCGAATGAATTTAACGAAGATTTAAATTAGGAGATCCAAATGTGAGAGCAGAAAATACAGGACCAAGAGTGCTTTCAAAGAATAATGTGGTAAGTGTGAGCTGATGTCTGTGGGCAATCTGTGATAAGTGTGACACAGGAATATCTGCAGAGCACTATGTTTAAAGGTGTTTGCAAGTGAATATTTGTGTGGACATCCGTGCATGCTTGAAAGCTATTATCAATTTATTATTTTCCTGCTGGTATTATAATGTATTACAGTAAAAAACAACAACAATAACAAAAATGCCTAAGACAGGGAAATGATCAACTGCTTTCTCAGAATTGGAAAGGAGAAAGCTAAAGGATTTTTTAGAAGATAGACTCGAAGTAAAAAAAAAGTCAGTAGAAGAAATATACAAAGTGAAACTGGAGGACAGTGACAGAGTTTGAGGGAACAGTGTGAGGACATGGTCAGGTGGGAGTTAGGAACAGTTTCTGCACCAGAGGGTGGCGGGCATGGAAGAGGCTGCCCATGGCATTGGGCACGGTCCCAAGTTGCTAGAGTTCAATGAGAATTTGAACAGCACTCACAGACATAGGGATTTTATTTTGAGTGGTCCTGTGTGGAACAAGGAGTTGAATGCAATGGTTCTTGTGGGCACATTGCAACTCAGGATATTCTATGGTTCTATGGTTCTATCTTTGCTAATTATACTCTGTTATTAATCAGCATTCTTCTAGCCCAAGACTTAAGTAAATCTCACCAAATGTTCATCATTAGTCGTGGAAGGCAAAACAATATAATTCTATGTACTTAGCTCAATAAACAGGGAAGAAGTTGAAAAATTGAATTTGAAGGTTGCTAATTCCTTGTCAGCTCAGACTGAGGACTTGAACGAACAATAGAACAAAGAGGATGAATATGGAGAAATCATGACTACATCTATGGGTTGCACAGATTCTCTGCAGCTCTGTTGGGTGTTGACTCTTTTTCCTCTCATGGTTTATTTCAGAGAATTGAGTTCCAGCAGGAAGATGGAAATATTTAAAACTACTAAGGAATGAATAAATAGGCAGGATCAAGAAAATGAATTCTGGCAATGCTGCAGATGGAGAAAAAACCATTCATACATGGAAAGAGATATCAACATCAGAATATGAAGGAAAATATCTTTGGGTCAGGAAAAATAGAGTGCTTCAATATGTTAATTTCTTTCTTTTCTGAGATCCCAGAGTTGCTCCTTCAAGTTGACAGAGCACTGTTTAGATAAAAGCCACTTCTTTCCTTCCTGTTAAATAACATTAATTCAATCAAAAGATATGTTCTCTAGTGTTTTTTCCCTATCCATCTCTTAAATCCACCATCTCCCTCAAATCCCGCGGCTGTAATTCCACTGTGAAATTTGGGTATGAGAGACAGAGAGAGATGGAAAAAATGCTGACGGTCTTTTGTTTTGCGATTATTTCCCCCCTAATCCTGTATGATTTGTTTGGTTGTTTTACATAGCAAAGCTATAGCAGAAATTGTACAGTAGGAAAAAGTATAATATTTGTTAAAATTTAATAATTAGTAAGTAATTTTACTTGTAGTAATGTAGTAATGTTACTAAGCCCTCACACTCTGGTATCCTCTGAACACACCAAGGAAATCATATGTAGACTGAAATTGTGACACAGTGACACTCCAAATGCTATGTTATCTCACTTTGAAAATGAAGAGATTTGATAATGTTAGCGCCCATGAGCCTATGGTGTTTCATAGAAGCTTTATCTTGGTTTTTATCTGGAGACCACAAGATGAACAACAGTGAATTTTCCAATATTTCTGAACATGACCTATGTGATTTTTATTTTTATTTTTATTTTTATTTTTATTTTTGCTGCAAACTAGCTGAATAAAAACTCTGAGCAGTTAAATTTCTGAGAAAATGGACTGATGAGTGAGCAAAATGAACAACTTCGGTTTTTAAAGGATTAATTGTTGAAATCTAATGCCTTAATTTTCTACACTATAGCCACCCGTTATAATAAAAGAAAGTACACATTTTGCTTAACATCTGAATTTACATATTATTTTGCAGGAAAATGCATTCATTTAATTAAAGCTGCATAGATACAAGAATCTGAGCAGATATGAAAAAGCTGCTTCCTTATGTTTTTTTGCTTATTTTTTCAATTTTTTGTTATTTTTTCAATTTTGATATTTCCTCTGTGATCAGGCAAGGCTTACTTGATGGGTCACATGTCATACAGCATAATCTCTTGTAAGATAGAGATGCTCTATATCACAAGGTTCAAAGAGTTTCTCCAAGCTCTTTGACTCATCTTTTATAAAGATTGAAATTTCTCCAGTGTTTGTTAACCCATTACAAAATGTTGGCCTTCATTTATTTGTGTCTCAGTTTTCCTATAATTAAGTTATTAGTATTTGCTTGCTGAACAGTGGGGTGGATTAATTGATTAGTTTGTAAAGTACTCATGTTCTTATTTAGGATTATGTTGTGGAAAAGGTGGGATTAAGATATTTGTTATTGGTCCATATGTATGCTGAATGCTTCTGGGCCACTTGAAGAGATCAGATCCTCTTTTTTTTGGTTTTTTTTTTTTTTTTGGATAATCAAAGTTATAAACATATTTCTAACTTTTATGATTGCACAACGAGTGCTCAGGGCATATTGAAACTACCTTGATGGATCATCTTTGGAGAATGTTTTAGAGCAGAGAATTGTTCATCCCTGGCCTTTTAAGTTTAACTTTGCCACACCTTCAAAGACTTCTGTTTTTTTCTCAAACAACATGATTTTCTTCCTATTTAGGTCATATAAGCCTTGCCTCTTACACTGCTGTAATACATACAAGATACATATATAAACTCTCATGTGCTCACAGAATGTGGAACTGGAATTCCATATAATCACTGATCCTAGCAGTATGGTAGTTTCTATGATAATATAAGTTAGTACCATGTCCCAAACTTGTCTGCAGCTAATGAAACCACTATTAGGGGAATTGAAAGATATAGAGAAGCAAATGTGTTATTTGCTATGTATTATTACTATTTGCAAAAAGCTAATGATCATCTGCTTAGGTTTAATCTGCTATGACTTCATTTATGTTATAATAAATGTGGATAAGTTTTGGTAACTGATGCTAAATGTTTGAATTTATTAAGAAAATAAAATCATAACATGAAAGTTACTGGGGATATTGATTCAATCTAAACTTAAAATGTCATGCAGCGCTAGGAAAAGGAAATCTGAAGGCTTATCTGGCCTAAAGACAAGATTAGACATTGACGTTAGACACTGAATCACAGAATCACAGAATTGCTCTGGTTGGAAAAGACCTTCAAGATTATCAAGTGCAACCACAACTGTATTACCCTAATGCAAACAACCCACCCCTAAATCTTGTCTCTGAACACCACATCCAAACACATTTTAAACACATTCAGGGATGGTGACTCAACCACCTCCCTGGGGAGCCTATTCCAGTGCTTAATTACCCTTTATGTAAAGAAGTTTTTCCTGATATCCAACTTAAACTTACTCTGGAATAACTTGAGGCCATTTCCCCTCGTCCTGTCACCTGTCACCAGTGAGAAGAGACCAACCCTGTTCTCACTGTCAGCACCTTTCGGATAGTTGAAGAGAGCAATAATGTCTCCCCTCAGCCTCCTTCTCTCCAAACTGAACATCCCCAGTTCCTTCAGTTGCTCCTCGTAGGGCACACTCTCCAAGCCCTTCACCAGCCTTGTTCCCCTTCTTTGGACCTGCTCCAGCCCCTCAGTGTCCTTTCTGTGTGGAGGTGCCCAAAACTGAACACAGTACCAGTGAGGCCTCACCAATGCTGAGTACAGGGCAGAATTAGTTCCCTACTCCTGCTCACCACACCATTCCTGATACAAGCCAGGATGGCACTGGCTTTCTTGGCCACTTGACACACTGCTGGCTCATATTCAGCCGGCTGTCCATCAGTACACCAACGTTCTTTTCTATCAAGCAGCTTTCCAGCCACTCCTCCTGAAACCTGTAGGGTGTCCTGGTGTTGTTGTGACCAAAATGCAGGACCTGACACTTGACCCTACTGAAATGCATACAGTTAACCTTGGCCCATTTATCCAGTCTATCCAGGTTCCTCTGTCGCAACTTTCTCCCCTCTAACAGATCAACACTTCCTTCCAACTTGATGTTGTCTATAAACTTAGTGAGGGTGCACTCAACCCCTCATCAAGATTACTGATAAAGATGCTAAATAGAGGTGGCCCCAGTACTGTGCTCTGGGGAATGCCACTCATGACTGGCCATGAGTTAAATCCAACTGGATTTAACTCCATTCACCACAAATCTTTTGGCCTGGCCATCCATCCAGCATTTCACCCAGTGAATTGTATGCCCATCCAAACCATGGGCAGCCAGTTTCTCCATGAGGATGCTGTGGGGGACAGTTTCACAGGCTTTACTGAAGTCCAGGTAGACCATATCAACAGCCTTACCTTCATTCACTAAGTGAGTCACATGATGTCATTACATCTACTATTTTGCAGCCTTACTTTCAGTGTCCAGTTGAATGCCTTTTCATACTCTGAGCTGTGTGAAAACACAACTGTATCTTAGCACAAAACTGTAAAAGTAGTATTTGTATATGCTGAATAATCTCTGATAAAGCTACTGTATATAATTTTTTCCATGTAGAACTGCCATGTAGCTTCCATTATTTTGCTTAATAATTTTATTTCAGCTATTCAAAATAAATACACAGCATAATGATGATCCATAAATCAAATATAAAATATATACAAGTACATATAAATATATAAAATACATAAATTTGTAAAAAAAATTATAAAAATATAACCCCCCATTTATATATATATATATATATAAATATCAGTAAAATTCATTCGTCCCTTGTATGGGAACTGCTGAGTCACGGCCTGAACCTCTGATTAATCACCTGAGGCAAGCCATGAGTCAGCCAGAGGAGCACAGGTGAAGGCAATTCACCTGTGCTGCCAGAAGGGGTGGAGCCAGGCTCCACCCCTCCTAGACCTATTTAAGAGCTGGCTACCAGAGGGGAAGGATCTCTTCTGGAGATCACCTCTCTTGGTGTCTTCTGGTGAGCTCAGCCAAAAGGTAAGCTCTTCCACTTATTCTCCTTTGTGATCGTTGTTTACTTTGCCTAATTCTCTTGATTATATTGTGATTATAACATCTTGATATCTATTGATTATACAGATATATTGTGATTATAACATCTTGATTATACGTCCCTGGTGGTGTTTAAGAACATTTAGATGTTGTACTAAGGGACATGGTTTAATGGGGAAATACTGGTGGTAAGTGGATGGTTAGAAAGGATGATCTTGGAGATCTTTTCCAACCTTGATGAGTCTAAGAGCCTGGGATTCTATGTTACATAATGATGGAGAGGTTTTACAAAGCAATGAGTATCAAAAGGAGTCTGAGGCTTTTTTTTTTGAAAACACTCTTAATCCAAAGATTGTTTCACAAGGAAGTTCAAAGATATCCTAAGTACACAAATACTCTAAAAATATTTGATTTGAAATTGAGACAAGTTTAAAATAAACTTTTCCATATAACAAAACATAGAAAGTTATCAGACTTAGTTGAAAAGACCCTTTCTTCCCACTGTCACGTTATGTTGTTGAACCTGGTCTGTGTTCTTGGTTTTTGTTATTGTTTTCATTTTTATTAATAAATAAAATAAATATTCTCACTTCTGTCACTAAGCTTGTTTGGATTCTTCCAGCCTCTTTGAAAGTTTTCCGTGTTACGGTGCAGTCCTACAGTGAACAATTTGTTTTCTACCCAGGATTAAAACAATGTGCCATGCAGTGTCCCCACATTCGTATTCCTTATCTTGCTTGGATACTTTTATATGCATGCCTGTTTGTCAGACACAGCTGAGATTGCCACTGCAAATAACATTTCTAAAGGGCAGCTGTTTGGTTGACTGATACAGCTGCATATAGTATAATTGAGTAAGGTAGGAAAGGGTTTTTCTTGTTTCCTCTTCATGAACTAAAAGATTATATTTGAAAGTCCAGGTCTATAATTACTGAGGATCTTCCTGTCTAGTGTTTATAACAGGAAAAGTGCAACAGTGTGAACAGACTTTCTCAGTGGGCAAGACCTGATTGATGTTGAAGCAATGGAATCATTTAAGAGGAAATTTTTGAAGTATTTTTGAAATAGTTACATTTTCCAAACTGGCTACAATCTACAATTACTACAATAAAATTACAAATAATGGAGATAGAATTGTAGAGCTTGCTAGATACAATTTTTTTTTTTTTTTCCTCCTAATATGGTAGTATTGAGGAGCTAAAAGCTTATGGGATTTGAATGCAACTTAAGTCATTTAAGTGCCTGGGAATTTCATTTCTGTGAAATCTGTGTTTCAGATGTGTCAATAAAAGAGAATGTGATACATACTGGGAAAGGTGGAGCTGAGGATAAGTATGAAGAAATTCAAATTTAATTAAATGGGCTGATAGGCATCTCAGATGACCCATGTAAGCCCTTTTCATTGCAAAAGAAACTGTGGAAATAAGTATTATATGTTTGTAAATGTAATGAAACTGCAGTATATAAATATTTTCTCTGCCATAAATCTCTGTCTTTTAATCCTTTATCTCTAGACATTTCTTTTAATCCTCATTTACATGTGAACATTGATAGGGTTCCTCACATTAAATACTGATAATGTAGATCATATATGAATTAGTCAAGCTTGTGTCCATGTTATAGTTTGATGGTTTTTCAGCGGTCTTCCACATCATAACATGCAACACACTGGGAGTTAAAGATTTAAAGCTACAGTTCTGTGGATTTTCGATATTTCTGGTCTCTTGATCCCCCAAGGGAAGAATGAACTACAACTCCCAGAAGACTTTATTTTTCCATTTCTGTTTTCCCTTTGGAGGAAAAGAAGGACAAAACTGGCAGGAAGTCATTATACTTCTCTTCGCTCCCGATCCATTTTGCATACAGCATTGGAGTAAGGACCTTGGTTTTGGAAAATCTTTCATTTAATTTTATTAAGTAGCTTCAATTTCAATCATATTGTCATCTCACATTATGCTACAATATTTAGTAAATTAACTTTTTTTGCTTTTTGTTTTGTTTTTTTTTTCCTTAGCTTACTGTTGCTGTTATCTTTCGTCCAGACCTATCTCCTTACCCTTCCCCCCACCTTCCCTGGAACATAGATCCATGCATCCCTTCACCCCCTTGTCGCAGAAACCAGGTCAAACCAGGCTAAACTGTGGCAGTCTATGTGTAAGAACCTTGTGTGATAAGAACATCAGTGGTCAAGATCTCCATGGGTGGAGGGCTGCTGCAAAAGTAATGCCTTCTACTTTACGTTTGCCCACAACATTGGAATGGATACTGGTACGGTTATAAAGGTTGAATCTCCCCACCAGTATTTGATTACATTCTGTTGTCATGTGACAGATAGCAGAGTGACCTGCGTACTTGTCTGTTTAGGGTTCCTCAAATGAAGAAATGACAGAAATTGATAGGTTGCTAGGATACTCTTTCTTGCATTCTCTGAGGATCTCAAAGTGTTCTGTGTACATTAATCAATGAACTTATAGCTTCTCTGAGAAATACCTATAGTTAAAAATTGTTTTCAGGGCAAGAATGAAGAATACAAACTGTAGCACAGGAACAACTCCTGGTGCTTCATTCTGACCTCGCAAAGGAACTAAGCGATGTCTTCTGAGATAGGTTAGTGAGGATGTATGTCCCAGCAGGCACTTGGCGTATCTGGAAGGCACATTTTGCTTCAGAAGTTTACAATCCAGATTTACTAAAATAATATATATTTATACAGTTGCTTCTTTATTATACTCCAAGTAGCAGTGGTCTTATCTGAGTGATGGAGAAGGTGTTTTTTTTTTTTTTTAGCTCAGAGGTGGAATTAATTAAAAAATGTTAATGAGATACTTATATTCTGACAGTGCTGATGAGGACAGAGGAAGGTTGCAATGCAGAGTGGGCTGTCAATATGCCAGTGTAGCGCACCTGCAGGGGCCTCGCACTATACAACGTTGGTAATTAACTCTAATGTCTGGAGGGCTTGAACACTGTTGATACGCATGCTCCTCCAGTCCTAAATCTAAGGGCTCATAGAATACCTGGAGCTGTCTTCCTTAAATATAATCCTTAAAAATGTTTATGAAAGAAGTCATCCTTAATGTCCTTGCAGTTAGCGACCTGGCCTGGGGAGGAAAAAGTTCACTTTAGCATTCATTGATTTCATGCTTAATCCAAATATTATGATATTATTTAATTAACTATCTGGGACACTTTTTATTTTGAGTGATGCACTTAAAAAAGTTTCTTGTATCCACCATTGTTATTTTTCTGTCAAAAGCACTGGAAATAATTTCAATGTGGGGTTCAAAAAATTACTGTATTTGTACAACAAAACCAAACTAAACCACCCACAACCCTACAACCTTAAGTCCTGAAGCTCTAGGTATGTTGTAATATGAAGGGTTTGCACAAAGTATTCTGGCTGTGATTGAGGAAGAATTCTCTGTGTTGTTTCCAAATGACCAGCTCTTTCTTATTAGCCAGACAAGAGGACACTGGGGCAGAATTTGTAGCTAAAAGAAAATATTAAACACAATTCTCCATCATTTCAAAACACGCAGTATTGGCTTTGCTGCTTTAATTGTGGCACTGGTCCACCCCCTTTGCTTGAACAGATGCATCAGGGACTCTTGTTTCTGACCATGTTTCTGACTGTTATTGCTGTGAAGATGATGGTTCTGGTAATGAAAATTTTAACCTGAAAATTTATAAGCCTAGGTTAAATGTCATGCGAGCTTTGTGGTATAATGAGAGAAAATCACACATAGAGTTATATAAAATAAAAGTAACTGAGATAAAAATGCTCTCATCAAATGAATAATATAATATTTCTAAACTCTAAGTACTGTTCAGTCTTACAAATTACTTAGATGAAGAACTGAAATACATTCAAACTTCTGCAAATTAAAGCATGCACCTTCTATCATTATCAATAATTCAAAGGATTTATTCGGCTTTCAAATTCCCTAGCAAAAAAAACATGTCCTGCAAGTCCAAGGGTCAGACTGGACTTCTCTTGAGCCAAAGCACTTACTGATAGTGGCTTCTGAAATTGCAGATTAACACAGACAACATTTATGACCCACTGAAAGCTGATATAATTTAATGATTAAAATAATCTAAAATGCCTATCCTAATTTCTTCCAAGTTGTTGGCAGAAAGCATTAAAGGAAGAAAAGATGTAAAAAGAGTATTTTAGGCCTCTTCAGAATACAATGAAAGTCAACGTTTTCACATCTACATTGGGAAAATAAATATTTTAGAAAGGAGGTGCTGTCATATCATATTTTATGAACAGAAGAGTACAGATAATTTGTTCAAATGGAAGGATTACAAAACCCAAAGAGTCAGATGAAGCCTGACAAGAATGAAAAAAAATATGCATAATCTCTAATGGATATTAAGTGCTGCCCTGCACAGACTTTTTATTCATTCAAGTTCTGTGTGATAAATATCCTGTTTTTTTTTTTCTTCTGATCAGTTATCTTGTGCAGTGCATACAAAACAGGCATGCCTTTTAGGTACTTAGTGAAGACTTGCTCAATTTTTATTATAACATAGAATGCAGCAGACCCATGATGAAGTGCATGAAGTCAGTGTAAGGCATTTCTCTACGTAATCTGAAGTTAATCTAAGTGTTATACTGTCTGGTTATACTAATGTTAATACTAATCCTAGATACTTTCCAAAACACTGAGGGCTCAAGTTTTAAAGAAGTTGATTCATCTTATTGCTTCAAAGGCTATTTTTCAGACATACTTAAAAACTATATTTCAGCATAAGTTACCAGATTCATAATGAGAGAGCATTCTCACTGAATGTGAGAGTATTCTTACTGAGTTGTGTTTTTGTGATATTGATGAAAAGTCCTTATCTTATTTTGGTGGATTCTTTTGGCCTTCCCTTGGGGGATGTAATACTGTACTGGAAAATGGCTATTATACTAAGGATACTAAGGATACTGTTGTTGAATCATCTGATTATTATTAAATATGCTTTACAATACAATTCAGTAGAGAAGTGACAAAGATCAACTGTTATAATGTCACAGCAACAGTCTATCCATTTAGGCATGCAGCCAAAAATGGTTGCTTGTTATACTCAGACATTAAGTATGCTAACATTATTCATTATAGAACAAAGAAAATATTCAGGATGTGGTCATGACATCTGGATAGTTAGTGTGATAATGAGATTAGAGTTGTGATTTATTTTGTAAGATATGGAATGCATAGGAGATAGTTGTACTAGAACTGCCCAACCTTTAAGCCTTATTTCTAGATTGATCTTCTTCCCCTCTAATAAAAAAAGGATTATTAACTGTAGCATATTCTTTGCTTATTCATGTTGCATTAGTGACTGTGCATCAAGTTGATTTAGAAATTTATTATTTCTAAAGAGGATTTGTAGAAATAATCTAAAAAATAGAAATGTGTCTTTAACTGTTCATAACTATAAACAGTTTTATCTAAAGAGTAATGAGTTGACAGGGCTTCTACAAGAAACAAAATCACAGGTCACAAACCAAATGCCAAATCTTTTTCTTCCTTTTTACAGAAATATTCAAGTTATTATCCAAATTCCTACTGAGAACAAATTAGAATTACCATTCTTTTACTCAGATATTTTCTTTTGCAGTAACAACTTACATAAAGTTTGGAGATTCTTTGCACACACTCATTGTCTTCAAAGGACTTTTACTACTGCAACACAGCAGAATCATCATTACTCTCTTTCTTTCTATCCATATTTTCATACAGTAACCATTCTAACAGGCTGCCCAGAGAGACTGTGAATGCCCTGTCCCAAGATATGTTTAAGGCCAAGTTGGATGGTGCTCTGGGCAATCTGATCTAGTACTTGATCTGACAGCTCTGCCTGTGACTGGGAACTTGACTGATCCTTGCTGAACTTCTAACTCAAGCCATCCTATGATTCTATAAATTAATAGGATTGTGCTTTGCTGCAGATGAGATTTATATTTCTATATACTAGATGTCTATACACAACAAAAATGAGTGGCATTATGTTTATCTTTTTTACCATATTTAGAGGTGATTGCATGTCTGTGTACAGTGGGTGGCCACTGCTACATAATCAGAGAGGAAATGTAGTTGACATGAAGAAGATGCTGGAACATATCTCCTTAAAGAAACATGCATGCTTCTCAGAAAAGAAAAAAGTAATGGTTGAAAGGCTAACAATGTAGTGTTGTCCTGAAGAACTGTAGATGTTTTTGCTGCAGCTCTTACAAGCCAATTCAGGTTGTGTGAGTCTCAGTGGAGAACATGGAAGACTGCACACGGCATAGATCTGTCTACCCTACAAAGTGCATAACAGTATGATAGCTCAACAGGAAATCATGTCTGCAGTTCCATATAGCCACAATCTGATGACTGTAAGGGATGATGCAACTAACTGGAGGTTGTTAAAGATGTGACTTGAGAGCTTGTTGCTTTATCTTTCAGTGTAGTTTGAAGTGTAAAGAAAACATGAATTCATAATGTTAAAAGTAGGATCCTTCAAAGAAGGAGAGGAAACAGTTCATGCTGAAACTTTTATTTTCACATAAATATCTCTCAGAGTATACATCTGAAGTATTTATTAATGTCTTATGAAAAATAAAATGGTAATTTAACAACAAAGAACACTACAGTAATTCATGATTGACAGGATATTTAAAACAAAGTGGTAACATTTTCCTAATGTGTCTAGATGACCTCATATCTACTTCATTAGCAATATTCCCTGTACTGTATTCACATAGACGAGGAAAAAAAAGTTTGATATTTCATTCTATTCTTTTAGGGACAAGGCTAGAGACAACTATGCATCTATAGGGATGCTATATTATGAAGACACAACACTGCTGTAATATGGATTTTATAATGCTCAGTCTCAAGCCCAGAAAAATATAATGTATTGAAGATGGAGAGAAGGATATGCTAACTGGAAGATTAAGATTATTCCATAAATAAAAATAAAATGTTTAAAATAGAGATGCTCATGTCTCTTTTGTTGTCAGACAGGATTCTTAAATTTTGGTACAACAACAAAACTGCGGACTTTGATAAAAAGACGAATGGATTCGTGGTTATAGATGTGAAGGACCAAATTCCAACCCTTCAACTGCTCTAAAATATCACTTAGGATAAGAGTATCTTTTCAAAGATGTAACAAAACAGAGCTATTAAAATGTTCACAATTTAGTGAAAATGAAAGAAAAGACTTTTCACATTGCCAGCTAGATGGTTGTTAAGCATGTAGAGTGTTTGACTTTTTTGCTGTACTTCTCTTCCTTTTCACCTGTGTTTTGAAACCATTATTCTCAGTTGAAGTCTACATAGTGTGTAAGGTAGATAAGAAAGAATCCATTCAAAACAGATCAAATTCCATTTTGATTTTTTTTCAATTTGTTTTTAAAATACCTCTGGTTTCTGACTTCACAATAGCAGTATTTTATTCTATATGCTGATAGTCATGTTTTGTTTGAGTTCTCTTTTAGGCTAACATGTCAGTTGTAGTGGAGATTTGATTGCACAGAAATGCAAAGAACATGCTATTGGCAAACGGTCTTTAAATGGGCAAGGCAGTATTAAGTTCACAAAGATATTTATCTTGGGAAGAAGGCTAGAGAAATCAGAGATGCATGAATGAGGCGCATAATCTACAGTCTGTAATGCACAGCTTGACATCAGGTTGTTTGGACATTTACATCAAAAGTATGGGAATTTGTCAATGGTTTACAGGCTGGATCGGCCCAGTTCCATGACCAGTGGAGTGGAGGGATTTTGCAAAATCCATGCCTCCAGGAAAGGGAAACAGGGGACCCCAAAATAATTAAAAATAGCTGCAATGATCTGAGCAGAAACAAATTTACTAAATACAGTATCGGAATGCAAGATAGCACACCATAATCAGTATAATTAGAATTGAAGCTAATGAATCAAATATGATGAGAGAGAGAATGTCCAAAAGGTGGATAGGCCTCACCATAAAGCTGAGGTGAGATGTGCAGTCCAGTTGAGCAGCCGAGAGACGGGAGAAGAGCCTGCAAAGAAGAGCAGACAAAAAAAGAGTGCATCAGGTGACCTTGGCCAGGAGTTCTGTCTCCTCTCTGTGACCGCAAAGTCCCCTGGGGGATGTAGTTCTTTTTCTCTTCTGGGCAGGTACCCAGGACTGGAGCATTAACAGTTAAACTCCAAGTGCACTACATGATGTTATGATGTGGAATACTGAGAACCAAAAATCATAAAACCATGACAGAATTATGTGAAGAATCTTTGGTTTGCCAAGCTGAAAACTGGGCACAGAAGAAATATGCAGAAGTACTTCCTTAGTTGAAATGATCTTGACTACTTTGATAATACCTGTTTTTTTTCTGCTAGTTCCTTTTCAGGTCGAGAATTCAGTAGAACTTTATTCAGTTTGTATGGAGCAAAATGAAGGAAGAACAGTCTTTCAGCTCTATGTATTTACAGTCTACTGACATCAAGAAAATGAATGAGGAAAACAGTTTTCCAAAGTAAGCAGAGGATACACTAGCTTTGCTAAGTTATTCAGTGATGGTTGAATATATGTGACTAAGAGTGAAAGAAAAAGTTAACTTTATTTTTTTCTTTTCTTCTTTTTTTTTTTTTTTTCCTCCAGTGCTTTGAGATAACTTTTTTGGTTGAAACCTGCTTGTTATGTTGGATCATGAGAAAGTTGAAACTGAGTTATGAGAGGGAAGAGTTAAAATACAACAAAATGAGTTCTTGGATTTTATCTCTTAATATGACAACATGGCAGAATCTTGATAATACTTGATAACTACTTTTTTGTAAACAGTTAAGTAGAAAGAAGCAGGCAGATTTTCACTAGAATATAGTAGCTGTCAAAACCGGAATGCATTTTTTATAGTACTTCATTGAAAGAAAATTATTTAGGATTTTACTTTATCAGAGAAAATGGCCTTCTGTGATTACTGCTTTATCAGCTCTGATACTTAGAAAGCACTGCCACAACCACGATCCATAATGCACTCATGTGTTTGGATATTTCTTTTTTGGTTTACAGCTTGCAGTCCTTACTGCTGTTTCCTAGTTTCACTGAGCAACTAACGTTTGTTCTTCTTATTCAAGATTCATCTTGGCAAATCCAACTGCAAATCCCTATTAACTGGGGGGAGCAGGGGGAGTTACTTTACAGAAAAAAAGTAAACAAATGCTTACCTAATCAGCTGTTAACAATCAGTACCAGATTATACTAACATGGTTTGAAAATCAAATTGGAGGAGGGGAAGGGAAAGCCCTTAACAATTCATGAAGTAGGTAGTAAATCTAGCTGACAGAAGATAAACTTCTCCAGCACTGTGGCAGTGAAAGTGGTGTTGATCTATCTAGCTGCAGATGTGGCTCCAGGGTGCAATCTGTCCAGCTGCTCAATATCAGTGCTGCCACATGGGTACTGCAACAGGGAAGATAAATAATAAACCTCTTAGTCAAAGAGATAAATACAATCAGCTACTGGTAGTTTTCACAGGGAAAGGCTGTTGGTTCCCACTGCTAGGAAGAGAGAGTACTTCTGTGGGTATCTGATGAACACAAAGAGAAGAAGAATTAAGAATTAATGGCAAGCTATAAATGATTTTGAAATTTATCTTCTAGCTTGTTATTAGTTATACCAAAATATACTCTAAAAATTAAGGCTGGGTAGGCAGTTTTGAATACTAAGAGTCTGCTGCTTAACTCAGCTGAACCTGATATGAATGAAAGCAGTACATCCTGAGTGGTTGTCTGTTTTTATGAGCTGAACAGAATCTCATGTACTGTTCCACCTAATCCAAAAAGTCAAAGGAGATGAACTGTTTGTTTGTCCTCTTCAGTGCTGTGAATTCAGGGTTGTAGAGGACTGGAGGAAGTCAGTGCAATGATTTAAGTTAGAAACCTGAAGCATGTGAGAGAAGAAACAAGTGCAAGTAGTGCATTTGCTATACATTTTCCGGTTAAAGAACAGATAAGTATTCATGCCAGCCATCACAGGTGACCACAGGTTGTTTATTTAAAACTTACATGGCCAAAGAACATAGTCTAAAGCCTATACCTCAACATAGATACTCTGCAGAAATATTAAAGGCAGAAATCCAGCCATTAAGTCCTGGATTTATTAGTGTAAATTTCTGACCCCTAAAACACTGTCACTAATGTATTTTGATGCTTTTCCCTTTGGATCTTTTAAATAAAAATAAAAATCTTTCATGTTTTTAAGGAACTTACTGCATGTGAAAAATCTTTTCTTTCCATGATCCATAGCATGTGGCTGACAATCTCTCTTCGCAGATTAATAGAAAATCATGTTTGATGGATTAGTGAGTTTCAGATAAATAATATTAAAATGTTCCCCCTTTAATTCTGTCTCATAACAAGTGATTGAAAAGCTGCTAGTGTAAATGATCAAGATATATCAGTGTAGGCTTTAAAAATTGAGTAATATAAATGAAATTCTCTGCTAGGCAGGTGGAAAGATGCTGCCTGCAGAACTGTGTTTTCTGATGCCATCCAGTAAGATAATGAATCCGTGTCTATGGAAATTGATTCATTAATATTTCATTTAATAGGCTTCAGTACAATTCATGAACTGCCCCTAGAAATTCAGTAAGTAAATTCACACGGCTTGACAAATATGAAGTAAAAGTAAAAATAGTATGAGCTGGTAATTACCAATGGAATTTGCTGTGTGATGTGAGCTTTGGCAGCAGTGTTTTGTGGCTGTTTTTATCTTCAGGAAAGTCTAAACAAAACAGCTGCAATCCTTCATACACATGTGGACCCAGAATGTGATGCTAAATAAACATAGAGCTGGATTTGGTACTTCAACAAAAACTTGCCTCTTAATGCTTCGGTTTGTTTGAAATTAGAGCCTGAGCTGTAGTTGTGTTTTTCAGTGGTACTTATCTTTATAATGAGCTCCTGCTACATAATACCTAAGCCTTGGCAGGTGCAATTGTAGAACCCAAAGCACGTGTTGTGACATAAATCTCACAATTCTATCTCCATTTGAGAGTCTGTGGGAAAGGAAAGTTTTACCCAGCAGCACACAATTAATCTTGTTATTTTGCTACATTTTGTGCAATCAAGCGATATGGGACAGATGTGAACATTTAAGCTATCTTGGAAGAAAGCATAACAATTGAACATCATACATAGCTGAGGTTTGAGGTCAGAAACACATTTGTGCCAGCAGCTCAATTATCATGCAGAACTGACATCAAAGGGCCTGATTAGGAAGAGTTTCAAATTGCTTTGTCTACTAAATAACTGGTCTTTGAGTGTCCCTAAAAATTAACCAATAAGTAATTTTGTTTTCATTTTGTATCAGTGTCTCTAAGACCATGTCTGACTAACCTGTATTGATGTCTTTTAATTAAACCATGCTTGATATGCTTACACTGCAGTGGTGCATACTGAGTGTGCATGCTAGACATTCCAGATAAAGTAATTATGCTATTTGTCACTGTCATGATTAATGTGTGACAGCTGTTATGACAGCTGTGCCACTGTTTTGTCACAACACTGTGTTCATCCATAACAAAATTACGTGTCTCACTCGAAGGTACACAGTTGCTGCTATTTCCCTAAGAAGTCAACAATGAAGAAAACTGAGAAGGAATATTACATGAGCTGTGTGACAAATAAGAGAAATGACATCTTTATTTTTCTTTAAATGATGATATAGCCTGCCTGCATTGGAAATGTACATAGCTCACCTTCGGAAACAAGCTGTCACGCAGAGCCAATCCACCACTAATCTAACTAACAAGGTCTTTGTATGTGAAGGGATTGCTTCATAATTTGAATTTACCATGTCGGGCAAGGCTTTAGATGTTATCTAAATTAGCATTGGCCTTAACTTTTCTATCTGTCAGAGTGGGGGTGGAAGGAGGTCAAGAGAAAAAGCAAAGGCTGTGTGTAACCAAGCTGGAGCCTTATCTTCCTTCTGAGTAGTCAGTCAAGCAGAGCTAAACAAATAACTCTCAGTACGTTTTCTCCTGCCCTTTTCTCTGACACTTGCACGCCTCCACTTGTTTTAAGCTAACTGAAAACTAACTCCGAAATGAACCTTAAATCATTTAATTAAATATTATTATTAACACCATCTAATAAAATGTTTTATGAAGTTCTGAAACCAGACCATAAAAATCACTAAAGAAACTGATGTGAAGAGACAGATGTCTGCAATAAAGCACTGTTTCATTATTCTGTAAGTTTTGGTGGTCTGCTTACTGTGCCAGATCTTGAAGCCTAGAAGAAGGAACCTCAGCTTCTGTTCACTGTAACAGATAAATATTGAAACATGGGCCTTAGGGTAGGAAAATATATATCCTGGCAAATGTGCAGATTTATGCTAAAAAGAACAAACATTTTTAAAAAGTATGACCATTTATTTTACTCATAAACTCATTTGGAAGTGATAAACACCTGTTTTAATTCTACCTTATTTTCTCCACAATTTAATTTAAATTGGATACATATGGTGTATTTTACTACCTTAACCTAGTCTTAGATTTGAGAAAGAATATTCCTAGTGTTAATTATATCTTATCCCATGTCTAGAATAAAAAAAGCTAACTCAATTACTGTGCCTATTAGACACTTTATTTCAAATATCATGTATGTATGTACAGTGTTTTGCAGTTTAATGGTTACCTCTGAGGCAAAACGGACTCTTTGGAACAAAAATAAAATCACATCCTTATTCCTAACTGATGAAAGATGACACAAAAGGAAATTTCTAATTCAGCCCAAGGAAACATTGCTAATAGTCAGTTATCTTCTTTCCAGTGATCACTCAAAGACAATGCAAACCATTACTTTTTGTATGTATTGAAACTAAGTACCATCAGCAGTGGACGCACATAACGTAGGTATATATAGATATTCTTCTGTTGAATGAATGAACTGATAGAATTGCCTGAATATGTTAGAGCAAGCTGAAAACTCTGAAGATTTAACTGCTTTTTCCATTCTGTACTGGAAATGTATGTGAGATCATCATAACGTATTTCCATTACTAGTCATATACACAGTTAAATATGACAGATGTAGAATAGGTTAAGAAATTGACTTTACAAATTAAAACGAAACACATTGGTGGATAATCTGAGGTTTTTATGCATTACACTCCTTTTCCCTTTCCCTCTCCTTTTCTCTTTCCGTTTCCCTATCCCTTTTCCTTTCCTTTTTTTCCTTTTCCTTTTCCTTTCCTTTTTTTTTTCTTTTATGTTTTCAAAAGATGGATCTATTTGAAAAAAAAAAACAACAAAAAACCCACGTACACTTGCTATCATGATTTAAAACACCTTTAAATACCAAACTTAACCTGAAGAACAGTTAGACTGATCTTCACAATTACTGAGGGCAATCCACTACTTTACAGTTTCAGTTTCTCAGTGATTGTCTTGTTTATTGCTATAACTCTCTAAAGAAAATGCTATTTCATTTAATTTTCCTTTACTTTCTTTCCTTTGATTTTATTCTAAATCTAACCCTACTTTTCCTGGTGAGGCCACATTTAGAACACCTCCTCATTTCAAAAAAGACAAGGATCACCTTAAAGCAGTCCAGTGTAGTGATAGAAAAAGGAGTGATGGTCTAAAACTTGAACACTGGTAATTTATATAAATATGTGGAACTACTTCTTTATGGTATGGGTGGAAGAGCACCGGAACAGGTTGCCCAGAGAGGCTGTGGAGTCTCTTTCTATGGAGATATTCAAGACCCATCTGGATGCCTACTTGAGCAACCTATTGTAGAGTACCTGCTTTAGCAGAAACATTGGAATTGATGATGTCTTGATGTCCTTTCCAACTCCTGCAATTCTTTGAATTCTGTGAGAAAAGAATAAGATTTAGTTATTCACTGTTTAGAGCAGAAAATAGCACAACCCAAAGTAACTGAAATCATCACAGAATCACAGAATTGTAGGGGTTGGAAGGGACCTCCAGAGATCATCGAGTCCAATCCCCCTGCCAAAGCAGGTTCCCTACAGCAGGTAGCACAGGTAGGCATCCAGGCAGGTCTTGAACATCTCCAGAGAAGAAGACTCCACCACCTCCCTGGGCAGCCTGTTCCAGTGCTCCATCACCCTCACTGTAAAGAAGTTCCTTCACACATTTGTGCGGAACTTCCTATGCTGCAGTTTCTGGCCGTTTCCCATTGTCCTGTCTCCACTCACCACTGAAAAGAGTCCGGCCTCGCCATTCTGCCTCCCACACCTCAGATATTTACAGACCTGGATCAGGTCCCCTCTCAGTCTTCTTTTCTCAAGGCTAAACAGACCCAGTTCACTCAGCCTTTCTTCGTAGGGGAGATGCTCCAGGCCCTTCACCATCTTTGTGGCCCTCCGCTGGACTCTTTCCAAGAGATCCCTGTCTTTTTTGTACTGGGGAGCCCAGAACTGGACGCAGTACTCCAGATGAGGTCTTACCAGGGCAGAGTAGAGGGGGAGGATCACCTCCCTCGACCTGCTGGCCATGCTCTTTTTAATGCATCCCAGGATGCCATTGGTCCTCTTGGCCACAAGGGCACACTGCTGGCTCATGGCCAACCAGTCACCCACCAGGACACCCAGGTTCCTCTCTGCATAGCTCCCCTCCAGCAGCTCATCCCCCAACCTGTATTGGTGCATGCAATTATTCCTCCCCAGACGCAAGACTCTACACTTGCTTTTGTTGAACCTCATCCGGTTTTTTTCTGCCCAGCTCTCCAGCCTGTCCAGGTCTCGCTGAATGGCAGCACAGCCTTCAGGCGTGTCAGCCAATCCTTCCAACTTTGTATCATCAGCAAACTTGTTGAGGGTGGCCACTGTCCCCTTATCAAGGTCATTGATGAAGATGTTGAACAAGACTGGACCCAGCACCGACCCCTGAGGAACACAAAGTACTGATAAAAAGACATTTTATTCCAAAAACACTTTTGATTTAATCACATAGATCTATCGCTTAATAATAACAATCAAATTTTGGACAGAGTATGCTAATGTCTTCTTTTTGCAGTACACCAGTGTTTTGACTCAGCTGGTAGGTGAAACAAGACTACAGGCAGTTGGCACTTATTCAGTGCAACAAGCTCAAAACAAACTAAAGAGGTAAAGTACAGGTAGGCATCAATATTGTTTTTGTGGAGGTTATGAGAAATGGCAGCACTGGAGAGAAGGTCTTGGCAAGCAAGTCTCATCACACTGATCATGCAGAAGGGGAAACACATCCTCATGTCTGGGATAGTTACTGAAGAATTAATTGTTTCCTGATTGTAACACCTACTTGAAGCATTGCTGTGTCCTTTGCTGTAGAAGTCCTGAAAATTCAAAATATTCCTTGTTCAGTTCAGAGAAAGGGGGAATGGAGGGGAGGGTTTCTTGCTTTGCCTTTAATTTTTTCTTTAATTTCTAGCCAGACTTGGGTTAGCTTTCTTTGGTGTGATAAAGTCAGAGAGTGATCTTTCACATCATACACACATACGCTGACCTTCCCCATGATCACACTGTCTGTTCCTAGCCTTTGTCTGCTACCTCCAGGCTTCAACATTAAAAGGCAAGGACAGAGATTATGTCATTAAGAACGCTTAGTCTGTTCCCAAAGTTGATGAAAAAGTACTAGAATCAGATATTAACTTTTTTTATTTATATATTCGACTAGACATGTTCCCTCTTTATAGATTTTGGCTTGGGTGTCCTGTTCTATTCACACAATATTTTTATCCTTTTTTTTTCCCTTCATATGCTAGTTCATGTTAGCCCTGCTGATATTGCATAGTATGCTCGCATTTTCTCATTACAATCAAGAGTGTTTATATATGCTGTCTTGATCTTGTGAATATGAATACACCATTCCTTTATGTTATGCTGAATTCAGAAAAGTAAAGCATATTTAACCTAGACAAAATGCTTGCTTAATGCAGTTAGCCTTCTAGAAACTTGTCTGGATCCAGCTTGCTTTCATGGCATAACATTATGCTTGTATGGGTGTACCTGGAATAATTGGAAAATAAAATGTAAAGAAAAAAAGGGAGAGAAAAGAAAAAAAGTTAAGGAATTTAATTCTTCTAATAATTTATTGATTTTTTATGACTTCTCAGAATTTGAATAGATCAAGATTCAGTCTTCGATCTTTCAATTGTATTTATCCTCTGTCCTTAATTTAATAGTGTTACAGGTGGAAGTTATGTGCATGAAAATATATTAATCATCTCAGTTTTATTACGTCAGTAGAAAATGTGACACAAGCAATGTCTTTATCTTTTCTCACATTCTGTACCAAATTGAAAAGACATTTAGCAGGTGTTGGTTGTTAGTTGACCTGCCATATCTTAGCTGAAAAGAACATAAATAACCTTCTGCAAGGACAGAACACATGATACTGTAGCGTGCCTTTTTCTGATAACCAGATTTTGGAAGCCAAAACTAAGCAAAACTCAGAGTGTGCAGAGTAATATCTAGGATTTTCTATTACTGTAAAATCATGCAAGTAAGTTCTTTTCAGAGATCACTCTTCTGTTTTAAATAAATAGTATATATAGATTTAGAGGTTTAAGCATATAGGAGTAAACATATATATATAATAAGTAGGAATCTATATCTAATATAGTCCTACCTATCAAATGTGTGTGCATAAATGTTTATAATAATTTTAAATAAACTGCTTGCTAAACAAATTAAAACTGCGGATGAACTGTCAGACTGGTAAGTAACATAACGATTTCTTTATTCCCCAAAGGAAATGGCATTTGTGTCTTCTATAGTGATATAGTGTTTGCGCAAAACTGAAGGAGCACAATAGACAGCTATTAAAGTGTGTCTGGAATTCCACACAACACAGATCTTATCTCAGGGCAGGAGCTGCTATAAGTGGTAGAGACTCCAAATCCCTAATCATTTGTATATATTAAAGACTCTGGAAAGAATAAGCTCAAATCTCAAGCCAATAGTGCAAAAAAGTCAAGCATTCCAGTATTGACATCCAGCTAATTTTGGACTCAAAATAATAATCAGTGTTTAAGAATTGCTGCTATTAATTTCATTCCAAATTCAACAGCTATGTCACTGCTGTTAATAAAATCAGTTTTTGTTTTTGTTTTTATTACATTCCTGGTTATGGTATCTCAATGATTGACAGTGAAGAGCAAGTATTACACTTTTACAAGACTGCTGCTTTCACTATCCCACTTAGAGTAAATATTTTGGGGTCTATTAATTCAGAATTTTTTTCTTCCTAAACACCATAGTGCGATATATCATCATGCTTCATTTTTGTATATGAAAACAAAGTGCTCTCTTACCAATAAAACCTCAAATACTATAAATTCCTGTGGAATAATCCTTGTAGAAAAGCAGTGGTTTGTGTCATACTGGCTTTTTTTGTGTGCTTCCTGCCAGTGACGGATTGCAAAGGTACGCAGGTTGGGGAGTCTGCTCCTTTAAAGGAACCTGGTCAAGGACCTTTTGCAAGGCCTCAAGGGATAATGATAAAAAGAGGCAGTGATAGGAACCAAATATGGGAAGTCACACTAATTAGGAAGCATTTGAGAATTTGTGCATGTTTATTCCAGTAGGGCTATCTGATACAGAACTTCTAAGGTGGGAGATAGTCACAAGGAACAAATCTCCTAGTCACACTAATTGATGGTCTAACAAGCTATAGGCACCATTTCCTGGAAGGATGAACTTTCCAGATAATATTTGTTACCAAGGGCCTGTTATGGAAGAGGAGAGACTGCAGAGTTCTGCAAACCCATGACAGAAGTGAATGGGGAAGATGAAGCAGGAGGAACACAGAGGTAGGAAAGATTATAAAACAATTCAGCAAACATTCAGCTGGACTAGCCAGTCATCAGCAAGAGCATCAGATCTGGGATAAAGGCAGTGATATGATGATGGTAAACCAAATGGATATTCAAATATGGTTGGCCCAAAGTATAGATGTTTGTGTGCATGTGTTTACATTGAGCTTCAAGCTGGATTAGCTGGTGAGTAGGTAATCTGAGAAGTGGATAAGAGGGCCCATGAGTGCTGGAAGGACAGGAGAGCTGGGCCGGTACTCCCAGTACCCAGATGTATATGTGTTTGTAAACATAATGCTCTCTGTGTATCAACTGGCATACTTCTATCTCTACCAGCTCAAGAGGAGGAAGGGGTCTTGACTGCCGGTAGCTGTTTACCCAACTGCTATAGTAAGTGCTATTGAAGGCAACCTGTGGCTGGGACAGCCTGTGTGACTAGTGGTATCAATGTCCTGTCCTTGGCTGCATGCGTATGTATGTCACTGGCAGATCTGCTACCAGCTAAATCTGCATAGATGAAAGTAGCAGCCACGACCCCCAGCCTGAGCAGCAATCCTATGTGCCTGGGTATCAGGCTGGGCAACAGTAACCATGCAGAAGTGGTCCTGGGCCTGGGATGGATTGCTGGAGATGGTATCTTCATGCTCCATGCTTGTTACTTCTACCTCACCTAACAGTCAGGGTATGAGGCACTAAACCGAGCTGCTTTGTCAAAAGGCTGCTGGTCATAAACTTGTGTCAAATTCAAGTCAGTGTCAGGACTTATGCAACAGTTGCTTCCAAGTTTTGCTTTATTATCTGGGGTTTGTGTTACTGATATTAAATAAAAATTCTTTGCAATGAATTTTAAATCAAGCAAAAGCTCTCACCAGAGATTTGTTAAAAGCAGACTAACAGTTGTTCTCCCTTTTCCCCCTCCTTTCTAGTAGAATGGCTTTAAATTATATATTAACCAAAAAGGTAAACAGAATAAAATGGGTAATTAAATATTAATGGAAGATGTAGTGGAATTGTCCTGTGCAGCACTTAAAATGGTCTGAATGATTGAGCTGTGAATTGCTCTCCCTTAGGTATTGAAAAATTCATCAGCACTATTTAATAAATGTTCGTATTCGTAGCCACTCATGTTTACACTACAGCACTTCCAGTAGAGTGCTTACTAAAGAAAACATTTTAATGGAAGGTGAACTTTCCTGCACAGTGAGTCACCTTAAATTATACAGATTATGCAGCAGAGGAGACAGAGAAATCTCTGAACTGACAAATGAGAAGTCTGAATAACTTAAGAGCATCTTTTGTTAAAGAGAGCTGCCAATGGATGGTAAAGGGCTTTCTGGGCCCAAAGCTATTTTGACACTTTTAAAAATTCATCTTGCTTGCATTTTAAAAATATTTAACCTTTCCTGCCAGTGTGAAATCATCCTCCAGGATGACTTGGTCTAAGGATGTGATTATTGCTGTAAAACCACATGCCTAACGTATAGGAATAGTGGTAAAACAAAACTTGCATCACCAATCACCAAACAGACTTTACAGTTCTTCTCCAGATGACATCCTGTGGACACAATTTGCACATGTAGTGCATTAATATTCTTAAAGTATTCATTAGCAAAGTTACTAGATTAATTAATGAATTCACATGGAAGTCATAGAAAATGAACACAAAAATCCTGAGTGCTTACTGGACTAATATGGAAATTAGGTAAGAATGCCTCTGCATGACATAAGTATTTTTTTGCCTAGCTGAGATGCAGTGGCCACCCCAGTCTGGAGGCCACACACTGCTGCTGTTTACCACTCCCACTGCTCATGCATGCTAGACACAGTGGGGAAGGAAGCAACAGTTTCTGTTTTCTGGAAGCTGTGGAGATGTGCTTCTAGAAAGCCAGTGATGTTGGTGTAGTCTACGTCTGTGTCCTCCCTTTCTTTCAGGGGAGGGTTTCTGTGCGGTACATGTCAGTTCTCTCATTAGTGTGTTATGTCTGCAGATTAGGGGAAATGTGCGACTCTTCATATGCGCACGTACAGTGTTAGATGTAAAGAGATGTGATCCTTGTTTTATTAAGTTATTAATCCAGCAGAGATTCCTTCTGACTTTTGAACACTGATTTTGCTGAGTACTTCCCCTCAGCAATAGCTTATCTGATGACAATCTGGTGTGCTGCACACTGGCTGCTCCAGACATGTATTAGGGAAGTTTTGAACAAAACTTCAGATTCAAAGTGAAGTTGTCTTGATCATGACATGCAGGTTCATGTGATAGCTTCACTCATATTGCTGTGGCAGATGGCTGACATTTAGGATAGAAGTACCTGTTAGATAAGAAGGTTACCCGCAAAGCTGCAGAAGGAAAACTTGCTGCAAAAAGAGAGTACAATGAACTGTAGTGAAGAAAAGATAAACTTGGCATCTCAGAGATCTACCTGGTAACAAGACACACAGAGGCTGTGAAATCCCATCTCCCTCACATACAGCACTCAGGATCAATACACATACCCGCAAAGAAGTAGGCAATGTTCATCCATCATTTGAAGTCACATATGATAGAAGTTGAAACTATTTACAAAATTGAGAAATCTTGTTTGCTATTTGCTCATTCCATATGTGGCTAAAATGGAGAGTGCTTAAAAGCTATGCACATAGAATCTTTCCAAATAATCAAGATCATTCAATAAACTGCTCTTACAAAAAGCTCTTAAAAAAAATCAAGAGGGAATAAGATGGGAACATTAACATATATTAATAATACTGCCTGTAAAAAAACCCAAAACTAGTGAGGATTTATTCCTCAGGTGTGGCTCAGGATTGCATCTAGGAATGGATTACAATAAAATATTTGTTAAGAGATAAGAAACAGTGTTTTGCATTTACTTTGGTGGACTTTTACTTGAATTTACTTTTACTTTGCATTTGCTTTTGTGGACATGCTAAAGTAACTGTGGATCTTATTAATATGGTGTGGCATGTAGTGGTAACGTGGGAGACTGGGCTGCTACACAGTTCTGCTTAGGTGGTATGCCAGCATTACTACCAACTACTTTCACTTCAGTCAAATGAAAAAAAACATCCCCTAATTTGGAGTGAAGGATCAAAAAATTTTTTTTTTTCAGAATCACAGAACCATAGAATCACACGATTGGAAACAATCTGCAAGATCTTCCAATCCAACCATCTTCCTATTACCATTGCCACCACAAGTTACTAAACCATATCCCATAGCTCCTCATACAGATGCCTCTTGAACTCTGCCAGGGACGGCGACTCCACCACCTCCCTGGGCAGCCATTCCAGTGCCTGACCACTCTCTGAGAGAAAAAGTTCTTCCTTATGTCTAACCTAAACCTCCCATGGTAAAACTTGCAGCCATTTCCTCGGGTCCTGTTTGTTGTGTGGGAGAAGGGGCCAAACCCCTCCTCATCACAACCTCCCTACAGGAAGTTGTAGAGTGCAGTGAGGTCTCCGCTGCGCATCTTCTTCTCCAGACTAAACAATCCCAGCTTCCCCAGCTGCTCCTAATAAGACTTGTGCTCCAGATTGTTACTGTAGTTTTCCATGTTCCTTCACGTTCGTACGATCTGCTCAGGGCTCACGCCGTCCCCACTGTGGCCCAGCCATCTCACCATGCAGACATCAATATGGTGTGAGGCAAAAAGGCACTTATTGAAGCTGAATAGCAGCTTATATACCCTTGTGTATCATCTGCACCCACAAGCCAATGTCATGACTTACGTAATAGAGTAGGGGAGATTCTAACGTATCACATCCCGATATTATATTTACGCCTACTCCTGACGAGTAACATTCCGATTCTTCATAAGTGCCTACGACAACACCAGACTACTCACCAGGTTTTTTGTTCTTCTCATTCCAGGCCCTCAGTGTCTTTCTTGTAGTGAGGGGTCCAAAACTGAACACAATTCTTGTGTCTCACCCTCAGTAAGTTTGCAGATGACACCAAGCTGGGAGGTGGTATCGATCTGCCTGAGGGTAGGGGGGGCCTTCAGAGGGATTTAGACAGGCTGGATCACTGGGCTGAGGTGAATGGGATGAGGTTCAACAAGGCTAAGTGCCGGGTCCTGCACTTTGGCCACAACAACCCCAGGCAGAGTTACAGGCTTGGGGGTGAGTGGCTGGATGAGTGTGAAGAAGAGAAGGACCTGGGGGTGCTGGTTGATGCTTGGCTGAACATGAGCCGACAGTGTGCCCAGGTGGCCAAGAGGGCCAACAGCATCCTGGCCTGCATTAGAAATAGTGTGGCCAGCAGGAGCAGGGAGGTGATCATCCCCCTCTACTCAGTGCTGGTGAGGCCGCACCTCGAGTACTGTGTTCAGTTTTGGGCCCCTCACTACAAGACATTGAGGTCCTGGAGCGTGTCCAGAGAAGGGAAATTTAACTGGTGAGGGGCCTGGAGCATGAGTCTTATGAGGAGTGGCTGAGGGAGCTGGGATTGTTTAGTCTGGAGACCTCATTGCATCCTACAACCTCCTGAAGGGAGGTTGTGGTGAAGAGGGATTTGGCCTCTTCTCCCAGGCAACGAGCAGGACATGGGGAAATGGCCACAAGTTGTATCAGAAGAGATTTAGGTTAGACATAAGGAAGAACTATTTCTCTCAGAGAGTGGTCAGGCACTGGAATGGCTGCCCAGGGGCATGATGGAGTCGCCATCCCTGGCAGTGTTCAAGAGGTGTCTGGACGACGTGCTGCGTGATGTGGTTTAGTAGCTTGTGGTGGCAATGATGATGAGGAGATGGTTGGACTAGATGATCTTGTAGGTCATTTCCAACTTTGTGATTCTACAGTTCTATGATTCTATGAATGAATTGATCTGTCTGCAATGCTGGCTGGCATGGTTTAACTGATTTCAGTAATTTCATTTAGATGATCCCAGTAAGGAATACAACTCCTCTAATGCTGATGATAGAAGCTCACTGAAGATAGAAGCTCACTGGTTTTTCACATTTAGGTTGAAAAACTTTATTCTCAAGCTTCAACTAAAATTACACTATAAGTGGCAGGGAGATTGCAAAATCTTAATTTTTCAGATAGACAGAAAAAGGTGACTCTGCAATATTGTTGTTTGATTTCTTCCATCAGTATCTACACATTCTAAAGCCTATGAGTAACAGTCAAGGCATTACTCTAATTTAATTACAAACAAGACAAGGGATTATAGTTCATCTCCACCCAGGATCAGTGAGATTGAATCCTGCTGCAGGTGTAGGATAAAGGTGTTGACAAAAAAAGGAATTCTTGGAGATTTTATTGAGTAGACGGTCATTTTGTTTACAGATTTAAATTATAGAAAAACAGCTACCCAGTATGTATTTGTAGAGAAGTACCAAATAGGATGACAGTAGAGAACAGTAACAAGAAAAGTGTTTATTATTAAAGATAATGATGATTCTAATTTTACGTTAAGGCCAATGGTATCCTGGGGTGCTTTAAAAAGACTGTGGCCAGCTGGTCAAGGAAGGTGAACTTCCCTCTATAGTCTGCCGTGGTGAGTTCTTTTCTGGGCTCCCCATTTAAAAAAGACAGAAATCTCCTTAAAGAAGTCCAGTGAAGGGCCACAAAGATCATAATGGGCCTAGAGCATGTCCTGTATGAAGGAAGACTGAGTAACCTGGATTTGTTTAGCCTGGAGAAAAGAAGACTGAGAGGGGATCTGATAAACTTTTTTAAATATTTAAAGGGAGGTGGGATCCACAAGTGGATGAGGTCATGCTCTTCTCAGTGATGTGTAGTGATAGCACACGGAGCAATAGCCTAAAACTTGAACACTGGAAATATGTAGAAACACATGGAAGAACTTCTTTAAAGTATGGGTGATGGAGCACAGGAACAGTTTGCCCAGAGATGTTGTGGAGTCTTCTTCTGCAGAGATATGCCAGAATCAACTGGATGCCTATTGTGTGACCTAAGGCAGAGTACCTGTTTATCAGAGAGTTTGGACTTGATGATGCCTTGATGTCCCTTTCTATCCTGTGGTTCTATCAAGCTAAAACAAAAAATTCCAGGACCCTTGCCATTTCACACATTTTTCAGATCATTTTGATGAACTAACAGAATTCAGAGCATAACTTCTTTCTGGAAGAGGTGTGTTTTTGACTCCCACTATAGAATCACAAAATCGTTGGGTTTGGAAGGGACCTCTGGAGATCATTGTGTCTAACCCTCCAGCATCAGTTAGTTCGCTATAGTAGTTTGCACAGGAAATTGTCCAGGTGGGCCTTGAATAATTCCAGGGAAGGAGACTCCACAGTCTCTATGGGCAGCTTGTTCCAGTGCTCCATCACCTTCAGTGTAAAGAAGTTTTCCTCAAGATCACAGAATCACAGAATCACAGAACCACAGAATGGCCAGGGTTGGAAGGGACTTCAAGGATCATGAATCTCCAACCCCCCTGCCACATGCAGGGCCACCAGCCTCCACCTTTAATGCTAAACCAGGCTGCCCAGGGCCCCATCCAATCTGGGCTTGAACACCTCCAAGGATGGGGCATCCACAACCTCTCTGGACAGCCTGTTCCAGCACCTCACCACTCTCTCTGTCAAGAATTTCCCCCTGATGTCTAACCGAAATCTCCCCTCCCTCAACTTAAACCATTTCCTCTCGTCCTGCACATATCAACCCTTTCAAAGAGTTGATTCCCCTACTGTTTGTGGGCTGCCTTTAGGTGTTGAAAGGCTGCAATGAGGTCACCCCGCAGCCTTCTTTTCTCCAGGCTGAACAAGCCCAGCTCTCTCAGCCTGTCCTCATAGGGGAGGTGCTCCAGTCCCCTGATCATCCTAGTGGCCCTCCTCTGGATCCTCTCCAACAGCTCCCTGTCTTTTTTGTACTGGGATCATATGGAACTTCCTGTATTCCAATTTCTGCCCATTGCTCCTCATTTGGTTGCTGGGTACTGCTGGAAAGAGCCTGACCCCATCCACTTGATACCCATCCATTAGATATTTATGAGCATTGATTAGATACTCCCCCGTTCTTCTCTTGTCCAGATTGTGCAGTCCCGGTTCTTTTAGATTTTCCTCGTATGGGATATACTTCAGGCCCTTAATCATCTTTTAGCTGGGTTTGGTTTAGGTTTTGTCAATTCAGTCCTTAGAGGAAAAGAATTTGTTTTAAGCTAAAATAAGAATTTCTAAGTGTAAAAGTTTTGTTTATTTATTTATTAAATTTATTTTACTTGCAACATCACGATATTATAAAATAGATCTAATTAACCTATATAGTTACATGTTAGTTACATAGTTATAGGAAACGAGCCAGCAGTTTCCAGGCCACTAAGAGGGCGGATGGCATTCTGACATGCATCAGAAATAGTGTAACAAGGAGAACTTGGGAAGTGATTATCCCTCTGTACTTGGCACTAGTGCTACTGTACCTTGAATACTGTGTTCAGTTTTGTGCTGCTCAGAAGGGATATAGTTACTTGTTCATGTTTGGACAAGAGCAGGGAAACTTGTGAGAAGTCTAGAAAAGAAAAAAGAGTTACAAGGACTAACTAAGGGAAAGGAGGTTGTTCAGCCTGGAGAAAAGGAGGCTAAGGGACCTCATCACTTTCTACAACTACCTGAAAGCAGGTTGCAGACACATAGGATGCAAGGAAATAGTCTCAAGATGTCTCAAGATGCGAGATTTGGGTTGAACATTAGAAAGAATTTCTTTCTGGAGAGGGTGGCTAAACATTAGAACAGGCTACTCAGGGAAGTAGCAGATTTCCTATCCCTGGAGATATTTAAGAGAGATGTGGGTGTGGCATTAAGGGACATATTTTGTTGAAGGTACTTGGTTAGGGCAGTGCTGGACTTGCTGATCTTGAAAGTATTTTCCAATGTAGATGATTCCAGGATTCCAAGAAATTCTTGCAGACTGCTTGTTCACAAAGCACTTCAGCAGGAATCATACAAAATGCAAAATGTTGAAGGTGCTTGAAAGTTCTTCCCTACCAGTCCCTCACCCTCACAAAACTATCTAAAATGCTCACTTTTTATGACATTTGGTTAAGCGTGCTGAAGCATCTGAGACAAAGCCTATTTTCCAAATAAGAAAGTTGGTGAATCAAGGGACTAAGTAACTTCTTACATGTCATAGGTTTGTATGTGACACAAGATTTAATTCAGGAAGCATGGCAAATCATGCCATTACTGCATTCATTTTGTTTCAGCTACAGTAGAGGTTTTCCTTCCTTCCTTCCTTCCTTCCTTCCTTCCTTCCTTCCTTCCTTCCTTCCTTCCTTCCTTCCTTCCTTCCTTCCTTCCTTCCTTCCTTCCTTCCTTCCTTCCTTCCTTCCTTCCTTCCTTCCTTCCTTCCTTCCTTCCTTCCTTCCTTCCTTCCTTCCTTCCTTCCTTCCTTCCTTCCTTCCTTCCTTCCTTCCTTCCTTCCTTCCTTCCTTCCTTCCTTCCTTCCTTCCTTCCTCATGGAAAATCTCCTCTGTTTCTTCCCAGAAAAGTTAAGTTTTTCATAGAAAATGTTAGTTTTTATTAAGCTTTTTGGAAAGTGCTTTGGCATTTCTGCTTTGAATCCTTGTGCCACTGTAAACTATCCATACTGCAATTCATTAGTTCCTCTCTGAAGCAGAATCCAAGCAGAATCATGCAGAGCTTTCATATACTTAAATTACTAGTAGAAATACTGTATTTTAAATCAAGCTGCTTCAATTTGTACTGATGAAAGGGCAGACTAGCTTTGTTAACTATTCAAATGTGTGTGCTATGTGTGAGAAGTACTGACTCAAAAATAGGAAGTATTTGAAGTGCATAATGATCTCTGGCTTCCACAGTTGCCTAAATAATATGAAACCATAACACCTTTAGACTGCCAGTCATTCTTCATTCTTTTCAAGCTCCCACTTTGCTTTGTTCAGGATCTTCCTCTGCAACTTTATCCTAAACCATTTTATGAGTCCCTTTCCAGTTCTCAGTCCTTCATTTATTAAGCATCAGACTTCATCTTGGAATATGAGTTGTTTTCTCTGGAAAACAGATAATAAGGAATATTGCATTTGTATCTTTCAATATTGTTGTGGTTCTCTGCTAAAAACTTCTCCTCTTTTCCTGTATCTCTTAATTCCTCTACTCCTCTGCTGTACATTATTAACATTGCCCTAAATTATTTACTGTAGCTCTGTAAAATGTCATTATTAGAGCCATTTCGCTGGTGAGAAAATCTGAAATCCATTTTGCAGAGGGCTGAAGAAGAGTGAGAGAAGAAGCACAGACGCTAAAGATTTTTATTTTTATTTTTTTAAAGGAGGTTGGGAAGTAGAATCCTAGGGAAATGGACAGTGTCAAAAGAAAGCAGTGAAGTGGGGAGAGTAACGCTAAAGAGAGGCTGAGGATAAAAGAAACAACTGGCACTGATGACAAAAAATAATGGAATTATGTTAATTTGAATGAATCACTGATATAAAAGGATGGTAGAAAATACAGATATTGCCATTAAACAGGCAGAAGATGAACTTGTTCAACACAGTAGAACATTCATAAGGGTAACATTCATAAGGGTGAGAAAGGGAGAGATGAAACAAATAAGTAGCACAGTTTAAGATTTAACATAGAGAGCTAGATCATGGATAGAAAAGACATGATATAATGGCTTAAAACTCAATGTTTATAAGTGTCCCACAAGGAAGGAAACACTAAACTTTTTGGCAGAGAGGAGGTTTGGAGAAGAATGATGGTAAAAAAAAGCTCATAATAAAGATGAAAACCTGATTCTGTAAACTTCGTTTATACTCTAAAACACACTCCTGACAATAAAGAAAGAAACCATAGGAAAATTAAAATGCATTTTCTTGTAGGAGAGAAATGGAAAATGATACTGAGAAAGTAAAATGGGTAAGAGTAAAATTACAAGTACAAGAAGTAAAAGAAGTAGAAAGAAGGCAAGTAAGAGACAAAAAAGTTTTTTTTAGAACAAATTTCTGAAAAACAGAAACTTCCTGTCTTTTTTCTCCACACAACTAATTTTAGGCTAGGACTTAATGATACTTACCTATATTATCCTTTAATATTATTTTGTGTTTAAGTGGTATATTATTCTAGACAGTTATGATAATGACTTTTTAATTTTAATTTTTATTTTTAATATTGATTTGTGGTTTGGAGGTTTTCTTGTATATATTGGAACATATACACAGGCAATGGAAATAGTTAATGTCTTTTCCATGTACTAACAGACAGAATCTCTAAAGCAGACACTGAGTCTTCAGGCTAAGACAAGAAAATGTAGATTTTCCAAGCTTTATGCAACTATAAATTGTACAAATCCATTTATTCACTAATGGGATTTATCCTTAGCTCCCTGTGCACAGCTTTGCAAATTTATTTACACATGACTGTTCTGTAAAGTTCAGGGTACTCCTGTGAGATAACTCAATTTATTTTTCTGTACATGTGTTATGTTTTTGTTTGTTTATTTGATTGTTCTTTTATTTTCTCACCAGCATATGATTAATTTTTAGGATTTAGATTGTAAGTAACTATTTATGTCAAACATAGCATGTGACACATTCACTGAATCTTTGTTAAACTGCACCAGTCTAATCCTTTTTTCCCTCCTCTGGAAGGCTTGCCATGAACTTAATACAGTACTTGTATGGGATTATACCTCAGAATTGCAGATTGTGAGACTGCACATGGCTGCTGCATAGGAATGGAAGATTAGACTGAGAATCTAAATATTTCTTTTTGTTATTAAAAGAGACTGAATCTAAAAGACTGCTTTTGATCTACATTTAAAAAACAAAACAAAAGCAGCTCTCTCACCCCAGAAATACAAGCAAAGAACCAAAAATACTTTCAGTAAAAGTGTTCTGAACAAGCTATAAAAACACAAAGGAGTACTATCTATTTGCTGTAACAACCAATTTGGACCTCAGAATAAACTCCTTCATGAAAATATCTGCATATGTGTTTGAAAAAAGTGAGAAATACTGACTTATTTGTCAATTTATTTTAAAAATGTAGTCCAGATCTTATACAAATAATAAACACATCATATTTCCTTCACTTCTAATGTAAAATATAAGCAAAACCTGGAACATCTTTAGGCAAATATGTATACTTGAAACATTGTCTGTAAGCTAGCGTGAACATCATCTCTTTGTTAAAGTCAAAGGAGTTACAGGAAAACTACGTTCTACATCTTTGCTTCATGGCCAAACTTGCTGAGAAGTTTCTTTTCGTAGCACACACATTCTGCTAAGACTGGAAGATTCCAGCATATAAAAGTGGACTGCAAGTAGTTTCACATGACAGTATTCAGAACAGCATCCAGGAAACAATAATTTGGAAGAGCTGTTAGAATATTGTTTATCGTATTGGTGAGCAGTGGAGGTTTTGAATTATAGTAATGAGAGGAATAAGAGGAGGAAACAAGATTTCAAATACAATTGTCCCATCATTGTAGCAATGTTCTGCTACCCTATCAGGTAAACAAATAAGCAGACCAAAGCCTAAGCCTTTTTCCAGAAGGGGTGGGCAGTCTAGTCCATTTGTTATGATGGGTGACATTTTAATTTCATGACCGGCTTATTTCACAGAAGTAACAAGTTCCAAATATAGTTTTGAAATAATTATTTTTCTTTTTTGCATACAGCTTTTTCTAGTCAGATAAAATGAGGGAGTGAAAAATAAATCTAGATGCTTTAAACATATATTTTTTTCCATGTGCTTATGTATTACAGCATGTACTGAGTGTTTCTAGAGTTCTATTCACAGCCTTCCACAAAAATTATTTTTGTAACTATCTTTTTTTATTATTATTTATTTATTTATTTATTTTATGCAAAATTTTTATTTATTTATTTATGCAAAATTAAACTGTAAGAAGCAGACATTCAATACAACCAAGTTTTGCTTTTATAGCGGAAAATTCAAGAAACTGCAGCCTTGAAATGAAAATCATCCTAATATTCTGTTTCACTATATTTATCTCCACATGGATGGGTATTTCAGGAGATGTGTGGAAGAATGCTACCACAAATTAGGTAGGTGCTGTGAACCAAAGAACTGAGAATAATTATGTTCAATATTTGTTCTCCCTGTGAATGTCCTTGCACTCCTGCTTTATTTCACTGAGGATACTTTAAGAAAGTAGGGTGCTTTTTTTTTTTTTATTTTTTATTTTCATTTTGGTCTTGTTTCTGAAAATACTGTCTTAGAACTTAGAAGCACCTTCAAGATGATTTATTGTAAGAATACATAGGAGAATTCTATATTGTATATACAGTCAATGGTTTACAGGCTGGATCGGCCCAGTTTCATGACCAGTGGAGTGGAGGGATTTTGCAAAATCCATGCCTCCAGGAAAGGGAAACAGGGGACCCCAAAATAATTAAAAACAGAGGGAACAATCTGAGGAGAAACAAACTAATTTACTAAATACAGTATCGGAATGCAAGATAGCACACCATAATGCAATATAATTAGAATTGAAGCTAATGAATCAAATATAATGAGAGAGAGAATGTCTGAAAGGTGGATAGGCCTCGCCACAATGCTCAGGTGACATGTGCGGTCCAGTTGAGCTGCAGAGAGATGAAAAAGAAGAGGATAAAGAAGAGAACATCAGGTGACCTTGCCAGGAGTTCTATCTCCTCTCTGACCGCAAAGCCCCCTGGGGAATGTGGTTCTTCTTCTCTTCCGGACAGGCACCAGAACACGAGCATTAACAGTTAGACTCCCAGTGCACTACATGATGTTATGATGTGGAATACCGAAAACCAAAAATCACAAAACCATGACAATAGTTCAGGCATTATCTCTAGCATGTTGAAATAGTGAAATATTGTTGATAGTAGATCTATATTAATAAGGAATTAATAAGTTTATAAATTAAAAGAAGTAATGTTTTGGATGGTATCGGCGATTTACGAGCTGGTTTGGTCTGGTTCCGTGACTAGCGAGGCAGAGAAGGCCTGCAGATCACTGCAAAGGGAAACAGGGGAAAAGAGTAGAAAGATGGGCCCAAAAACAAAAAGGCAGCAACAATCTGAGGAGAAACAAACTATTTTAGTAAATAAGATATCAATGCAAGATAACACACTACAATACAATACAATACTACATAATACAGTAAAATAGAATTGAAGCTAATAAATCAAATATAATGAGAGAGAGTGTCTGAAAGCTTAAGGTCTTACTCTAGTGCTGTGATGAGATGGCATCCACAAGGAGATGAGCCAGACGATCGGAAAGAAAAGGGCCATCAGGTGAGCTACCGAGGCCTTTTATCTTTTCCCTCTGAGTAGAAATGATAACAGAGCAGTGAACAGTCCACTGGAGAATGTCCTTTTTTTTTTTTCTGTCTTACCTACTTGTCATTTGATACCCAGGAGATGATCATGAAGATAGAGCAAGATAGAGTTTCTGTAAATTCTCTTGTTTAGGAAAATAATAAAATTCTTGCTGGCTTCACTGGAAGCAGAGTTACTATAAAGCCCAACAGTCTAGATACCATTAGCAGACAGAGACTTTTAGACAGAATAATTATTAATTGAAAAGGGAGCAGAGGTCTCTCATAAGAATAGGGGACTAATACAAGTATCTATATAAATATAAGAACAAAAAATGCTCGTGACAAGTGTTTGAAATCTTTGAGAGATCTGATGTATCATCCTGCAGTTTAGCACAAACTAGCTCAGTTTTAACTCTCATCATTTTATATACATGTATTTCTGGACCAGGTTCTGAGCAGTAAAATCGAAAATGGCCTGAAAGTGAAATTCCTAGTTTCATTTAAAGAAAATTTCTGTTATCCAGGTAGGTAGAGGATCATGCCATTGTTCAAGCCCCCCTCCCTTTTTTTTTTCCTGATAAAAGAAAATGCAAGCAAGAAAAATATACTATTTCCTCCTCTTTGCCTACATTGTTCTGTGAGATTTTTCATTAAGAATAAGATCTACCATTGCTGAGGATATATAATTTTGACACTTAACATCTTAACACTTTGTATGTTCTTTTGAGGATAAAAGAAAATATAGACAAGTTACTTATTTCTGATGAAAGCAGACATCTTCATAACATTGTAATTGCAAATACGATCTGACAGATGCTCCAGAGAGGTTAAGACTTTTCATGTTACTTGTGTATTCATGACACATACGTATGTGTCAGTTCAGTCTTTTTATTGCAAAATGGAATACAGACAAATACGACAAAGATGGAATAATGCAATTGGCCACTAGGAAAACAGTTAACTAGAAACTAAATAACTAAATCTCCAAAGATTTCATGAGTCTCCTCCACAAAATGGGAAGATGTATTCTGAGCTCTTGGACAGGAACAGTATGGAATTATCCTTACATGATCTTCAGCATCGTTTTAAAATTATTTGTTAAAATTGTGATGACAGTTCTAAACAGAGAAATAAGCGTGTGTGTCTTTCCGATGATTTAACCCCAAAATAAATGGGAAAGACTTGGCATATACTGTTGTGGTCTGCAAAATACAAAAGGGAAGAAAATTCGTAAGTCTCTAGTTATGACAACTTGACAGTACTGTATTTATCCACTTGGGAGAATGCTAAAAACAGCAGGCTATACTGGATACTGAAAGGCAAAAAGCAGCTGGATAGGTGTCCTAAACTCCAACAGTGGTGTGACTTTTCTCAGCAGAAATGAACTGAATAGCATGACTATCACAGCCCTACTGAAATAGGAATCAATGCTCCCTTGAAATACTCCACTCTTTATTCCACAAAGCATGTTTTTAATGCAACATTGAAAGAAGAGGCCCATTCTGGTTGAAAGGGATCTCATGTCGTATCTGCATAATCACTTTATTGTGATTTTTCACTCTTCAAAACTTCCAGTTTGAAGGAGGAAGAGGTATTCTACTTGTGAGAACAGAGTGAATTTACCAAGCTCAATGCCTCCTTGCTGCATTAATAAAAATCAAATGAAAAAAGCAATCTGATTAAATTATGTGTGCTTTTTCTTATGCCAATGGAGCTTAACTAAGCAAACAGAAGCAGTGAAGTAAATCAATGTTGGTTTATTAAAGATCAGAATTCAATATCTCAATAGTTGAAGGGCTTATGCACCATGTTCTCACTGTTTAGCTTTTCTGCGCGAAGAAAGTAAACACAATCACACTGTGGGGACTCTTGTTAGGAAAGTGACACTTACAGAAGCATAGTTCTCTTGCATGAAAGATGCTAGCCTATTTCTTACTTCTCCCTTGTAAAAAAATTATAATGAAACCGAAATTCTTAATATTGTTTGCTGACAGTGACGTCATCCCCTGTAAGTGAGGAACTCTCCTTGAAATATCCTTAATTCTGCAAATGGAAATACCCCTTACCTCAGCTACTTTAGTATTCTTATCTGCACAAATACAGATTCCCCCTCACATTGATTTTAGTGCGTCATCAAGATAGCAGGTGTTTTGGGGAAGAAGCTAAGGATGTTTAATCTAGTTTTCAGGATTCACAAGGATTTTAGATTGCAAGATTGCTCTCTGAATACTAGGGGACCCACCTTCAAAAGAACTTATGTTGTCAGCAGGGTGAAAAAGCTGCCTGTTAATTTATTTTGTGATCTAAATAAAACTTAGCTTTTGTTAACAAGAAAACCAAAACACCTGTTCCTCATGACAGGGATTAGTTGGCAGCTTTGTTATGGTGAGACCAAGTACAGACAAAGGATTTCACATGTCCCATTTATACATGCATTGCAAGAGCATCACACTGTGCAGAGCTATGCTTCCTGTGCTCCCAGAGGTGTTGCTGGGGTCTTTGTCAGAAAGCAAATCTTCAGTAAATGTACTTAGCTTCTACTTCTGTATATACTCGCAAATAAATATAGATGAGCTTCATCCAGTCTGAGACGGCAAGCAATCAGGAACTTGTGTGCAATGGTCTTTAGAAGTACAACTCCTTCTGCTCGTGTCCTATGAACCCTTTGGCCCATCTGATGCTTTTTGTAAAGAGCCCTTATAAACACTTTTACATGCTGCCCCAAAGGTGGATTGCATGAGTGAAGAATGAACTTGCCTGCTGCTATTAACTGAGAAAAAATATTTTCCTCACTACTCGAATGCTTCATGCTTCACAATTTGAAAATAGCAGAGAAGACTATATAGAAGGAGACTGCCACCCATTAAGCTGTTTTCTTGAATAATATTTAAATCCATGCAAAGTGCTTTTTTTTAGGAACTATCCCTTTTAAATAGCTGATTTCCATAAAGTTAGGATAATTTTATCAACATGATAAAATCAAAGGTCATAATCAGAACTGCAGAATTTGGGGTATCGTGGGAAGTCACACAGTCAGTCACACAGAAAACTGTCCAAACACGACATCTGACATACCTACACTTAGATTGTCAATTGTTACAGTGATGCTTTTTTTTAGCAGTGATAATGATAAACTTCATTGTCATTGACCAGAAAAAATAAATAAGAAAATGAAAGATTGTTCCTTTCCTGAACTGTGGGAAAAGTTAAGAATTTTGGTTTCAACACAGTTAAATAGCGAAGAAATAAAATTTTCACTTTTCACTTTCACTGCATGTATTTGTGTCATTTAAAAAATATTAATACAGGACAATGATTTTCAGGACAGATAGATTCAAAGAATAAACTCCACCTTTTATAAGCTTCTGGCTGATCTGTTTCTTCTTGCAGAATGAGAAGAATTTGGAAAAGATCGTGGAATATGAAAATAATAAAGATAATAAAGATAAACTTTCTTCCATGGATGACAGAAGACATCCCTTTGTGCTTTTTGATCGTTGGTAGTCATTCTTGCTGTTTGTTAAAAGGAAAGAGAGAGGAGAGGCTAACACCACTAGTCTGTATACAGTGCTAATGATTGTCAATATATAAAATGTTCTTTCTCTTTCTGTTTAATATTGAAACATTAACACTACTTATAAAAAGAAAAAAGCATGGAAAAGCAAGCTTGATCAAATGAGGTCTTGGGCATGCTTTACATCAATTTCAAGTTATCACCTAAATATGTGATGGTTCCTTTGATAACACCTGCTCTCATCAGAAAACTGTATGTTAAATTTCTTTAGCAGAAGCTGGGCTCAAACCCAGTGCTGGCAATACAATCCATTACTAAATAAATGCTGGCTGGTGGGTAGCCATATTGACCTTTTGCTGAGATGCTGAAATCCTCTTGCCAACATTCCCACCTCCTGCTTAATTGCTACTTTATAAAAGATGTTTCCAAAGGAGTGTAAAACAGAAGCCATAGTTGCTTGCAGTATTAACACAGCAAAAGAAACATGTAATTTATTCTTCTGAAAGATGGATGCATAACAAAATCCAGCATAATAAATCTCTTTTGGCTAGGATTATGATGACTGTAAGTAGGCAGCCCATGATATATTAGTGCAGCTCTTGTTTCATCCAGGATACTATTTCAGTTTTTTACTAAATTCAGAAGCACTTAGGTGACACCACAGCTCACCTTTTATTAACAATTGAGTTTGTCTTTTTTTGTTGAGGCCAATTCATCCTGTTAGTTGCATCCAGTGCAAACAGGAGCCCATTAAATATAACATAAATATATATTTCATTACAATACACCACAAAGAGAGCTTGGCTGCTGCTGCTAGCAGTAACCAAAGAATAACAGAATCACAGAATTACAGGGGTTGGAAGGGATCTCAAGAAATCATCAAGTCCAACTTCCCTGCTAAGGCAGGTACCCGACAATAGGTTGCACAGGTAGGCATCCAGAAAGATTTTCAATATCTCTGTAGAATGAGACTCCACATCCTCTCTGGGTAACATGTTCCAGTGTTCTGTCACACTTATTGTAGATCAGTTGTAGTGCGTATATGTATGGAATTTCCAGTGTTCAAGTAATAGGCCATTACTCCTTGTCCTATCACTACACACGACTGAGAAGAGCTTGGCCTCATAGATACTTATAAACATTTATCAAATCCTGTTTCAGTCTTCTTTTCCACAGACTCAACAGACACAGGTTACTCAGTCTTTCATCATATGGGAGATGCTCCAGGCCCTTTATCATCTTTGTGACACAGTATTCTAAATGTGGCCTCACCAGGGCAAACTAGAGAGGAATTACCTCCTTCTATCTGCTGGCCACACTCCTTTTAATGCACTCCAGGATACCATTGGCCTCCTTGGCCACAAATGCATACCACTGGTTCATAGTCAAGCTGTTGTCCACCAGAACACCTACGTCCTTTTATGCAGAGTTCATCTCCAACACGTCATTCCTTAACCTGTAACAAAGCTTGTGGTTATTGCTTTCCAGGTGCAAGACTCTATATTTGCTCTTGTTAAACTTCATGTGATTCCTCCCAGTCCAATTCTCCAGTCTATCCAGGTCTTGCTGAATGGGACATAGCCTTCTGGTGTGTCAGCCACTCCTCCCAGTTTTGTATCGTCAGCCAGCTTGCTGGAGGTGGACTCTTATCTCTTCACAGAGAGGGTAGTGACACACTGGAACAGGTTGCCCAAGCAGGTTGTGGATGTTCCATTCCTGGAGGCACTCAAGGCCAGACAGGATGTGGTTCTGGGCAGCCAGGTCTAGTGGTTGGTTGGTGACCCTGCACATAGCACGAGGGTTGAAACTAGATGATCATTATGGTACTTTTCAACCCAGGCCGTTCTATGATTCTATGATTATGATTCTATTTTGAAAAATACTGGACCCAGTACTGTACCCAGGGGAAAACTGCTAGTTACAGGCCTCTAACCACAGTCTGCACCGCTGATGACAACATTCTGAGCTCTACCAGTCAGTCAATTCTCAATCCACCTCAATATCCAGTTATGCCCAAAAAGACTTAATCAATTTGCTGAATTTCATTGTTGACTATTGAAAATATAATTTAATATTTCAAAAATATGACTGATTGAATTAAATTGAAGATGGGAAAAAACAGTTAATAATAAAGGGAAGTATATGTTATAACTTCATACTGAGACAACACATGATAAAGTAAAGTAGTCCTGAATTTCAGTATATGTTTTTAGGTTTATGCTTACTTTTCACTAACAAAATGGTAACAGTGGGGTGAATTATGTCAGTACATTTTAATATATTTTAGAGTTATTAGCTGGGTTGAAACCCTGCGTGTACTCTAGCTACCAATCATCTCAGGCAAAAGTGGTACTTCATAGCTCACACAATATCTTCTGTAGAAATCATACTTAATATTCAGACGGAAGCAAGCTAGCGTATTTTCTTTAAAAGATTTTTTTCCAGCTGTCTTTAGTCTGAAAATAATAAAGACCATTTTCATCTGTTTCTCCTTTTAAAGTCAGTCAACAGGTATGGGTATTGATTATATGGAAAAAATTACCTTTGGAAGATATCTTTCACTGTCACAGGCGAAACAGAAGAAGCATCACACAATTATTTAGTTCCTTGGAGACAACCAGCAAATGCTTCAAAGATAGCCCTAGAGGGGAAAATAGTATTTTACAGCAGAAGTCACAGATTTGCCAGTCTTCTGGGCAAACTGTGATTCAGCCACAATAGAAAATTCAGCAGGTATATTAAGATATGTCACCATTCTAAAATGTCACCTTTTCTGCCTGTGGAACTTTAAAAATTGTACATTTGAAGTGTTTCTGAAGAGCTGAAAAAGCTCATATTATATTCTTGTGAATTCTGTTTTTCTCCTTCTTTCTTATGTCTCAACACATGGAAATATTTTTGTTCACTCTTGATAATTCTATGGATTTGACAAGATGAAAAAAATTGCAATTTCTACTTACAGTGGAAAATACTGAAGAGTCTAGGTCAAAGTATTTACTCAGTGTAACACATCCATCAGGTTTGTGATTATGTCTTGCTCACAACTAAGATATTACTGTACCTTGTTTTGTGGATCAGAATAATGTCCTTAGAGACAGAAAAGTTTATGTTTTACTATCACTATCTGTAAGTAGAAATTAATACCCTTTTTCTTTTATCTTTCATCTGGCTGGTCAGTTACTCTCTCCACCTAGGCCTGTATGCTGCTGCTCTGTCATCCATGGTACTCAAGATCTCATATTGCCTTCACTATAGCGATATTTCTTCAACATCTAGAATTTGACCTCAATGCCTTTAGCTTAAGCATGAGGATGTTGCCTCTTGAACCCACTAAGGAACAGGATTGCTTTTTACTGATCAATTTTTGAGCTTCCAATCAATTGGTAATTGACTGTTAACCTTCATGAGGTGACTGATGTGCTGAAGTCAGGCACATGGTTAAATATCTTGCTGATCCAGTGTCTGCTTGCATGTGGTTTTTGTGCGTGAATATCAGCTTTACATTATTCAGAGCCATGTTTAAAAAAAAACAAAAAACTTCTGTAAATGAATTACTTGGAGAAGAATAAGCCTGTAAAAGGGATAGATTTACACTGTGCTACCATTCTGTATTTAAGGGCCCCCCTCTCTCTGTTATTACTGAGGCAATCAAAGGTGCCTTGAAAGATTGCTAAAAATGATTAAGGGTGCTTTATTTTAGATTGATAGCTGCAGTGGCAAGTATGAGAAGGAGAGCAAGTAATTGAAGTAGATGGGATCATTGTGTGCCTGCCTAACACGACTGGCTTAACATTTGTATTTTAAACTGTCTCTTGCCTAATAACAGCATGCAGTGAAATAAAGAGTTCGCTCTGGAGGTAATTGTTATGTGGCAGGATATAAACAAGAGCCATTCTGCAGTATATTTACTACAGTGAATATTTATGAGTTAGGTTTAATTAAAAGTTGGGAACACTAGAGCTGTTTTTTAACTAGATGCCTATTATCTAGTGTCAAATGCTTGGTTTTAATCATGCGTTTTATACCATCGTGACCTAGATCACTGCCTGTGACTTAAGAGATAGTGTGTTGTCTTTCCTGAGAAGATGTTGCCGAGCTTGATGGATGTTTTCTCATTCCTAACCTCATTACTACTGGCTTCCCATCCATCTAATAAAATGCTATGATAGAGAATGGGAAGGTGCTATAAATCATAATATTCCAGCCACTCCAAGCAGATTCATTAGAAATGCTGACTATATATCTCACACACAGAAAGTCAACACACAAAGTAGGTTGCTGCTTCTGCCTGTGCTGCAGACGTCCCTTTACTCCTTCCAGTCAAGTCAGGGTTTGCTTTTAATGGCAAAAATGATACTTAATGAAGTTCTGGGTGGCAGGCTGCTTTGACCTGATTAACCCAATAAATATTCCAGCCTTTATGAGTTTTATGCAGTGCTGTAGCCTGTTAGATAACTCACATTGTTGCTTCAGCTCTGAGATTGCATAATTGCTAAATAATGAACTACCTTTTTGAGTGAGGCAAGAAAGTGAAACGTTCTGCTTTGCTGGTGCTTTTCTAGCTTTTTTCCTTAAGGAAAAGTACCCTGTTTCTCTGCCAGTCTGGACAAGGTCCCTAAAGGAAGTATACTGGATGAAGGGGGAGAATCTATCCTGTCTGCCTGTCACAGCCTGTGGCTATGAAAATAAATGTATTCCAGAGTTGTGCCTGGAGAAGGAGAACTGGGCTGGCTGCATCCTCTGAAGTCTAAGCTATGAATTTTCACTTTTATTTAGTTTTAGATTTGTAGTGGCACCTACATGTCTGAAAAAGTAATGAGAGCCACAAACTTAGCAAAAAAAAAAAAAAAGGGGAGGGGGGGGGGCTTGGGAGGGAAACAACAAGCACTTTTAATACAATTCAGCAGTCAACAGTGCATAGAGCCACCAGGAATCTATTAGGGCACATGAGCGGCTTCCTCTGTCTGTGCTCAAAGGCCGTTTCACTCCATTTCCAGAAAATGAGATAGTGCGTGAGATGGAAGTATTCTTTACTAAATCGTTGAGGTGCAAATGCAGTTGTGCTTGTATGCTACTTACAAGCAGTGTTTTTATTATGATTCACCGTGATCTCTAGTATTTAGTGTCAAACTGTTTAGGGGAAAATGATTGATAGCGGTTATTAGTAATCCATGGCTTTATGAATGTACAAATTAAAAGTAATCACAGAGAAAGGAGTTTTCTACATCAGTTAATATAATCCATTTATTTTGAAACATGCACTGAAGAGTGGCATTCATCTTTATTCTAATAGGAAGTCATGGCTTTGTGGTAGTATTCTTCAGGAGATGATTGTAAAATATGTAAAGAATTCACTTTAACACTTTCTTGTTCCCGAAGCATTCCCAAAGTTATACCTAGGAAAGAGCAGTACCTCCTCTAGCTTCAATGAACAATTTAAAACTGTCTTTTAAATGAGATTCCCTGTGAAGCAGCCAGAGGAACTAGCCCAATAGACTATAAACATATTGTGTGACCAGGAGTGCACATGTTAAATTAATAGTGCCTCCTTAGACCACTTTCTACCTGAACATCAACATCCAAATCAACTGTGGGTAGTGTGTGCCTGAAAAAAGACTATATAGGGAATTGTTGAGAAGATAAACAGCAGAACATGAGCTAATTAATAGCATCTATTTTGGTTCTTTCTGCACTCCAACAATTTAACAAGTCTGCAGTTTCCTCTGAAGAAACTCGTGGTTAGGAAACATTTTATGTTCTGCAGAAAAGGAAGAGCCCCAGAACTAGCATGAATGAAGGAAGAGGATGGGATGCCAAAATCATACTTCTGATCGTTGCTTCTTGATATTGTTATTCACAGGCTACGAAGTAAGTTAGGGCAAACAAGAGAAGGGCACCCCACAGTGTGCTGCAGTTTGCTCTCTAATAACAAAAATTGTTACTGATAAAGGCATTTACTGGAATTCTGCTGATATTTGAAGGATTCGCAATGTAATTCACTGTTCCATTGTGTTCCATTTTTGCTGGTTATGGAATAAAAGACAAAGAACTTTATGTTCATGTACTCTCAATCTTCATAAAGAGCACAAATCTAAATTTATATTAACCTCAGGATTTATTTGTCTTTGGAAAATGAAGATCCTGCTTTGTTTGCTATGTCATTTTGTCTGAAGGTGGATATTAAACAACTTTTATGATTTTTGTGTAAAGCTGTATCAGCATAGAGGGAGAAAATAAGGGATTATCTGGGGGAAAAAAGAAAGGTAACAGTTTTTCAGTAAGATAGGAAAATTTAGGGATAATAAGGGAGCATAAATTCAGAATGTCCACTTTACTTAAACTTTAAATATAAATTCAGCTGTTTATTTTAATACAGTGTCTTTATTTAGGGTAATTGCTGAGTACTCAAGTAATCTTTAAAGGTTATAGAGTATAGGTAACATGTCATGCCATGCTGTAAAAAAAATGTATTTTGTAGATCCAAAGAGATACAAGTTGATATTTAATCAAAGACGAAAGAAATTGGAGAAACTCCAGTAAACAGATAAGAATATTAAAAGGACACTGAAAAACAAAGTAGAAACTCAGTCTTCACTTTGTTAAATCTTCATGTTCTGGCTTCAAAACTGAAATGTAAGAACACCATTGCCATGATCTGATGTTGGTTTTTTTTTTTTACGTTTGTGTTCATTAGTAATCTGTTTCTGGACTTGAGTGAGAATAAGAGTTTTATCCTAATCATTGTCAAAAAAAAAAAAAAAAAATCTCAAAATACAAATTTGCTTGTGATTTTTGCATGTGTGTGTTTGAAAACCACAAATGTTTGCAGGGTCTTAAAATTTCCATTGATTTCAGTGGGAGCATTGTGCTGCCAATACTGGAAAGCTTCCGTTAGTACACAGGCTGCTCCAAAAGTAATGACTTCTACTCATTATCAAAGAAACTACAACAAATACCGTTGTAGGTGACTGCGAGACCTCCCCCACGGGATGTGATGCGATAGGCCCTCTTCCTGCTCTATGATTGATGTGTAGCACGTGCCCTTAGGGGCGTAGACGAAGCACATAGGTTATATAAATTAGAGTTCACATGTAATAAACGCCATTTTGCTGTTCATCATATTGGTGTGTACATGCAGTCATTTGGTCCTGGCCTGGTTTTAGGTCAGTACCGTAGGAGGCAATGCAACAAAATACAAAGAGAAAATAGCACTATTTGTTAGATCATATTCTCATCTAGTAAGCACTGTTTTTCACTGTAGTCACCATAATTAGCCAATCCTTGCAGATGAGTTGATGAAGGTGTTTTTAATTTTGTGATGTGAGAAATGTGCACGGCTGTCCTGAGCATCGCTTGTCCTTCATGTCACTGTCACCACTGCTGAAATGCACTACACACTGCCTCCCTGTGATCATATCCACTGTTGATTTCCATAAGAGTTCGCCATGTATCAATGAATGTCAGTGCATGCCATTTTTTCTGCATGCAAGAATTTGGTTCCTCTCTTTTGCTTCATATGCACTTCCATGTCAGGCACCATTCTATAACATTACCCTGCTGCCATCTCTCTCATAGCAATAAAATGCAGTGGAATCTATGTGGGAAGACTCAATCTTTACTGTCTAGAGATAACATAAAATATTGCAAGTTTTAACTGTCAGCAGCATTTTAGCCTGTGTTTAAAGTTAGTTAAGTTCTTAAGAGTGGTAATTAAATAAGTGCATGAAGTAAATGGAATTTTAGGTGTAAATTTTTTTCTGCATTAAGGCTTCCATGAATAGTGTGCAGTCAATTGTGTGTGAGTGAGAGATGCATGTATCTCATGTAACGAGGGATAGGACAAGAGGGATTGGCCTCAAGTTGCACCAGGTTGGATATTAGGAATTACTACATCTCCAAAAGAGTGATCATGCGCTGGAATGGGCTGCTCGGATGGTGCAGGGATGTGGTGGAGCCACCGATCCTGGAAGTATTCAAGGAATGTTTAGATGCTGTGTTAAGGGTCATGGTTTAGAGAGAACTATTAGTGATAGGAGGACGATTGGACGGGATGACCTTGTATGTCTTTTCCAACCAACCTTGATGATTCAGTGATTCTATATTTAACTGCCCCTACAAAGGGGAAAATATAGTTAAGCTCTGTAGTTGAGGAGGAAATCCTTAGAGAAAAAGTACTTCCTCAGTCCTGAGCAACTCAGGAGAGGCATAATTCGCTACTTCCTTTCATAGGAAGTTTTAAAATAATTTCTTACATCTTCAATTCCCTTTCCTCCACTTCTTTTTTTGTACTCCTCTATAACTGTGTTCACTCTCAGCATAAGCTGAATGAGCTTTATGTGGGTTTTTGCATATTTCTTTTTTCTGCTTTTTTCTGTCAGTGACAAATCAGACAGTGTTTCTCTCATTTTCCCTACTTGCCCCTTTTTCATAGTAATGAAAAATGGCAGTGTCTCAAATTAGAGGCAAACCTGATGTGCCCACTTGGCCAGAGTTTATGGTAAGGCTCATTACAGGGTGACGCCTACTTATTTGTATTATTTATATGGAAGTGCAGGTGGTATACAACATTAAATCCCTTTTGGATTTCAATTACTTCTTGTTAGTAATTTTTGTCTGACGTTTACTGAAACATAACATAGAGATTTAACTCCACCTTTATTTCCAGCTCTCTCCACTATGAACTTCTCACTCACTGTATCTTCAGATTACTAGCATTCAATTGGCAGCATAAATTTTAACTGCTTTTGGTATTGCTATATATCTGCATCTTTGACTAAATGGCTGTACCACTTCTACAGGTGTTTAAAACTAGAAACAGAAGCAAAATCTCAATTACTTTCTTGTTCCTTCCTTGCTCTTCTCTGTAACACAGACACCTGCTCTGTAGCTACATGACATATAATCAGAAGAGTGCAGGTGCTTAATATGATTGAATTGAACCCTTCCATTTAGTCTATTGCTTTTCTAATTTAGGAGTTTTGCACAGTAGGTGTGATTGAAGAGATCTCTCTAATTATGGAGATTTCTCTGTGCTGTGCTAGAGGATTTTTTTATTATTATTATTTACACTGTTCAGTCTGACAGTAATATTTCTGTCTGCCAAGGACAATTACACTGCTCTCTGTCTGGTGCAGATCAGTAGTCTGTGATATCTCTGATAAGCCAGCGTGTATCACATGTCAGTAGCAGACATATTAACGTTTGAGTTGAGGAGTGCAAGTGATGTAATAAGATTAGAAGGCACCGATATAAAGAATTAACTTTAAGCTTGTGAATATCCAAGAAACTGCTAGATGACAACTGTCAATTATTTACTGCTCCTGTCTAAAGTGATATTAACAGCTGGGAACCTTCACCCAACCCCCACCACTCCTTCTCTCACACAGAAGCTTGGTGTTCTTCAGTTCTACAATGTTACAGTTGTAAAATTTTTTTTCTAGGCATTTAGCACTGAGCTGTTATTAAGTAATTAGAAGAAAAAGTGAACAAGCCTCTGAAATATCGCAGGACCTCATTAACTGGAAAGAATTTATTAGTTTCAGAGAAATTTCCCCAGACAATGCAGTAAGAAACAATTTAATTGTGGTGCTACTGTTTGTTTTTCCTTATTTTTGAGAACACCTCCATATTTTTAAATTGTTCATCTGAAACTAAAAGAAAATATGATATGTCTGAGGCAACAGCTGTACGCATCTATCATGACCATGGAATCTGTATGAACCTAGCTCCTTCTTCGGTATTATGGAAAATGAAATCCTTCTGTTTCACGTACTCTTTATTTTTAAAATAATTATGGAAGCTTTTTTGCATTCTAGTTTAACTTCATTTCTATAGGCAAGTTTTTATTTCCTCACTCCCCAAGGATTCAATTAATTTTTGTAAGTGGCAGATGAAGCTAAATAAAATAAATGATATTTTAGGTAAATGGGACTAGATAGACAAGGGAGAAGTTACAGAACCTCCAGCTCACATACAGGAGAAATACAATAAACATACTATGTGGTGCAGTCTATGCCTAGTTCAAGCTTCAGCTAATACAGCTAAATTTAGCCAAGCTAAAATATCCCCTGTTGCTTCAAATGGGTAAGATTTGAACTTACTTCATCTTTGCCCTCTTTCAGTGTGTAAGACTAACTGGGCATCCTGATCTATTACCACATCAGAAGGTTGGTCCCTGCCAGTGGAGGGGATTGGAACATGATGATCCTTGGGGTCCATTCCAACCCAAGCCTTTCTATGATTCTATGACTCTGTGATTATAAAAATGTTTATATTATGATTGTGCTGCCACTTTAAACTTTTAAAGCTGTTCCAGTATCAGACAACATGCTACCACATAAAGATATGAAATTTAAAACACAGCTGCTTTATAAGTTTAAATCTAGCTGCCCTCTTTTTAATAACTTTCTAAAAAAATCATCATTAACCATGTGTTTCATCACCAACTTTAATTCACTTGTAGTCTTTCAAGCTCATGTCATGGTACTCTCTCTACTGTTGGGAATGACGTTCTTAAGAATAGAGATTGAAAACTATGGCTTAAACTAGTGGAGAAGTCCCCTGCTTCTGAAGACATCAGTCTTACAGTGCACATCTTAGTACTTTTTTTTTAGTGTATGTTCCTATGTTAATGTATATGGCATCGTTTCTGAAAATGAGCTAACACTTCTACGTATACAATGTCTGTTGACTGCATGTTTACTAAAGTTTTTGTACTTCTTGTAGATTAAAGTACTTTTTTTTTAATTGAAAGATTTCACAGCTGTAAGAAATGATTTAGTAGCTGAATAAAGCTCTTTGTATCCTGTAAAGACACAAAGATATACAGAGAGTACTCAACAGACTTCAGCTGAATATACCTTATATTACAATCTAGCCTTGTTTTATGTCAAAGAATATTTGCTTATGTTTGTAAGGTACAGATAAGAAAAAACAGAGATCTTCTGGCACATATCAATAGCGCAGGAAGAAGTTGCATAGTATCAGTCTCTAAAATAACAAATTGGTGCCCACTAGTGAGGGGACAAGTCTCATAATTCACAACCAATGAAGCCACAAGTGAGTTATAAAGGTCTTTTCCTCTTCCAGTGGAGATAAATGAGTCCGTCTAGTACAACCAATCATATGATCTGTTTAGATAGGTCTTCTTTTTCCATAATCCTTTCTCACATAAAATTATTTCAGTGAGTATCACAATAAATAGAGAATAAAAGAAATCCCACTCACTTCTCCACATTGTCACTGAGCAATCTGGTGCTGAGTAATCTGGTGCTGGAGTGTTGAAGGTGTTCCTTGTTTTACTTTATTTTTTTAATTTTTTTATTTTTGGCACAATAAGCCAAATTGAAGTTGTTAGTCACTATATTACTTAGAGGTAGTCACTGTATTACTTAAAGGCATATATAAAAGGACTTTGTAGGCTGCTTTTGTTATCTTATCTTCTTTAACTGGGTAGCTGCTCACTGTTGTTGCTATCACTTATCCTCTGTTACTGTTCTTGTTTTACACTGCCACCTAACCCCACTCCCTAGGTATGATTATTTTTCTGATGTTTACGTAACTTTTTCATTGTCTCTGGACAGAGGATCAAAAAGCCTGTCCTGGAAGCAGCAGACTGACAGAGTCTTAGACTGGTGTTTTTTACACAAGCTAGGGTCTTGTTACTGAAACCTTGATTATTTCAGAAACAAATGCATAATGATGTAAAGAAATGAAAGTGAGAAGTCTTTAGAACATCAGAATAACTACAGTTTTTACACAAGATGTTTAACAGAATAATATCATTGTGAGATCAGCCATTACTTGTATAAAATAAAGCAAAAAAACCACCTTGCCAAACTCAACAATTTTATGTGGTATTTTTAAAATAATCTAATGGTCAATCATCTGTAGTGCTTCTGACAAACGGGTAATTTGAACTGAGCATTGGAGTTATATGGCTGTGATAGGGTAACAACTGTGAAAGAAAGGTCTTAACTTCGATGCTAAGAAGTCATTAAAATTACAGAAAATGCAAACAGAAATAGTAATAATTGAGATTCCATTATGATTTTTTCATTGTAAGGTCCTCTTTTAAATATATGCAATTTGGCAACTTTGCCTTCTGAGACAGAAAGTTTTTAATTTTACTATCTTTCTAAAACATAATTAGACTTAGAAAACCTGAGTACTCTTACCCTAGAAATGTTTTAGGTATTTCTGAGAACAAGCTTTTGCAATCGCTTTGGTGAGAACACTGTGTCTACACTTTTACATAGCACACAAAATTTGGTGGAGGTGCTTTGTTTCAGGTGTGCCTTTTTGCTGTTGTGACTGTAGGTTGCCTACACTTAGAGATGAATTGGACTCAATGATCATTGTGGGTCCCTTCCAAGGTGGGATATTCTATGATTCTATTGTGCTATGAGCATCTTAGTTTTCATGTGTTTGGTAGAGTTATGTTAAAATTTTCTGGCTAAATTCTCTATAGATTCTGGCTAAAAAATGAGCTCCTCGGAGCTCTGCTGAGATGGCTGGTGGTGAATGCAATAGTGATGATGTCAGCCTGGGGGCTTAAAGCTGGTTGAGGTTTTTACTGCTGCTATTGCTCTCTATACTCTGTGTTGAAAGGCACGGCAACAATTTAAGAGGACTATTTTTCCTGTGCATTATTTCTCCCATACTGGTGTTCAAACTGTGTGAAAGAGAAGGAATGTCTTTCACAGCTTGAAATTAATGCTCTGATCAGAGGGACAGAGGAAGATAAAAAACCATTATGGGAGAGAAGGGACACAGAAAACAGAGAAGATGAGAGAGAAATTTAGAAGGGGTGGGTGGAGGAGAGAGCACAGAACTAAGCCAGAAGAATAAAATCAAATGGTAATGGAGGAAGCGGTATCTGAGATTATGAGATCAGGAAGGGCATGAAGTATTTCAAGGAGGAGATTTAATATCATACAATGAGAGGGAAAAGACAGGAGGATAGGCAGAGATAGGATACTGAACTGCTTCAATAAGTTGAAATCATTTCTTTCCTAAAGTCTAATGTCAATCTAACAGTTTTGATTCCTGTTACATGCCTGTAGTAGAATTTTTCTTTGTTTAATGAAGAACAGATGAATTTTCTGTTGTTTCCTCAAACATTTATTATCAACAAAATCATAACCTTGCATAAAGCCACTTACTAGAAACTGGCTATCCTGCTAAGTTTTCAGAAGAAAAAACTAAATGACACTTTGTCTAAAAGTTTGAATTAAACTACTTTAGATGTACACTGTCTCCTTTTAAAATGGATCATTTTATTGCATGAAGAATTGTTTACCAATGTACATTGTCATAAGATTTTTCTTATGACAAAATGGACTAGCTTCCAGTGACTAGCAAATTGTGCTGTCCCCAATTTATTCGTTTACCTTCAGGCTGAGAACTTATTCATATTGTGCTATGCTAGACTGTTTCTTTAACATTGGCTTTAAATGCTAAAATAAATATCGCTGTTTGTATATAATATGTATTTAAAATAAGGATTACTGCTCATGGTGCAAATATGTGTCCAAACATATATCATTTAAATATGTTTGATGTTATTTGGGATGATTTCTGAAAGCCTCAAAAACTACCAAAACTCTTCTGTTATTATACTGTCACCCATGTTAACTCCCTTGGGCATTCTGTAAGTTTCAGAGATCTCTCGGAAGATAGTGATGTGAAATGGATATATATAGCTAAAAAGGCATTAGAATCTCACCCCAAAATACATTGAGTATTCTGCTGATAATTGAAGTTAACAGAGTCTTTCTCATATATTCATGGTAAACACATTCAAGCCTTTCTATAGACACTTATATTTCAAGTATCAGTGGCCTATAACTGCCTTATTTATTTCTCACTTCTCATAGTATGCATGTTGGAAATTTCCACAATCTAGAAGACAGTCTGGACCAAGACAACAAAAAGCATTTCATTTTTGACTTATTTGCAATGTCACAGGAGAATATTCCAGAATCTTTATACAAAGCTGCTGCAGGAGAATAAATAACACAAGCAGTGAGCAGAAGATGTTATCTTGACAGTATTTCACTAGGGGAATCTCAAGAATACCATTCTACTACAGGCTGTGATTATCTAGATGCTTCTAGATGCAGTGACTTTGACCTATTGTCTTTTGAATTTGTTTTGTTTGCTGGAGCAAATCTTACTATAGAGACTGCAAGTTCCTGTCTCAAAATCACCGAAAAATTACAAGATAATTGAGAAGTAATCACCGTTAAAAAAAAAAAATAAATTGATAGTTATGTACTCCCAGACACCAGCCTCAGCCCTCTATAATTTTCTGATGGTTTGTAGGTCAGTGCAGAATGTGTGGATTTAGACTGAACTTGACTTCTGGATATTTCATTTTGGATACTGTTCTGAGAGACACAAGGATGCAGCGGACTTTGGGTGTACTTTTCCTCAGTCAAGGTGAAGGACCTGTGAAATATCCCTGCATCTTCTAAATGAAAATTATACACAACTTTACAACACCTGCTCTTACGCCTGACGGGAGAGACACAGCAATTAGAGACATAATTTCTCCTACAGAAATAACTTTTCTATTTATTTTTTTTTAGGTAATAAAAGAACTGCAAATGACCTTCAGTGATGCAGTAACCACAAGTGGAGGAACCTACAGTCATATTTGTTTCAAGCAACCTGTGCAGAGTGGAGTATGTTGCAAAATGGTAGCAGTACAATAAACATTTTAAGTAGGTTTAAAAAACAAAACAAAACAAAACCAAAAAACAAAAAACAAAACAAAAATCCAGAAACTTCCAAGAATAAACTAGTAATTCCATAAGGATACTGTTTCCATGGACGGTATTTTATCCACTAACTAAGAATCCTACTGTTTCTTTTCTTATGTTCTTTCTCCATGCTTGTAGATATGGAACGCATGTAAAAATTGGAGCAATCAGAAGGAAGAGTGATAGTAGAGGAAACAGCCTCAAGGTCCACCAGGGGAAATTCAGGTTGGATGTTTGAAAAAATTTCTGCCCTGAAAGAATGCTCATCTCACTGCATGGCTAGGCTGCCTAGGGAGGTGTTTGAGTCACTATCCCTGAAAGTCTTCAAGAAATATTTAGATGTTGTACTAAGAGACATGGTTTAGTAGTAGGGGGATGGTTGGAATGAATGATCTTGGAAGTTTTTTCCAACCTTGGTGATTCAAAGTGATGTTTAAAATTTTATCTCTTGTCTGTCTACCTCTCTTTTTCTCTCACACAAACATCCCACACATAGTGAGAAATATTTTTTTCCTAAGATTATTAATTTCCCCAAGAAATTTTGTTAGGGAAGGAAAATGATGTGGTTAGAGGTTATTTTCATGTTTGAACCATAGATACTTCTTTCTCTGTTGCTCTTATGTTCCATTTTTAAAAAAGGAGTTTTAATGATTCCTTCTTGAACATACCAATCTCACCATCAACTTTGACATTTTTTCTTGTTTCATATAAAACTGTTTTCAGTCATTATACTTTTTTTCCTTTGATTCAAAATAACTAGCAATTAAAACATTAATATGTATTCTGAGGTGGAAAGAGGGTGAAAACTGACAGGAAATTTGAGTTGATGAAATTGTTTACATGAATGGCATAGCAGATTCTCTTATTCAATCTTACTGTTCATAGAAGAGAAACTAAATAAGCAGAAGATGTCTTATTTGTTACTAGCTTGTATTTAAAAATTCAGATTGCTAATATTCTTTGTGGATTTTGTTTTCCAGTTTGTCATGGTTTTATGATTTTTTTAATCAGTATTCCATGACATGACATGTAGTGCGCTAGGAGTTAAAGATTTAGTACTCCAGTTCCATGGATTGTTGATGTTCCTGATTACTTGATTCTCAGAAGTGAGGATCTACATTTCCTAGAAGACTTTTACTGTTCCATTTCTGTTTTCCATTTAGAGGGAAAGATAAAACTGCTCACAAGTCACAAGGTTATACCCTTTTTTACTGCTCATCTCTGCACTGTGTGCTCCCTAGTCATCTCACCTTCAGCATTAGAGTAAGGCCTTTGGTTTTGGACACACTCTCTCTCACTTTCTTTTGTTTATTACCTTTGATTCCAATTATATTGTATTATATTGTGTTATCTCACATTCTGCTATTATACTTAGTAAATTAGTATTCTTCTTTGCTCATTGCAGCAATGTTTTTGTTTTTGGGCTCATCTCCCTACCTTCTCCCTCCTCCTCTTCCCCCTCTGCTGGGGCATGGGTCATTTAATTTCTCCACCCATTAGTCATAGAATTGGGCTGAATTGGCCCCAAAACTATAGACACAATTTTATCTAATTGCTCCTTATTTCTGTTATTGACTTAATATTGAAGTTATGTATTTGGAGTTAAGACAGAGTATATATGGAATTGGGAAATAAATATAAAGCTATTTAAATTAAATATAAATATTAAATGGAATGTAATATTAAATGGAATGTAAGAGTGCGAAGCAAAAGGTTTTTTTTACTTATGATTATGCTTAAGACATTTCCAATTAAAATAATTTTGAGACATTTGTTTTCTTATCTTTCAATGCTGGGACTTATTCCATCTGTAACATTACTGTTTTGACAGATCAAACTTGTATGTTAGAACCAACACTAACTATATAAATGACTGCCTTACTCTACTGGAGTCCTCAAGAATTTGTCAGTGTTGGCTTCATTTTGCAAGAGTCTAGATATCCACTGGCTAACCACAAAGCTAAACCTTATCAGAGTCCTAAATTCTTTGTGCTTCCAAATGACTTTTCTTCCATTCTAATGGCTTGATGGGGTCAGTGCTATGATACTGGCAACACACACCATGCCCATTCAGCTGAAGAGAATACTGAGCTGAAAGATCCTCACTTGCTATTCACTTTATTTCATGATCAGTGTGTGAACTTTTTAGCTTTATATTTTAATCCATCAATACAGTTTTGTGTTTGGAAGAATGCCAGACTACTACCCCAGAATCCAGTATGTACCTACAGGCCAATAGCCAGATCAAGTCAGATATTTATTCTGAAGGCTTAGGCTGAATCAGACATCTTCCATAGAACAACTCACAGTTTTGTTATGTAGCAACCCAAGAGGTTATTATTGGTTTATTTTCTTTATTTCTCTCTAAACTTTCCATTAATTTTAGCATTATGACTTGGTTAGAAATAATGCTGTATGGAAAATTCAGGTGCCATTGCAACCACTGGTGGTCATTCCTATGAATGGTGGTGGAGCGGAATACAGACTTTATATCTGGTGCTTTGTTGGAGCAGATGTCAAATTAGACTGTTCTGTTAATTGCTTTGGGCATAAAATTGGTATTTCTTTCGGAAATTAATTAATCTGACAATTATGAAACTGTGGGCTAAGTATTTACACATAGCAAAAATGAACCAGGTGTTTAAGAGCAATTACTATAACATAAACACTTCAAAAATAATTAAATGCAAGGAAATCTTAGCAAGTATATCTTTATCTTTTTTTTCAAGAACTAAAGATCATTTCATACCTTTCCTCCTGTGGAGATAAATCTCGTTGCACAGACTGTACTGAATTACCTAGCTTTAGCCTTCTAAAACTAAGGACTGCAGTCTTCTTTCAGAAAGAAAGATGTTTTCCAGTGTCTGATCTGTCTGTTCAGCCTCTATCTCATGAGCTGGCTATGTTCTTTCCTGATCTATGGAATTAGGGATCTCCCAACTCCAGAGGAATTCCAGTTCCAAATTTATTTCAGGAATCCAGGCTTAAAATACCTTCTTCTGGTACATACTTATCTGAAAGAATGACCAAAAAAACTAAGGCCTGCATGTTTTTTTGGCACACATCATTTGTGCAGCTTTTCCAGTTGGTGAATAAAGTAGGGAACAATTTTTATGAACTTCTGCTCAGAAAGGATGAATTTAATTTCCTGTACTCTTTTCAGTGATAGCTGATAGTGTAAGCAATGATTATATAAAGCTGACATCTCAACATGAAGAAATGCTTCATAACATCATTTTATAATACAGAAAATCTAGAAGGGTTTAATGTGGATCAATATTATTGCTTCCTTTTTCAATTTTTGGATAGTGTTTTAAATTTTTTATTCTAGGGAAAGTTGATCTACCTTGTTAAAAGTTTTGATTTCCTGGGAGACCAAGATTTTTATCTTTCTCTCATGCTTTCCCTTAGGTAGTTATTCCACCAATGAAAGAGGAGAGGTTGAGATGTTGAAACATTAAGAAAGAGAAAAATTATTCTAACTTTTGCAGCCTTAGATGGACAAATAATACATGTACCCATTACATTTGAATGAGAAAATTTCCAGAAATGGCTGTCTCCAAAACTTTAATGAGTGGTGACTTGCAGTTCTAGCATGAACAACAACTTAATGTAAATGCCATAGCATAGATACCATATATACTTATTATTAGTGATGTTAAATGGATTTTGTACCTTCTTTTAAATTGGGGAATTTTATTTACTTGGTAGGATACCATGTAATGTTATCTGATCTCAACTATTGCATTTACACTACAAAAATCATTTTGGTCTACCAAGTTGAACAAAACCGAAGTATTTATACATATTTTTATGTATAAAAATAAACGTAATATATAATAATATACACAATACACATCTCAATTCCTGTGTTCTGTGTTTATGGATATGATACAGATCCACATGAATATTAGCATCCTTATTCTCACAAACTGTTAAAGAGTGGCTGGGCAATATAGGCATTTTCAGAGTAGTCTGCTCCTACTGTATTATAAACATATTTAATTATTCTTTAAAAAACAACAACAACAACAACAACAACAACAAAAACCTTGAAGAGCAAAATAAATACACTTAGAGCAGACAGAATCTCTGTGACTCTAATTACCAGAGCACAGTAAGAGCTTTCAAATAATAAGTCCTCAAATAATAAATTGATATGAGAGAGAATAATGACACCCAGGTGTTAAACCTTAACCTGAGAGTAGTGCTGCATGCTCAATGACATAATTGCCTCTATTACCATATTCCAGTCTAGCATGGGGTTTTGAGTTAAAGAAACTGGATTGAAATGAAAAACAAAACATGTTCAAATCAGAGGTGAGATTTGAAGCAGAGGTATATAATAAAGTCCAGGCAATTAATTGCTACTTGAGTTTTGAAAGCAGGCTTAAATATTATGTTAAAAATTGTATTTAAATACTCTTCACCTGACATGCTCCCACAAAAGCAAGGGTTAAGAAAAATCACACTGGGAACAAAAAGAGCTTTGTTAAAAGGCTCTCAAAAATATAGTAGATTTTTCTTATTTTCCTGTGAACACCCCTGCTGCTTGTAGGTATTTTCTCTATGTAATAGATCACACTGTGGAAGGTTCCTTTAGTAAAGGAGTTTATTTCCTCAGTACTTGCTTGTTCTGAGCATAATTTTGTTCATCACTCTAACAACATGAGCCAAAGTAGAACATGAATGCTGTATTTCCATGTATATTCTGTATTTATTTTTTTGCAATATGCTCACTGTAAGAGAACACAGGAAGGAACGATTTAGTAAAGTAGATTTCATCACATATAGTCAGTGTTGCAGATGATGAAGGTGATGTTGTAAAATGCAATGCATCCACAGAACAGAAGTGCATAATTATTGCCGTTAAAGATACTGGTTGTGTTTGCAGTGCTTTTTTTTGCCATGTTGAGAAAAGACTACAAACAGTAGAAGTAGAAACAGGGAATAATGCTATCAGTTTTATTATCCTGTAACTACAGTGATGTGTAGGTAATTTCTACTGAGAAAAATAAATCTGCAGTAAGCAGAGGTGTTTCTGACTTTTCTAGGTGTCAAGCCTCTAAGAGAAGTAGATGCAAATTTTGACAGATATGAAGTTGACATTTGCACTGCAGCAGCATTATTCTGGAGGGTCAAAGCTATGGAAATAACGCAAAATCCTCTTACTCCTCTTTAGGAGTTAAATATGCCTTTTTATTCTGCTAAAAATATCTGTTGCAAGCAGAAGAATGGATGATTACTCTCAGAACTGTACATGCACTGCAGAATCTTCTGGTGGTATTAGATACAACAGGTGATCCTTGTCTATACAGTATAACAGTATAGAACTGTTACTATAAATTTGGAGATAATAGAGAGAATTTCTTGGTCATTTGTATCAAAAGCAACAGACTATTTAACTGTACTAAATACTAATACACTCCTCTCTCACCCTCACATATATCCCAACAGACTTCAGGGATTAGATTCTAGAGTCTCTGGGAAAAAAAGTGGGGGAGCTGTAGACTTTGGACTCACCTCACTCCAGTAAGAAATCTAAGACATTCCTTCTTGCCCCTGTCAGTTTAAAACTGCAGTGGTTGCAAATTCTGCCATAGATATTGATGGAGAAATGTTGTATGTTTTAAGATACAGCTACTCTGGAAAGGGTTTAGGAAAGTACTGCATACTACTAGATGAAGTTTCCGACTTGGACTTTCTCTTAAAGAGATGCTGCTGAGGATACTGAATGAATCTAATAGTTCACTGGACTCTGAAGGAAATAGAAGCTATATCCTACAAAATCAAAGAATCACAGAATCACAGAAACATAGGGGTTGGAAGGGATATCTGGAGATCACTGAGTTGAACTCCCTGCTAGAGCAGGTTCCCTATGTTATGTCGCATAAGAAAGAGCCCAGGCAGATTTTTAATATTTTCAGGGATGGAGACTCTACAACCTCTCTGGGTAGAGTGTTCCACTGCTCTGTCACCTGTATGGTAAAGTTCTTTCTCATGTTTGTATAGAACTTTCTATGCTCCAGTTTTTGCCTGTTGGCCCTTGTCCTATTGCTTCACACCACCGAAAAGAACTTTCATTGGACTCCAGCACTTTAAATATTTATAAACAGTGATGAGATTCCCTCTCAGTCTTCTCTTTTAAGTTCTTCTCTGACATCTCTCAACTTGCTCACCTCATTTGGTAGCAAGGCTCTGAAACTCCACTCTTCCCTTAAGTTATCTTAATGCATTGCTGTCATGCCAAGGGATCCTCAGGTGAAGGTGCTGAGGAAAAGACAGATGATGTTAGCTGTGTAAGGATCAGAGAAGATAAAGGAATATACATGCACAAGTACTTCTTCTCTGCAAATCGCATGTTTTTGTCCTCTTTAACTGCAGGCCTGTTCATCCA